>NC_057887.1:7316528-7635164 GCF_019740435.1 Gambusia affinis | reverse complement strand
TATCTTGACATAAAACCACCGTAAGCATTTTTGCATCGCCAATGGTTGAAAAATCTGCTTTTGTTCAGAATGTACGCACGCTTTCTCCTCTGACTGTGCTCTTTATATGTACGCTTTATATGCTGAATATGTACGATTGTTCGTTTTAGGTAAAACCACCAAGTTCTAATACAAAATAGGGAAAATAGAGCAAATTGGAGTAAAAATAATGGAGATTTAGGACTCCATACTGTAACCCAAGAGTGTCAGATCTTGCTATTTAGCGTGGTAAGCTTCTGCAGCTGGTTTGTCCACAAGCAAAAGCAAATAGACATTTTTAATGTCTGTTGGAGCAACAGAAACGTGTTTGCACTTAATTGAAGAGCAGAGGCAGTCTGGCTGAGCTGTCTACTTTGCTTGATTAGACAAAGAACAGAAAATCTAAAGAAAACAATGAGATTTATCAGTCAGAGGAACGACTGATAAATCAGGCTGCGCCGGAACGAAGAAAACAAATATCTTTGTGGGATTAAAAAGGTCTGGGAGAGAGTAAAAAAAAAACATTAAATGTTTGAAATCAGAATAAGTTTTGTCAGAATTTGGCGACCATATAATTATGTTTCTTTATACTAACCTAAAATCTAAACTCCTGTTTTTTTATGTATGCATTCTTTTTGTAGTTGTTGAACCAAATCAGCATGGTGACTGAGGTCTGTGATCTAGGCTGGAGTTGCACACATGAACAAACCATTTCAAGTTACATAAGGCAATAAGTGTAGATAGTTTGAGTAAATAGTTATTGACCCATAACTACTACCGTACTGTATACAAATGGTTATTATGGCAACTATACTAGCAGTAAATGTGGATTGTGAAAATTGTTTCTCAACAGAACAATAAAGAGATAATGCCAGCTTCCAATTTTGTCAGTTTTTTCATGCTACCATTATGCAAGTGCTTACACTGAGTAAGCCACTCTATGGAAATGGTACAAATGGTTATTATGGCAACTGCACTCGCAGGAAATGCAGTTCATAATTTCTTTGTGTCAGCTGCAGTATCATTTTGGGTGATTTGGGGTTAGTTCAAAACAAAAAGAAAAAAGAAAACAACTTGGTATTCTCACTAGTAAGCAGGTTTTACAAACATAACTAGTTCTTCAGAATAAAAGCATGTCCCAGTTATTATCCGTTTAGAGATGTGATAATAACTGGTGTTAAATATGTAATCGCTTAACTCTCAATGTTTTGTGTAGTTTGGACATGAGTTATTGTCCTCATTTGTTTATGAAGACACAAAGAACATAAAATGAGTCAATTGCACTGACATTTACCCCCAAAACATAGAAATACCAAAGTATATGCAAAGCTACGTTTTGGTATAAAGTATGGCAAGATGTTGGGAGAAAACAGTAAGTCGCACTACATATTTTATGTTCATCTACAAATTCAGCGGAAGGGCATATAGACAGATCAACAGTTCTTTAAAAGTAACATTGTCTTGTTCCTGCTCAGTTAAAATTCAATAATAATATTATTACAAATAAGAAATGGGGGGAAAGGGGTAAGAAAATCATCTACATTTATTCAGATCAGGTCAATTTAGCTGACATACTGAAAGAAAGAATAAAAATGGAATTGAAAGCTTTACAAAAGTGAATTTTTGCAATCCTTACTCTGCATTGCCATCGCGCAACACTGGTTTCATAGCATGCACAGTCATCTGATCCATTGGTACCAGAGTGAGAAATAGGAAATGATGAATACATCTTCAAGTTAACGCATTAATATATTCATAATGTCTTAAAAAATTAGCGCCTTGTTTGTAGGTGTGGAAGCTGCTGACAGGTTAGAGACATGCGGTTCCACGGTGATTACTGGTGAGTGCAGTGTAAACACTAAAGCAATTACGGGCTAAATGGAAGAAAATTAACATTTATGGAAAACTTCAGGAAGAAACAAAATGGCTCCTAATGAGGGCTAAAATGTAGGCGGAGGGTTTAAGTTGATATTTTGGATTTTAAACCAGTTATTAGTTACACAACTCTGAAAGCAACTCCTGTTAAAATTCTTCACAAGTGCCTCCCAAATTAGGGTGCACTGCTTAGCTTGTGCTTTTTCACCAGCTGCTGTATGAAGAGGCTGACTTGCAGCCATCTGGCTACTGAGAGATTCTGCAAAAACGTTGCTTGTGCACGTGGCAGTGCTGTTGTATTTCTGCCACTGCGCATTGGAAACACTACAATGACTGAAGCCAAAAGAATTAGGTTGGATATAATTGGATGGTCTTTGCAGAGCTTAATTAGAATAAGTATGGATCCTGAGATTCTAGCCTTCGCTGAAGAGTGTGGTTGGGTTGATATTTGGTGGTAATTGCTCACAGTTGTCCCTGTGACTCGCTGTGTGAGTCACAGGGATCTAGACAATGGATGGAAGGATGGATGTTTAACGTTTAAGGCGACTGAAAGAATAGTTTTTGGGGTTTTTTTTTCTTTTAGTAAGCAGCAAATCTCACCAGCAGCAGCGTCTTAATTGTGGACAAAGGAAGATCATTTTCTGTTAGCGTTGTTTTAACCCTATAGTCACTCTTTCCTATCTTGACATGTATGCTGGGATATTGAAAAATGTGTGACATGATGGTGTAAATGTGAGAGAATGAGTGAGATGTTGAAAATAATCAAGCCCTGCTGTTACTTTTAAACCCGTTTGTCATTTTTTATGCATCTCCATTCTGAAAATTGCTTGTGTGCTAAGATTAGGAGTGTGCCTAATATCAGTCACAATAATAAAATGTGCCTATAATAATAGTCACATCTTATTATTTTTTTTATGTTGATGCCTAAGGATCAACTGACCACCTGCAAATTACACTTTTAAAATAACTGTCACCCAAAGTATTAAGAAAGTAGCCATTGTTTTTTTTTTAGTTTTTTTTTTTTAGTTTACTGCATTCAGAATACAAACATGTTTGAATCTTTTTTCAGGGCAGACAGCTTAAGATAAAGCAATATTATTAGGTATGCTACACAAAACGAGTCTTAATTGTGTGGATTTTGCAGCAGTTGGGCGCATCTGCAGGGTTCATGATGTGTGCCAGCAGAATACTTGGCAGCCTTGCTCATCTTGTGACATAATTGTGGATGGTAGAGCATCAAATGCATAGCAAGGCGACGAATAATAAAAAAAATCTGCTATGTCATGAAGGGAATTAATGAATTAATATCCAAGTCTCCTCATAGTACACTTCTTAAACAGCAGACATGGTGTTCGTACTGCTGCAGCTTTTAGGTGCTGCTGCTTCAATAAAAGGTAAGTGTGTGTATCAAACTGTTTCCCTGTAAAAGCTTCAGTTACTGTACAGCTATATGAAGCAACAATACGTGTCATTTACCATTTCCGATTGTGCTCAAAAGCTAGACGTGAACCATTCCTTTTTACAGAATACTTTCAGCTTCCAAAGAGGTGGAGAGAAATCCAGCTGAAGAATTCACTTGTTTCACAAATGTGGCTGTGTCATTTATAGAAAACTTCTGTTGTTGAAAGCTTTCAAAATTACTTAAAGCAAAGCAACATCCTATGCCAAAACACAAATACTGTCGTCAGGTTGTGTATGAATGACATGTCAAGGCTTATAATCACAAAAAAAAAAAAAACAAACAAAAACAAAACTAGACAGCAAAGCATGAAAATGTTCACCTTACATGGAGGTTTGACATAATCACGTCCCAGGCTGTAATTCAGCTTTAAAACAAAACAATTCTCCACTTCCACGATTGTGCCGACATCCGTAAGCGAATCGAAAACAAAACCTGGATAATGCTAATTATGTATACTCTTTACGGCTCCAGGTTGACAGTATGTCAATATAACATGCAAAATATATGGGGTGGAAGTTGTAACCTCCCGGGCAGCTGTAGACGTGCAATTTTCCATCCTTGTTGTTAATTTGCTCATTTCACAGGCTACAGAAAAAGTTTGCATTACAGCACATGTGAATTAATTCCTCTAAACGATGCACATTTTGGTATACAGACATTTCCAGGGATGAACCTGTGACTTTGTACTGTGAGCAGAAATCTTCCAAAGGTCACAAGCTCCATAAAATAAATGACTGTATAAAACACAGCGGGTCCATTTAAGATTCCCTATTAGAGAAAGCAGAGTCTGCTCCATCGAAACGTATGCACGCCTTTGTAATACTCTGCCATAGTCTTGCAAGGCAAAAGGTAAAAAAGCCGCATCAAAACCCTTTTAAAACTCGCGAGGGAATAATATAGGAGTATTGTGAATCCAAAACACTTTCACAACTACCAAGTGACATTGTTTCACGTTCTAATGAGAAGGTGGTGCTACACTGCGTTTGTCCGACTGGATACAGTTACTATATTTCTTTCCTTCTTTCATTGTGCAATGAAAAAAAAATGCAGCTGAATAGCATGACAGACAGCTGTCAATATTAACTGGCAGAGATAATGTCACAATAGTAACTCCTGAGAACATTTTTAGCAGAACACTAATTGTACTTTGGATTTCTTAAAGGGAAATGTACATATTATCTGAAGAGTTGTCTGCGTGCATTGATACATCTGTGTATGAAAAATGGAACAAACAACTAGAGTTAAAAAATTACTTTGTCAGGATATGAAGATCCTTAAAATGTGCTGTAAGTGTGTGATCGACAGGCAAAAATCTGATTGGATATCACCATTTACATGCTGTAAATGAAATGTTTTACTTTTTCTCCCTTTAGTGGGAAGAATTTTTTTTTAAAGTTCATATTAAAAAAAACAAAACATTCTTGGCCTAATAGCAGTATGGGCCCCTTTGGGCCTGGCAGACGTAGCATTCATGTTTCCCTTTAGTATTCTCTAACTGTGATTCTTTTTCATTTTTCCTGATTGATGTTGGTAATTGTTTCAGTCACTGTCTGTAGTTGCCGGTTGAGTGCATTTTCGCATTAATCTACGTCGGCACTGAAGATTTCATTCCCTGTAGGGGTTAATTGTTTCTTTTTGTCTGTCTCTGTGTTGTTTTGCTACACAGGATGATAATGTTTTGTCTAAGCTACTCTTCCAGTTTGTTTTCAAGCATTACTACTTACAATGCCCAACCAGGGAGAAATATCTGAAAATATTGTAAAGTCAAAACACAAAGCTAAATGTTTCTTTGAATGACTGTTGCAGTCTTAAAACGATTCAATCTCCTAAGCAGATTTTTTAAAATATATATATAAAACCACATTCTCATGAATCAGGTGTTTTCCCAGGCACAGCCATTCAACCAGAGAAGGTGAAAGAACTCGGAACAAAAGTTCACAAGTTTAAAATTAAAGGAAACGGTGTTATTTTACTGAAAGTGGCAGCATGAGGAGGCTATCGACAGTTGCCATCACAATTCAGGGAGACAGGTGGCCAAAAACCGTTGAGTGACTTACTGGCATCAGACACAGAGGTTTCATTTTCCCCAAGACGCATACTAAATAATAATAAAAAAGAAAATCAGAATGGTACCAAACACTTTCACACCACTGTCTTGGCATTCATGTGGATATAGAAGGTGGAGGATGTCACCGACTTTGACAAAAGGAAAAGCATACGTCAAAGTTCGCCGAGAACTGGTGTCAGAAAAGTCCCATAACATAAGAATGAATTCTCTTGAAAAAGGCAGCTGCTGTATCCGACAGAGATAACATAAAATGGAGGGTTTCACTTATGAGCAGAAGGGTAAGATTCCTCAGCAGTCAGAGCCTCTCAACAGGAAGGGTGCTCCAAGTGGTGCGCGTGCTTTTTGTGAAGGGGTTGAATAACTCTGAAACTTCAGTCATTAAAAATAATCTGACATCAGTGGTCTTTCAGTTTTGTCCAAGATCTTTCAAATAATCTGTGGTTTGCATGTGTACCAACCTATGTCCAATTCTAAGCCTTCCTTCTTGGTGCTAAATTGATTTCCTCAATGGCTGCATAAACGGACAAAAAATATCTCACTTTACTCATTTATTTATTTATTTACTTTTTATCTTTGTTCAGGTTTCTGACAAAAATCAATAATGAAATTCAGTCTACACTCATCTAAGCTCCCACATGCTTTGAATAATAATTGCGGAGCAACATTCTAATCAAGAAGATCCTCTTAAGACTTATTTAGGCCACACATTTTAATTTTAAATCTGACATTAGATATGCAACTCTGTCCGCTAAAGGTGATAACACCAGAGGGGAAAAAAAAAAAAAACAACAGAAAAAAGGAAGAGAAAAACGTCCCAATGGCCTGGTTTCTTTTTTTTTTAAGACTTGTTCTTTCAAGTCTAAATCGGCTGAGTTGCTGCCTTACAGTAAACATTGGGCAGCGGGGTAAACGGACTCAGATTAGTTTTTCATTGGAGTAGAAAGCCTTGAACGCGTATTAGACATTATTGATCACTTCCAACTACAGTGAAAATTATTCTTGAAGAGTAAAAATGGCACGGAAGAAGATTTGTGAGTGGGAGGAAATGCTACCAAGAACACAGAGAGAGAGACAGCCGAGGCACCTCGCTCTGATTCGGCCACTCCTCTTGTGTGCCTGTCTTTTGGTGCATGACAAGTCGTCTCAAGGGGTGAGCAGCTCCACCTTGGCAGCCTCTGGTGATCCCTGGGTCAACCTATTAAAACACCGACACACATCTAGGATCAAACACACACTACTATAATAGATTTAGTGGTTTATTCGCTGGGACTCCACAGTGGGCCTAAGGTGATTTATCACTTCCCTGAACAACACACACAAATCTGCCTGTGTATGCACATAAAAATGCACAACCACGCACTCTTCTGGATACATTTCTTCGGACAACTCGCTTTTGTGTACCAACAGAGGCCCTTTGGAAAAACAAAAAAAAACAAACGGACAACCTTTATCTCAAATTTTGCTTCTGAAACACCTGCTTTGAGTTCTCCCCGCTCTCCCTCTTTGATATAAATTACATGCTGTTTATCTGTTTGACTGGGTGGAATTGAGCAAATGGACTCAAATAAAAACCCCCGAGCCACGGTAATGCAGCGGCCGTCTACAAAGGACTAGCCAGCCACCCTGGCAATATTTGTTAGCCGTAAAATGAAACAACACAACATAAAATGAATCTCGCCCTCATGCCACCGAGGAGTGATTTGAATACAAATCTACAGTAATGACAGCAGAAGTGGCAGCTCGACTATCCATCAGCGGGCTGCGGCAGAAGCCTCATTTGGATCCTGTTGGGCGTTCAGTGAAGAACGCTCTCTCTCCCCCATCTCTGCTCTGCCTCCTGGTTAATGGGCTTATTTGTCATATTTCTTTGGTTTTCTGCCAGGAGCACAAAACTGGGGGATCAGTGTTTTGGGGGTTGTGTTTAACAGAACAATCATAGGGGCCGATGAGGAGCGAAAGGATGCGGGGGGTTCATCTCTGATGATTATGCAGCCTCTCTTCCCTGTAGGCATGCTGCTGACCCAGACTGAATTGATTAAATATGCCTGCTATGATTTCCAGCATGGCCCAGACATAATCACTTTGGAATGCCAATAGCATCTCTTCGTCTAGGTCGTTTTTCTTGACCCGAAGTGAGCAGACGCTGCCCAGGAAGCTGAGGTTACATCGATTTCTGTCCAGTAGGGGAGTTTTACTCAAAATGCCAAATGAGCTCTTGAGAAACATTTTTTGATTTGCAAGTAAGGGTGCATGTTGGTCTATACTTCTGGTGTCACTGATTACTGCTGATTGGGGGTCACGAGTGGTAGTTTGGTCTCGCCACAACTGTGTGAGAAGATATGGCTGTTATTAACTTTTGCAGCATGAAAAATGACCCCTAAAGCCTAATAGCTGGTTGTGTCGTACTTGGCTGCAACAACTGCTATCAAGGCATTTTACAATAACTTCCAATGAAACTTCTAAATCCCTATGGAGGAACTGCCCACTCTTTTTGGAAAACCGTTTCAGTTTAGCTGCTTTGGAGGATTTTTCAATAGCACCCTGTTCAAAACATTTGAATCCTATGTAATGAGGCCACTCCAATCCTTCATTTAGTCTTTAGATCCATTATTTGAGCCTTTTTGACTATGGATAATTGTCTCTCTAAATAATTCATTTAAGTTTAAGGTCACAAATTCACAATTTTCTCCTAAAGAGCAAAATTTATGACTCCTTAAGTCAAATTGTACAACAGTATTTACTTCTATCACCATATTTTTCTATTGGTGTGCTCCTTTTTTGAAAAGCTGCTGTAGTTTTATGCCAGATGTCACATGAGCCACACCTTCCACGATGTTTCACTTTTGTTTTGTGAATATTTTCTTAAATATCTCTATATTAATCAAAATTTTTGTTTTGTTTGGAAAACGTGCAAAATCCTCTTATGTTAGTTTTGGTAAATACTCAGTACCAATGGAGTATTTTAGATAGATCATCCATTTCTGGAAAAGTCCATCACTGTATCATGACTAATCTGTTATTTTTGATAAAGGCGGTGTGGTTCACCTTCATCACCTTCGGAAATCTATCTGGACTCAAACATTTCTGATCTGTTCTTAAATCTCTTTAGGTCAGGAAACAACATGTTACTTTTTGAGATCTTGTTGCCTACTTTGTTATCAGAGAGGTTTTACTTAGACACTTTGCTTTTTTTTTTCCAAAGATGTAAGGTAATTGTTCACATATTGCTAGATTGCTTTGGGTTTCCATTTTGCCTTAATGAATTAAATCCTCCTTTGAAAACTGCTTTTTCCCCCCCATTTACTCAGGTTATTTCTGGTGTTCAAATTTTAATTCAGCAATCTGAAACCTTTAAGAGTTACACAAAAGCAAAACTAAAAGAAATCTGTGAAGGTGGGAAAATTACAGGAGTTTATGTCTGTGAAATGTTTAGCAAGCAGAGAACGCTGAAATTGTTTTTGCTGGGTTTGAAAGGCAGCATTTTGTAAGACTATCCTAGACAAAGTACACCATTTGACCATGCTTACAAGCAAAAGAAAAGATTTAATTTTGTTGCTGAGATCCAAATAGTTTTGCTTCATAGAAAAACATTCATTTCTTTGATAGGATGATTCAAGGTTGTAATTTTAACCCTCATTCTAGAGATCTGGTCATTAGAGATAGGAGTGGAAATTGCCAGGGCTGCTGCCCAGCTTTGTGGAGGCTGAAGGACACAGCAACATAACTCAATAGAAACTTTACATCAGCAGCAAAAGTCCCAATTTTAAGCAAAAGTGCTCACCGAGGCACCGATACAGTAGAGGACAGAAGTAAAGAAAGATTAAATTATTTCAACTTTTTTGTGGATTTAGCTTCATTACTGCAACACAGCTAGATGCAGTAGGACGTTCTAAAAGCAAGCAATTAAAACTTTACTGTTTTTGTTTTTCCAGTTTGGCTATTAATCCCACAACTGATCATGTGGGACAGGAAAGGGTGAAATAACCTGAAGAACATCCCCAGAAGCAAAGGAAATAAATCCTAGTTTGGCAAAACTGTTAACCTATTTTCTGGTTTCATCACACCAAGAAGTAAATGAAATCTTAAAATAAAAACTAGGAAATGACTGTCCAAAAGAATGTTAGAACCCAAATTTGTTGTTTCTTTCCTAACTTACCCATAAAACACCATCCTTCCTGCCCATAGACTGCTCCAAAACCGCAACAGAACTTTCATCTGCAATAACAAATTGGACGAGCGCTGGCAATGGTCAGAACATAAATCAACAATTAAGTTGAGAGCTGGGTCACCTTCCTTTTTACCACAGTAATGTTCCTCCCCTTTTATGTTCACAATATCCTAATGGTTCATCCAGGGAATTACTCATGATTCCTTAGAAAGTGAGTTCATTTCTTGAATGTGACTCAAGAGTCTCTTCTCCACAGTTTCTCTCAAAAAACATGGAATCGTTCCTTTCTTACAGGAAGATGTGTTGAAATCTTGTTTAGGAGTTTAGCCATAGGTAGAACAGTGATTGGGAATATTGACCTCATCTGAAAACAAATAGGAAAGTACCAACCTACCATCTGTAAGGTACAAATATTGTCCAACGTTTGGTTTTTTTACACTTCAAGTTGGAGGTAAATCAATTTAGGACCCAGTAATAGCATCTACTCATGCATTTTTTTTAGAATCTAATTTATAAATTAACTCATTAAGTCTTAATACACAGAGAAATATATCATCTGTTTTATAATCTTATAGCTAATGGAACTTGAAATGAAGTTTCTTAGAAAATAAATTTTTGTGCATGAGTAATAAAAACATTTTCAGATACAAAAATGTGGGCTTGCTGAAAAGCATGTCCTTAAACACTACAGTACACACTGTAGTTGGTTGTGGCTCCTGTTGCTTGATTACTGTGTCATTGTAGTGCAGTATGCAGGCAAACAGCCTATAGCTATCCTGTACAAATCCAAGTTGCCCCTTAGCTCATCCGGTTTGTTGGCTCTGGTGTCTGTTAAATAGCCCTCAGATTTTCTGTTGGATTTAGGTCAGGCCAGCGTGCTGGCCAGTCAGACTCTGTGATATTATGGTCATTAAGAGCAGGTTATCTGGTACTTTGGCCAGCGTGGGCAGTGGAGAGTGAAATGCTCTGAAATTTCCTGGTCGACTTGATTGGACTTAATGAAACACTCCTCAAATCAATGCCGGCAGCGGCACTGGAACTGAAGCCGTTTGGACGCTGCGCCTCGCTGCTGTTCTTCTTCCAGAGCCTGTGACCTTAATTTTCCCAACTATGATGCAAAAATTACCGTCATCTGAAATGAAATGAGAACTTTGGATTGTTGAAAGATTGTCAGGTTTGGCAGAAGTAGTCCAAGTCATGGATACATCTGTTTGATGGTTCTTAAATTTTTGACTGATCTACACCTTGTGAATCTCCACAGAATTGGGTTTGTTCCACAATCCTCTCAAGGCTGTACTTAGCTCTGTTTTCATCTATTTTCACTCAAATTTTGCATAATTTGTGTTTGAATACAGCAGTCTAAACAGCCAGCTACTCTAGCAGTTATGTTTTTTGGCTTAGGCACATTTTTGGAGAGCGGCAGTGACTGTCTGATGTACAACTGTGAAGTCAGCAATCTGTTCCGTAAGGCAGGGCAAGTTGATTTTTTTATGGTTATTTGTATAGAAAGGGATCCAAAGTGCGTAAGACAAAATCAAATTAAAAAAACATTAGCATAACAAAAACTTTCAAGCTTATACAACCCATTGCAAAAAAAAAAAAAGCAAAAAAACAAAAAAACAACTGAAACCAATGATGAAACCCAAACGTTTTCTTCAATTTCACACTCCAATAAATCAGGGGTAAGACAAACGATTTGCACTGGATTCCTTGATAGAAGCAGTTGTAAACAATGAAAGTAACTGCCGCCTCACGTTGTTTAGTTGTGATCCAGGCAACACCAAGTAAGCAGGTGACTGAAAACCTGAGGGGTCAACATGACAAGCAACTCAAATGCATCTTGGTCCAACACCCATTAGAGCTTCATAGACCAAGAGCAGAATTGTGAAGTTCATTCTTTGAAAAACAGGAAGCTAGTGTAGCAATTAAAACATAAATAAAAAATTAACGTATGTGACCTATTTTTCTGATGTTTGTTACAACTTTTGATGAGCTGTATCTGCCTGATTGATTATTTTTAGCCAGTAAACACAAAGTTACAGAAATCTAACCTTCTAATAATAATGCACCAGTTGTTTTGTGTGCTGTTTTAACAGGAAACCCTTCATTCCGGTATTGTTTTAAAGATAATTTTAAGTTGATCTCATAAAAAGCTATGGTCGCCAAAATTTACACCCAAGTCCAAAACGACGCTTCTCATAAGCTTTGCTTTTTTGATTATGTCCATTTATAGTTCATCCATATGCAAGGTTTGCTTTCAAATTTAACTGCCAAATGTTTTGTATACATATCCGGACCAACGTCTCTATATTGAAATTTTACAGAATATGAAAACATGTGGTTTATTTTAACCATGACTGCACAGTTTGTTTTCATATGCCTATTGGATTTACTATTATTTAAATCACAAACTGATTAAAAAACAAAACAACTATCCCTCATGTATTAAAAACATGCAATAATAGGAAAGCCCACAGTTGACTAAATTATAACAAAACGCTTCACACAGTTGAATGACAACTGTAATCAAGTCTTTCATTGAAGCTAAATACTTCTCTCAATTATGTGCCAGCAGGGAGATTGCAGAATCATATTTTCAACAGGTTTTGATGAACTGTTCGCTCGGATGAGTTTTCAAACAAAAACTATTTATGCCACACTCCATATCATGTTTGCTGACTGTAAATATTCACTTTTAATGCATTTGCAGTTTTATGAATTCAGTGCATTAATGAAACCCACTCAGCTCTCATGCACCTAGATAACACAATCTACATAAGTAAATAAAGAAAAAAAAATTACATTGTAAAAAGTTCTATCTCTGAGAGAAAAATTATGTTTTTAAAGCTTACAGTAACTCTCAACATGACATTTAGTTGTTTCTGATGTCTTTGCAAATACTTTATCTTATGTCTTTCAATGATTATTACAATTATTCAGTGCTTGAATGGGTAATTTATAATCAGTTATAATGGAGAAATAGAAAAGGAAGTGGCAGAAGAGTATGTAAAATACTGCAGAGGAGTATCTGTAAAGTTGGAGCATTTTTGAACAAGATTGGACTGAGGCACAAAAATTAGATTTTGATTTGATTTTACATGCAAGAAATTAGATTTTTTTAAATCTATTGTAGAAAATAGGCATGCATAAGTGATTGATGAGCACACATACTGTATGCATCCTGTAACACAAACATTTATAACAGTACATCTTGAAGCTCAGGTTTTTCAGAATTTGTGACTTATCAAAACCTGTGTGGAAAGTGGCGTATAAATGTTTCTGGCCCCATGATACCCCTGACGATTACTGTGGAAAAGAGGATTAGTCATAAAAATCAAGAAAATTGTGGACAATCCTGAGCACTTTCAGACTGTTTTACAACAGAATCAGAGGTTTCTTGTGACCTGCTGTAACACAGACTGCTACAGGACAGCTTTCCTGCCCATAGCCACAAGCAAATATAGAAACTCTCAAGATAATTGCATGACATCAGTTAAAGACATAATTTCATTTCCCTTTGGGATTATTAGAGTATTTCTGAATGGAATCGAATGTCAGAAGGAGAAAGTAATTTTGCTTTTGTTCTATGCGAGTGTGCACAACAATGAAGTTTTCAGCTGAAAATATGAACATTTCAGAGAGTTCTGTCTGGACTACATCACAAAGACTGGGCAGACTGTTTTGAGTTCTATTGATTGTACACGAAAATATTTGCAAGGAGTCAAAGATGTCTGGGCAGTGTTTTCTCTGAGCTTGTCCAAACTGTTTCTGCTTGGAGAGCCAAGAGTGCAGTCTGTGTAGGCGAGAATGTACTCTCCGTCAAGTCCTCGCATCAGCTCCGTCCACACAGATTAAATGCCGCTTTCTGTAACCTGGACACACATACACGTACGTCAAAAACAAAAATCACACCGGAGCACCTGCCTGGCCGTGATTTGTTTTCAGACGCCGGTCAAACAGATCCATTTGTCTGGACCCTTCCAGCAGCAGGACAGCTTGGTCTCCACTGCTCATAAAAATGCCAGCTGAATTTACATCAGACGGGTTCGGCCGTAAATCCCACGTCAGTTTTGTGGCCTGACGGGAAGACATGATGGCCCCCTCAATGCTCAGAGGTGAGTAACATGAAATCTAATGAAGCAGCAGAGGTAATGGAACTGATATTAGCCTGGTTAACCTTTAGCTGAGGAGCAGCACCCTGCAGCTGCCTCCTGTGGGCACAGTGAAAAGGTTTAGGAGTCAGGTAATGATGCATGTGCTTATTAGAGGGCAGCATTGGGGCTAGGTGGGGGGAGGGCCAGGGGGGATCATGGAATCAAAAGAGAATAATAAAAACTGATATAATGTAGACTATAAAAAGTTTCACACTGCAAAAACAAAAGTCTTTTCTCTTGTTTCTTGTGCAAATATCTTAGTTCACTTAAGACAAAAATTACTTCAATAATTCCTCAATATTGATGGAAAGTACTAGTTCCATTGGCAGATTTGTTCACTTACACCAAGACATTTTTTCTATAAGTTTAAAAATCTGCCAATGAATAAAGTACTTTAAAAAAAATAAATATTAAGGAATTACTGACTTAAAACGAGACTTTCATGCTGAAAAGTTCACTTTTTAAAACTAAGATTATTGTACTAGTATGGAGTCAAAAAATACTTGGTATAATTTTGTGTTTTTGTAGTTTCGTTACATTCTTCCCATTAAACCATGAAATGCCATCTTTGGTTCTGGGTAGTATCCATTACTGACGGCTGAGGATCTTTGTCTGTTTTCAGAAGTCTTTAGCATTGCATTCAAGAATGAATCTTCCCTCTTAGAGAAACATACACAAACACAACCATTACGTTCCTCTTTGAGAAACTTTTCTATTTCAAAGCCAATTTGTCCTCCTGCATTTGAACGGCATTCAGCATCCTGCAAAATGACACTATTGTCAAGGAATGATGAGTTTTATTGATGCAGCAAATGAGATAATTGCTTTAAAAGATGCATGATGACTGACTGACTGCCAGATAACAGTTGTAACATCAACGGTGTCACCGTGTCTTTAAGAAGGTCATAGCAGAACTCCTTTAGGAGTCATAACGCAAGGACAAGCGTGTGAAAGAATAAAAACTCTGAAGTTGAATTTAATCTTAGAATGTCATTATCTTTTACTGAAACATTTAGGAAGGTGGAACTTTAAAAGGGGCAGTGGCATGTAAAGTTTGAGCTTAATATCATGTTATGTTATTCCCTCATCAAAAAACATACCTGAAGTGATCCTTCAGTTATTGCATGTTTGAAAAATCCGTTAATCTCCCAACACTTGGGGCTACCAAACACCGCTTCCCATGACGAAGCTCCTTCTCTGAGCTTCGGTTTCCAAGCTTCTGCCTCACAGATCACCCCTCCCCTGTAAGCCCCCCACTTAGCTCCTACAAACTAGCCAGCAGCAATTTGCAAACACCCGGTGGAACTGCGCATCTGCTGAGCTCATTACACAAGCTACACCTCAGTGCAAAGCTGATTAAAATGTTAAAGGGTTAATAGAGGAGCGCTGTTGTCATGACTTCCTGAAGGTGGAGGGTCAAAAAGAGCAAATGTTTTTAAAGAGACAGAAGCCCAATGTCAAGGCATTAAATTACATTGCAAAATTACTTTTAGTTCATTTTTGCTATGAACTGAAAGTTCATTTAACGGAACCAGAATCTCCTCAGAGTTCTGGTTCAGATGGACCAGTTTGGTTCTGGTTCTGGTCGGTGTGCTGATCCTTCTGGCTCAGTTTCGCTGAAGCTGCTCTCAGGACGCCATCGGGTCCATTATTCCCAGAGAGGTCAGCTTGTTTTCAGCTGACCTCTCTGGGAAGAGGTATATATATATATATATATATATATATATATATATATATATATATATATATATATATATATATATATATATATAGCATTTTTATAACAACAACTGACGGTAACTGTTACATTAGTGTGCTGTAAAGTGACATAAAATGGAAAATACTGCCCGTTTAATAACCCGATGAGCAAAAACGATTTTGGATATAGAAGGTAGTCGGTGGCGTTGAAGCTGGTATTTTTAAGGAAAGTTCAGTTCGGTTCAGATGAGTTTGGACCCTTCAGAAACTCCAGACACCTCATCTAAGCTTACATATGATACCTCAGCTAAGTCTTTAGGAAGGTATAAAAGCAGGGCGAATAAAAGGCTACTGCATTACATTTATATGCACCCTTCCCCTCCTGTCTCACTGTGACAAGCACTTTACTCCTCACTTTCATCATTATCTCACAGCAATCCCTCGAAGATTGAACGTGGTCTCATTCCACATTTTGCAAAACGTATTTAAAAAAATACTGCTGGGAACGAGTGATGAAAGGAAAGCTAAAGATTTGTGCAAATGAATAGTTATGTCATTATCTACCCATTTCACTCTGTCCCTGCTGTGAAATCCATCTTGATAATCCATCGTTGTGTCCTTGCTCCGATCTGTGAAGCAGATTTGGTAATCAGTGGGGGGTCACCAGCCTCAGGGGCTCTCCTTCCTCATTACAGTTCAGTCTGGTAAGGTATCCTGGAGGCGCCGGGGTTGAACTACGGCAGAATCCCACAGAGGAGCTTTGTTCAAACAGCGTTGCGCTGTATTACCCAACTTAATGGAGACTCCATTTTGAGCTCAACCCTCAGCAGCTCGTGTATTTACGGCGGGGTGATCCGATTTCAATGTCACGCGAAGAGCGACACACCCGGGTGGAAATGGGTTAGTGGGGAAAATTGAACTTGGAAAAGTTGGAAAAGTTGGGAAATTAGATCTCAGAATGTGTAAGGATGTGGAAGAATGGTTCTATGAGTTCAGCAGAAGCAACCAACCGTTTTATGAGGCCTTTTAACTGCTGACACAATCTAAGGTCATCCAAACAGGGACGTTTTAAATGGGGGACAAAGTTGTGATCATAATTCAGCCTTAAAATTATCAGAGCAGATATAAAATATAATTACCAGAAGGCCCAGGGCCATGTCTGCAAATGAAGTATGGTTGAAATTTGATAAGGAATGGTTCATTTTCAGTCTATAGTAACTATCAGCTTCAGCAGTTGAAGTTTCCACCAAAGATTATTTGGGACCTTCAGCTGCTGCTAAAAAGTTTCCGATTATATTCCATATGCTACATTTTTTTTCCCAAGAGCAACAGAAAATATGGAGAAATTTTCAGTGTGGAAAGCAGATTCTCCCCATCATTGAACAGTAATTGTATTTTATGAGATGGAAAACCGTTCAGGAAGAAAGGTTGGATGGGTAAATTAAACAGTTTCATGCGACAGGAATGGAAATGCTTTAATTCTTAGATTTTAGAAAGTTGGATGTAATTTTTTTTCAACCCGTTTGGTTCCTTTTCTGAGTGTGTATGTGGTTTTTTTTTTCTTTTCTTCTAATTGTAGGGAGAACCTGAATCCTGCAGGCTCTCCTATGGACCTAGATTATCTGAACGCCACATTTTGAGCTGGATCTAAAGCTTTTACAAGTTATCTTTCAAAGATATGAAAGGTACAATAAAACAAGTCCTTTGGTGAGATTTTATAGTTTAATGGTTTTAAAATATAAAGAAATAGTTATAGAACAACTCCTTGTAGAAAAAGTACTTTGATTAATGTAAACAATGTTTTCTATGACTTTTTTTTTAGTTATTTAGAACAAATATGAGTCAGTCAGGCATTTCATAGGGGGGGAAATTGAAAAAAAAAACAACTAGATATTTACAGATGGAGATCAAAAGAAAAGCAACTTTATTCACAAGTTGTAAGATCAATTAAAATCACTTAGCTAAAACAGCAGGTCATTTTAAGCCATTTCTTTTAACAGATGTAAACCAAAGTGGAAGATCAGCTGGTTTCCACCTGGTAAAGCAACATTTAAAAGCAAAGTTTCACCGTGGGCTCCAAGACTTTGTGCAGCACAATTGCAAAGAACAAAGCAATTGTTCTTTGCATTTGGAAAATTCAAGACAGGCTTTCCTAGATGCGTAGATAAAAGGTAACTTAACTTCTCTTGATGCTTCAAGAAAGCTTCTTAAGAAAGACATTTGAATTGAAGCGTACTGAAGAAGTCTATTTGATGAGAAGCAAGGCATCTTGAAATTACAATAGTTTCCTTCCTCCACAGCATTCAGGACTATCAAGTTCTGTATGGCAGACCTACACCAGAATGGCATGGGCTGTGTAACCTGACTGAATGACAATGGACATCACACACTGATCTATAAACTGAGATACCAGGAGCATAGTAATTAAAAACGTATTTTACAAAGTCCAGAGACATTTGGAAACTTGGACAGAAGAAGAAATCCAATTTTACCCACTTACAGTCTAAAGACGATCTTTTAGCACTGGCTTCTACCATGTCTGGAGGTAAGGGGGTAGTGCATGGAGACCGTTCTGTGACTCTTCACCCACACAAGCCGCTTCTTGTTTCTGTCTCTGCTGTTACATTATGAGTGCTCTTCAGTTGCCAAATGGGATTTAAATGGACTTCATCTAGCAATTGCACTTTTTCTGACAACAGTGTGTCGTTTGAGGTGTGCTACGTATGATTATCTAATGGATTTGATGGAGCAGGATGAACTTGTAATGTGAGGATGCTTTAATACTACGCTGAGTAATGCTGTGACAGCTTTAAAACTGAACATAGTGTTGGGAGTGAGGAGGGGGGGCGAATCAATATAGCAGTTTATGAATCTTTCTAAACTGCCATATTTTAGCAGTTTAGAAAGGATATGCTTGCTATATCTGCATACTTGCCATGCAGATATAGCAAGCATGACTGCATGTCATATCAATGACGTAGGTCAGTGATGTTCATAAGAGTTACCATCTACATAAAAGCCCTTTTCAGGTTCACCTTGTAAAATTACTTCTGTCACTCTTTCAGTAGTCAGCGTAATGAGGAATTTAACACTGAACACGTTTGACTGGTAATTGCCAAGCTAAGGACCATGCTGCCTCTCAGAAGCACCTGATTTATAAGGAGGATTATGTTATTGTCACATGTATAAAACTAATTGAGGTGTAAAGAGTCTGCAGTTGTTAAAAGTACTGCGGTGAAACTAAATATTAAAGGTAAATAAATGCAAAGATTCCTCTCTTAAACAACGTAAGCTGCTAGAGATAACATTTAAAGAAACAATATGCATCCAAGATGTCATGTCTGCTTTAGCCGATCTTTTAACAACATAGAAGAAACAAAGGTTTTCTCAGTTCTTGCTTTCAATCCGTCTATTGGTTGAGTCAATTACACAGACAATGTCTTACATTTTCTGCCCACTTTGTTTTCAGCGTGGGGCCCTAGTTTTCTTCTCTGTCTAAAGCTCCTTCGCAGTTTGAGGGCAACATTTGCTCCCTGCCAATATTTGTCTCTTTGTAGGTGTCTTGTAGTATTTTAGGTGTTTTACTAAAGCTCATTCTCCAACAGTCAGAACTTTGAATCAATGATGCTACTTTCACTTACCAATCCGATGATGGTTTGACTGATTAACTTTTGGAAGGTTTAGGTGACTTAAAGGTGTGGCTGTTCACGAAGCCATCTCATTAACAAAAGGCGTCATCTTGACTATGTGCTCCTGCATTTTTGCATTTCCAAAATTTTTTGACCTAAAAATGGCCTCAGTCAAAATTGGAGTCTTTACACCAGACCAACCAAAATAAATTAACTTCAAAACAGTTATTTAAGCAGTGCTTACCAATATTATTTGATTTCCTTTACAGTAGGATACATATTTAACTTAAATATCTTTTAATCTTGTTCTGAAATGCACTATTTTCTTTTGTAGAACTACTTTTAGCATGAAGTCATGATTTATGAAAGGAGGAACTACTACTACCAAGAGACACGCTTTTCTCTTTAAAATTGCCCTGCACTTCAGCCATGTTGCAAGAAATGCAGTTCATGACTGAAACAATAATTTTGCTGATGCTCCAGCCAAGCAACCATGGGATAGCTGGACAGAAAAGAAATAAATCTACCAGCAGAATTGTTTCCGCATTAGTATATACCGTTAATCTTGCAACAATTCTATTTATTGTGCACCACATGCAACTTTTTTTCTTGTGCTAATACAGCAGTAAAAAAAATCTAGAGAATAAAATTTACTAAATTATCAAAATCTTAAACAGGAAACTTAAGGAGTCCTTGAAGCACTCTATAAACCAGCAGCCCAGATAGACACATCACAGGAAAAGACACTGAAATATTTACTGGGAGTATTTCCTAAAGGTCTCTGCATACTTGGCTTGAAAGAGCTAAACTTTAAGCCAATATTTTAGTTTTGGTCAAAGCACACACATTACCATCTGAAAATGATTGCCAGTGCTGTCGAGATCACATCAGGCATTACTTTAAATTTTGGAAATAAAGAGCAGCAGTTTTGTTCTAATGTTTTGAAAAAAAAGTCCACACAGTCGCCTCAATTTTTTTAAATTTGCAGTTTAATGGATTTTAGTATTGCAATTCATGAATATCCTTACAGTATCCGCATTGCGAAGTGTGCACATAATAGCATCATAGGGTTTTCAAGATGTATTCTGTTATAATTAATAATTATTGTTATGAGTTATAATTTTGAGTCGGGCTGTTTCCTAATTGGGCAAGAGGGGTGACTAAGTGCTATGGACTTTGAAAGCACAATGTCTACTCAGCTAGACCGACCATGTGTGTGTGTCACCAAGAGGGGGGTCAGGCTTAGCCAGCTTATCTGGCCCTTAGGTAGGATTGATGTTTCCCCTATTGTGTGCAAATGGTCTGACCAAATCGAGTTGAGCTATACTTAGATGACCACCTGTGTGGTCCAACTATTTAGACCATTTTGTACTTATATTGGGGTTAAATAATAATAATAATAAAACACTTTTATTAACACTACTGTGTTGTGTGTGCCTTTACAGCTTAGTATCTCACACCATCCCTGACTGCATTTCCTACCTACGTCACATAATTGCAACTTAAAAGTAGTCAAATACACAGTTAACATTACTCTGTAAATTAGAAGAACTGAAACCACAGCTCAATATCAAAATGTCATTTTTCCCACCTTTACTGGTCAGCAGTAGTAGAGTTAAAGAGGCACATAAATCTGGTGTATGTAATCAATGCCTGCATTTCAAGGCTATAACTTTTGCAATGTTTTGTCGCAACAAAAAACAGTTTTTGGCTCCACTAGTACCGACACTCCTATTCCAAATTGTAGACCAGCGAGGATTACACTTAGAAGTGGCCAGTGGTTTACAGATAAGAAGAAAAAAAAAAGAAGAAACCAAACTATCAACAACTCCATAAAGTTCTACGTAAGATTAATCCATCAGAAAAAAAGATGCTGAACAATATTAGCACGTCATAGATCTAACTTGACATTTCATTTTGTGTGAATGAAGCATATTGGTAGGCTAGTCAAAGCATGTGTGGCAAAACAGCTTCAGCTAGATCCTAACCATCTGGTTCATATGTTTAAACAATAATATCAAAATGTTTCATAGAGTTCCTGGTGATAATCAGTGATTAGGATGTCTAAAAAAATGTGTTAATTTCAGTAATTAATTCTTTCAAACATGACTTGATTATCGATGCATAATCCAAATCAGTATATTTATGCAGCGTCAGTTCCCAACAAACCAAATCTCAAGACACTTCACAAGACAAAAAACTTCATTTGCATACAAGGAATATATTGTCAGTTCAGTCCAATCATCCAGAGAAAGTGAATTAGAAACATTTCAATTTAGTATTCATTATAACACTGCTGTAAAATGCAAAATTTAGTTTACAATGCCAGTGTGTGAAAAAACTTTTCATCTAAAAGAAAAACAAAAAAGGTGATATTATGATGATCCAATCAAGCCTTGCTCAATTTAGCACCGAAAACTGTCACGTTTATGCAAAACTGGTGAAACATAATAAACATAGTAAAATTTTTCTTTTAATTAAGATCAGGTTCTGCATGCTTTTGTTGTTCACTAAATAGACACCTGAAGTGCTTAGTGATGTGGTTGGTTGGGCATCCAACTGCCACTGATTTTTCTGTGTTGGAAGCCTTCACAGGGTCTTAGTACAAGCTTGAATGACTTCAAATGTCCTTTGTCTTCCTCTTGCTTGGCACTTAGAATGCACTCTGCGGTTCTGCCTTCATAAGCAGGATGAAGGAAGCGGCAAGCCTGGGGATGCTGCTTAATCTCAGTATCTCACGGAGCGCGCTAAGTCAATGCAACACAAGTCCCTGATATAGAATTCAGCTTCTGCATTCTGCTGACACAACCCTGCAGATCCTCGAGGACAAAAGCAAGTTTTATCAGTGATGACTACCGCTGTGGTGATTGTTTCATTCACCAGTGCAGGTTGCTAAAATGCAGATTGACAAAGCTAAATCTACATAAATGGCCATATGAAGAACAAAACATATTGCAGCTGCAGTCAATCTATCTAAACAGTAAAGTTTGATTAATAAAACGTAATGATGGCTTAACTTAAGCAGAAGCTTTGTAAGTGTTAACTTACAAAAGGGTGGTTGAACAGATGCTATGTGTGCAGTGTACTTTGACTCTCCCGAATGCCACTTGGAAAAAAAAAAAAAAAAAGCTGAGCCGCTGACAGAGCAGTATATAAGCAGAGTGGGTCGTGAAGGGGAACCAGATGTAATCTTGTGTTTTTTTCCCTGTAATCTTCTTTGTATTGCACCAGGCTCAGATGAACATGCATTATTTGACTGGTATCAGTTTGTAATCCCTTCAGTCTAACGTATCACTATCATTAAAGGCAGTACTCTTTGGCGAGGATATTCATACTTCGGCTCTTGGAGAGATTATTTATTTTTTTTTTTTCTTCCAGACTTTAATATGTGGGGAGCCTTGCAAGCGTGCTTGGGTGGAATGCTGATACACATTTGGGTCAAATGCTAACAGCTGAGAGACCGTGATGGTTTGGCAGATGGAATTCACACTGAAGATAAATAACAAGCACAGCATCTGTGGGTGAAGAATGAATAATTAGGACAGACAGATAGGGTGAACTGTGAATAGAAACAGTGTTTGTGATGATAACGTAACTGGCTTAGACTTGCAGAAGATGCATTGCTTGCTTTTCAAGTAACTAAGACAAGTCAAGAGCTTTGATCTTTTTGCTTAAATGAGGAGAGGAAATCCTTCTTCCATTCACAGCTTCTTAAGAATCCAAGTATCTTCGAATCAATGTAAATATCTCACAAGAATCTCACAAAAATTCACCCGCAAAAAGAAACACAAATCCCCACCCCACACACAATACTTTTTTATCTGAGCAAGAGTGCTTATTTATATTTTCTAATCATTTTATAATACTCCCTTGATGTAAAGATTTTTTAAAGTCAGAGTTCGCTTTTGCATGTTGGTGGAAGGCAACTGCTAATGTAACTTTCTCTGTGGCGTTTGCATGTTCTAGTCCAGTTTCCACTAAGAGTGCAAACTCATCTTGTTGGGTCAAGCATACCTAGTTAGTAGCTGCAGCTGTCTTTTGCCATGCTTGTAGCACACCACTTTTTCCAACTGTTTAGAAATGAGGTTGCAAAAAACTAAAATAAAAATAAACATCTAAAAACAAAGCTGACTTCAGACCACCCACAAATGTTTTTAAGCTTCTGCTCAACCAAGATTGGCCACAACATTCTGCCTCATGCAATACAGCAACCTCTTCTCGGCATCTGTGCCTGTGATCTTAGTGGAGGTGCTGAAGTCTTTATTGCACCATATGCAATGTCTTAATGAATACACGCAGGCTGTCAACAACAAAAGAGGGGAAAGCTGCTTTAGTAAAGCATAAGGGATATCATGGACTGATGACATTTATGTGCAGCACAAAGGAAGGAGCATTGTCCTGCCAACATTGCAGGGCACTGAATTGGATTATTTGTGGCATCATGGTGTGAGGAAGCCATGAAACTTTACATCACATACTGATTCAGAGGATCCTGATGACAGCATGCGCCACTGACAAGTCTTCCCTCTATTAGGATGTTACCAAGAAATCCACAGATAGTACATCTGTCTATGCACTTCCTATGTAATGCTGAGTTCTTCTATGTGTTTATAAGCAGTCCATTATGTATTCTTTCATCCTCCTTCTCTCCTGAGTTAAGTTTGTGTGGCATTGGCTTCTCAACCCCAATGCAATGCAGAACTTTCCAATTACAAGAGTCGATTCTGAACGCTTGGTTACACCATAGCAATGACAGCATAGCAAGTGTTTAATTGAAAAATGTGCAATAAAAGCTCTCGTTTGTGTAAAATTATATGCCTCACTAAGAAAAACCAGCAGGTTTTTCTAGGAATGCTATGGGACAGTTATACCACAGTATAACATAAAGGAACCCACAACTCGTCTCTGTAGGGGTGCAGTTCAGCGTGCATTAAAAGTCAATGTGCAGAGCTCCTTCGTGCCCATCAGTGTTAGAGGAGCAAGGAGTGAGTGTGCAGTACTTGAGAAATCTTTCATTGATATCTGAATTCTAAGCCAAATGGAAGATATGAAAAAAAAGGATGTGTTTCAATAGGGATAAAGTGGAGGGGCCAAAGTAACCAACAAGGAACACATCTTAAGTGATCAGAGGAGATGAAAATGAAACGGTGAAAAGAAAGTTTTCTGTCATTACGGGAAGCAGAAGCCACAGCAGCTGTGATTGACAGATTCACACCGACCCGTGCAATTGAAGGATTTGAAGGAGGTGAGGAGAGCGACTGCACCCATCATCACAGGGTTACGGCCAGCTGAGAGGAATGTTTTTTCAATTTCGCTTCTTTTCTTCCATTTTGCCTGCACCTTTAAGATTCCCCTGCCCTCATTCCCTCCTTCCAAATTTCAGCTCTATTCATCCCTAGTGCTCTCTTTCTCTTAACCTCCACTCGGCTGCCTCTGCTTTCATCTCGGCGCTTGGTCCAACTCGGACTTGACTTCTCTCCCTCACAAATACCCTCCCCTTTCCTCTCTCTTCAAACCCTCGCAGTCTGTCTACCTGTTCTCTCATCTCCGTTCTTTCATCTTTCCTCCCCAGCCTCCCTTTGCACTCTTTTTCTCTGCTGACATTTCTTCAATTCTCTACTTCTAACTGTGTCTTTCAAACCATCTCCTTGTTTGAACTATAAAACTTTGCTTGTATTCTCCATCTATAGATTATTTTCTTATGTCTCCAATTATCTATTCCAGGGGTCTCAAACTCCAGTCCTCAAGGGTTGCTGTCCTGCAGTTTTTAGATGTGCCACAGGTACAAAACACTGGGAAAAAAATGGCTTAATTACCTCCTTCTTGTGTAGATCAGTTCTCCAGAGCCTTAATGACATAATTATTCTACTCAGGTGTGGAACAGCAGAGGCTCATCTAAAAGTTGCAGGACTGCGGCCCTCGAGGACTGGAGTTTGAGACCCCTGATTTATACCCATTGTTTCTTAACACCTTTGGGCCCTTCTCTCTTTTTTTGTTTGTTTTGCTCTCAGTTGCCTGGCTTCTATTTTAAAGCATCATGCACCCACTTTAGTATGATTTTTCTGTAAAAAGGTTAGATCATTCCCCACACAATGTGTTGAAATGATGGGTATAAAAAATGAATTAAAACCCAATTTTATGGTAGCAAATTGTACATTCTACGCAAAATATTAAAATCATTTTTGCACTATGATTTGCAGTAGAAGCAACATTCAAACAGGTTTTATGTTTCTTAAAAATTGCTCACCTTTAGTTTGCACATCATCATACTTGCAAGTGTCTCACTTTGAGATGTTCAGCTAGGAGGTTCTGGATATGTAGATTGGGTTTCAGTCATGGCAACTATTCAGAAGCCTTTTGCTTACTGCTTTCATGCTACTTTTGTTGCCATTTTGCATACAATTTTTTTGTCAAGTGTCGTAGACCGCATGTCCCTTTGCTACAGGATTCTCCATCAAACGTCCTCTAGAGTGCACAGAGGGAACACCCACTCCATCATCTGGTGCCATGATACTTTCTCTGAGTCGTTTATTCAAAAGAGGAAGTTAGAACTACTTTTATCCTGTCATGTACTCATCATAAGACACATGTAGACCCATTCAATTTCCGAGCGTGTTTTTTAGTGTGGGTCTCTGTTGGTCTAAGGGGGATTTTTCTGAAGGTGGTGGGAATCATCATAACAACCAGGGTCTTTATAATTTAGAACTTTTCATTTATTACATTTAGAAGATTCTTTTTTACATATAAATCAATCACTGCTGCTCCACTATGTCTTGTAAAACATTAGTATTTGTCTGATACCTTATTAGAACTTATTACTTTGATAATTTACTGAGAGGCTGCACTGACACACTTTAAATTTTCTTCTGATATGTTCTTGTCTTTCTACTTCCTTTAACTTTTGTTTGCCCTACAATCTCTCCTTCTGCCTTCTCTCTCTCTTTCTCTCTCTCCCTGCTCTAAGTCATTGGAGGGTAAATAAAGGGGAGGTTATGAGAGCCTTCCTGTCTGAACCCTATCCATCACACCGCCACTTAATTCTAACAGCTGTCGCTGAGAGCATGTTGGTGTGTGTCTGAGTAAGAACCTTTGTGTGGCCACAGGCCCTGAGTGTGTGTACGAATGGGATTTTTCTTCCCCCAAATATGGCAGTGGTAATTGACAGAAGCTTTACAAAAATGTTAATGTGATGCTTGGGCATCAGCACACCATGTTTCTCTCCGCTCTGCTGAAACTGAATTATTTTCTGTGTGCGAGTTCTTTGGGGCATTTCTGACAGCAAGCAGGCTTTTCGCCTCAAAGCCTCTCCGAATGTGAACGAGCAGCGTGTCAGACACACACTTATACAGAAGAGGACAAACCACTACAGCTACTGCTGCTCATACAAGACCGTTATGTTGCGAGACAAGAGGGGTGTCCATCAAGCTCCAAGAGCTGTCACATGCAGGACTTCTGAAACAGAGCTGCCATTCCGGTAGAGATATTGCACTAATGCAAAGAGCAAACTGTTCAACCATTTTTCTGCATGTTATATTTCTGGATATTTTTCTCCCTTTTGCTTCTCTATTTATTTTTCTCTATTACTTCCCCTTATGAGTTCTAAATCATACTGAATTTTGCTTAAAAACAAAATTTTGAGTAATAAACAGCAGTGGACAGTGACTTCTAATGTGTACAACATAAAAAAAAAAAAAAAAAAATTCTAAATATTTTGTTGACCACTCAGGTGTCTAAGCCTTCTTTGACCATTTTGAATTATTTAGATTTTGCCTGTACATCACCTAAAGACAGTTTAACATCATGGCTGTATACTTGACACTGTTGTCCTGCACCAAAAAGGCCCTGGGCTCTTTCCGCCTGCAGTTTGCTTGTTCTGGATTAATTGAATCTGATTAAGTCATTCAGTATATTTATGTGCTCCAACGTCCCTGTTGCCAACAAGAATAGTGGGCATAGATAATTCAATTCAGTATTAAGCCATCTGATTTCCCTTAAGAGTGACCCCTAAAATACTTATATTGCAGACACTGGGTCCATGAGGACACCTGTGTTTTTATGAGAGTGGAGTTTAATATTTGCTCATTTGTTTTGCATTTGGCTACTTTTAGATGTAATTTTCCATTTTAGGTTGAAAAGCAAGTCATGCGCTGATGATTTATTGCCAATTATGAAAGCACATTTTGCACAACATCATTACTCATTTCCAAACATTGATGCTAGACAAATTTACTAATTTGTATTTTTTTTTTCCTCATACAAGCAATTGTAGTAAAATGTCAAATTCTTTGATTACTCTAATGGGCAGCACCAGAAAATGAAATTTCACCTTAGTCTGATTATTCTGTACGATTTGAAAGAGTAATGGTTCTTGTCCTGTAGAAGAAAAATAAGAATTACTATGATTATTGCTTCTGGCAAACTGGAAAAATATTTAATCTATCAGGGAACATGAATTTGTAGATTTAATTCTTTTTTTTTCTTTTTGGAAAACAGAAAATATCAGCCGTCATGCCGGACTAAGCTGCTGCCTCTCAGAGAACCCGAAAGCCTGCAAGAGCTTTCACAATTTACACTTAAAGTAAAGCTGAACAGATCCAGTGTTTTATCCTTCCCATTTGCTGATACCTCAACACTAATAGTTTGGGAAGGTACATCTGTGTCCCAAATTGAAAAAAAAACCCAAACATATCACAGCAGTGTTTCAGTGGCAAAAGCAGTATTTTACTATGATAGGTGGCAGGATTTCCACTGGGGCCGTATCTGTTTTGCTAGATGTTGACTGCCCTTTAAAAGGTCTCATGCGTGCAATACCAGCTGTCAGAAAGCAGCCCGTGCACTCTGAAGGCACTCACCTCACCAGTGAGAGGCCTTTTCTCATCAGACTTGTCTGCAGCAGAGTGGCTTCTGCAAATTTCAAAGTTGGATATTTTACTTGCGCAGCACAGGCCGGCCTCAAAACAAACCGGCAATAGACAGCAGTTAATGGATATCCTTTTTCATCGCACAGATTTGCAAGCGACAAATGGAGCCTCGCCCTGCTGGTGTTTTCTCTGCTTCCTTAATTGGTCTTCGATCACTGATTGCCACCTGAAGACTATCTTGTTACCTCCTAGACATTTACAAAGTACCGGCCAATTAGTATCTTCCATTGACTGATAAAAGGAGTTTAGCTGGATAAGTAAAAAGAGAACAAGATAAACACTTGAGGGGATTTTTTTTTCCTCTTTTCTTTTTACAACCCACATTTTTGACTCTACAACTGGAATTTTATAATTGGTGGTTGGTTATTGTCTCAGTGGGATGTGAAAAATGGTTTTTAATCAGCTCACAAGCCTGCAGGAAACACCACTGCTGCTCGTTTGCTGGTGCAAAAGTGGACATCAAACAAGAAATCCCTGGTAGGAAAACGGCAGATTAAACGGAATTCAAATGAGGAGCTGTGATAAAAATGCACTGATGCCTTTAAAAACAAATCAGATGCAGAGATGAATGATAAGGCCCGATAATTAGATCGGCTGCTCACACTTATTAGATCTAGAGCACTCTCCTCCATGCTTCGTTAAGACTTAAAGTGCAACAATTTCCTATCATAATCTAAAGAGCGACTGACAAGACTCTAGCACTGCACATGGTTTCAGTGTGCACGTATTTTCAAAGAGAATACTGAAAAGAATGATATAAAATAAATTTTTTCTAAAAATTCGAAAAGCTACAGATATTTTTGTTAGAAATGATTGTGTTTTTCTGATATTGGTTGCCTGTTGGGTACTGAGGAACATCAGAGCATCAGTACTGTGTCTGAATGCATCACGTCTGACACATGAACAACACCTGCTTCCTTTTGAAGTTGTCTTGTGTTTTATGTTCTGTGACAGTTTTCAAAGTGTCACCTCAACATTCATATGTAGCATTTCACCTTACGTTGCTAAAGGGCAAAAACAAAACATTCTGATTGGCCTTTTTATTCACAGAATATGAATATCTGAACTTACCAGTGTGTTTATACTGAAATGGTGTATAAAAGTCAAATGCCACAAGAAAAAAAACATTTTTTTAGGGAAAATAAACATGGCATGCATTGGGATATCAAAATTTGATGGCAACATAGAAAAACTTAATACAATAAATTAATACAAATATCTGGTGAACAACAATAAAATACCTTTGAGCATTTAATTTAGATGTCATACGCTTGGGGAAAAAATAAAATCTACTTAAACCATGTAATTGAATTCATGTAAACCATTTAGATTTATCAAAAGTGGCTAATTGTCTTCTACATAAAAACAGGAAAAATAAAGTAAACATACCGATTTACTGTTCAGGTTTTCCATTTGGTGCCAGGAACTTTGGTCATTTCAGGAACATTTTTGAGTTAAAAAACCTTTTGAGACCAATCAGAAGACATTTAGTCTCGCTAAAGAGTTTTACCTGCACCACGGTTTCAGTAGCTAAGATTATGGCTTACAGCTAGATGTAAGGTCATGATTTAAAGCACTGGCTTCGGCCTTCCTGTAGGGTGGTTCTATGTTCTCCCACTGCCTACAATGTTCCACTGCTGTTGAGTTTTGTACCATAGTACAAAAAAAAAAAAAACTATTCCACCCATCTGGTAATTCAAAGTTGGCTTTAGGTGTCTATGCATGTTTACATGGTTGTTAGAAAGCACTACTGACCTTTCTAAGGTCTGTGTCCAATTTATTAACAGTTTTATTGTGGATGTACTGTAGGATAAAATACAGGCTGCTATTGCAGGAGGAGAGAGTTTGTTTTTGCCATGATTTCACCGTTTATTCTCCTCCTGGCCTAGTGGTCAAAACCCTATTGTCTAAATGAATCTGAAAGGGCTGCTTGTTACAGTGCTGCTAGTTGGAGCCACTAAAAACATTAGGCATGAAAAGGCCAAATAATCTTCAGTGGTACAGACAGTACGTCTACATAGAATATAATGGCATTTTAGTAACAATGGTACAACATGACATGCACAGTTTACTTAATGCCACATATCAACTATAAGCAATGCTATCAGGTGATTGCTGCCATGTTGGAATAGTATTTGTTCAAAATGTGACAGACATAGAAAAGTCTGTCCAGTAGCACTATTATACACATTTTTTGATAACACTGAAAAGCAAAGTGTATAAATCATATACGCGTGTGGGGTTTAAGTCATTTATTATGGAGTTCTAAAAAGATTTGCATTTTAAAAAGAGATTTTGATTTCAGAAAAATAAAAGAATGTTAAACTATGTTAGCATATATATATATAGATCTATAGATATAAATAAACAGAACCCACAGGCACTCTCATCCTAAAACCAGCTTTCTTGTGATCCACATTCCCTCTGCAGTGTCCTTTCAAAAATGTAATAGCACAATGTCTTGAAGAAAAAGTGGCTTCGCTCAGCGTAAAGCACCCACAGGCGCATTGAAAATAAATCTCATTCGTATAAGAAACGTCACAAATTTGAAGAAAAAAAAAGTCCATCGCAAAGTGAAATTTTAGGTTAAACTAACACCACCAACAACCATAATCTATTAAAAGACGACGATTAAATCCATCACAAAGACAGGTGCAGCTACAAAAAATGCAACTTCATGGGAAATAATCTTCAAGGTTTAGGAGTGTGTGGCCACAATGTAGCTCACCTCCATCAGCGTGTGAATGTGTGCATGGATGGCTGAATGAATGTCTTGTGAAGTGCTGTAGAGTCCTCTGGAGTTAATAAAGTGTTATAAAGTACAGCCCACTTACCATGAGAATATTTGACATTCTTCCATCAGGTCAAAGTCAGGGTTGTGTGCAAGGATGCCGAGTCCATCCACAACAAATTTCACTCATTCCCATCCTTATGGGCCTTTTACTGTTCCCAGGTGCCGAGTCAAAAACATGGCAACCTTGCCTCACTGTGTGCCTCAGCATTTGCTGTTCCAAACAGGGACGGAAACATGACTGAGATGCTGTTGTTCTTAACTGCTTTCACATTTGTTATGCCACCGAGAGGAAGTTTCATGAACGGACTGCAATCCTATCGGCTTTCAAAACATTTTGGACACAGACTCATTCTTTCATATTTGTGCAGGCAGTCTTCATATCCGTGTGCTGGACTTTATATCCCTTACACCATGAAAGTGACAGGCAAAACCTAAATCCAATGACTTAGCAGGGCTGACCAACACTTAGTCCATCTCTTGTGATTTTGAACAGTGGTATGAAATAACAGTAGAGTCAACACAGGCAACTATATCCAAATTAAATTTCTAGTGTTAAGGCAACAGTGCTTTCAGAAAAACTAAAAAAGAATGGTAGTATAATGAAACAGGAGAACCCTATTAATGACACTGAACGTGGGCTTTAACTCCTGCTATTTTTGGACCTTTGACATTCTAATAAGCTCAAATAGACTTAAGGCACAGGAGGTTTTAAAGTTTTAAGTTGGAGGAGAATTTAATGAGATAAACGCTTGTGTTTTTGCAAAGATGTGGTAATTAAAGCTCCACTGAATTATAAAATAATACATTAGACACAAACTAATGAATGCATGAATTAAAAAGAGCACAAATACTCTGCATGCTTCAACTCACCAACTTAAAAAAGCACTACTTGGGGACACAGAAGTTGAATAAACGGTTGAATCATTGAGCCTGATTGAAGCTGCAGGAGGAAATACAACACTGAGGTTGGGAAGTTTTTTAACCCTGATTTAAGAAGTTAAACATTAAGACAAAAGGTGATAGAGTGGAGGAAGCGCTTGGAGCCGCGTGACCTTTAGCAAATTTAAAGCTAATTGAGAGTGCTCAAAAGGATAAGCAAAGGTCATCTTTGATGACACAAGTCAGAGAACGTGATTTCATCTGATTTGCTAATGCCAGGGTGCAAATGTTCCAATATTAAAAGCTGCAGCTCTCAGTCTCCTCAGAGAGACTCATCGGAGAAGCCATATGAGCCATTAACGGATGAAAAAAGGATCAGAGATGGCACAGAGTTCCATCTCTGTACAATGACTGTGTCGAGCTTCACAATTGTCTCTCTTTCTTCTGGAGACGGAGGAAAAAATAATTTTCCATTTTTATTCCTATAGAGTTTTCCAACTGCCAGTCAAATGGAGGAGAGGCGTTGCAGCTGTTAAGACTGCAAAATGTTTCATAAAGTATTCAAAAACTAGATGGTGCTAGCGTTTCCAAAAACTAATGCAATGATTCTCTCTCTCTGGGACGTTTCAGGTATGAGTGGAGGAGGAATAGTTATAAAACTAATTCTTTCAGATTGCAGCTTTAAAGAGTATTTTCATTCCTTTGATATGTCCCAGTGTGCACATCCAACATGAAATCCCACTTCACAGAGAATTCTTTTATCACAAGTCACTGTCCAAGTAGACGAGGTTCAATAGGAATATTTTCCATCAATATTATCCCTCTCTGTGACAGCAAATTAGACTCAATTTGGAGCTAAAAGGCCTCTCTCTCTCTCTCTTTCATATCCCGAATGTGAAATCCTGCTGGGTGCAGAACAAGGTAACTAGGGCTGGGAATTCTCTGCCGGGCCGCTGGAGAATCTCAAATAATGTTTTCACAGCTTTAGCTGTTGTACCATTGTTAGGCCAGTAAGTTTGTCAAGAAGAACTGCTGAAAGACATGGTTGTAATATAAAAAAGAGAAGTAAAAGAACCAACTTTTTAGTTTTTTTAGTTTTTTGTTTTTTTTAGAAAGAAGGGTGAGCCTTTACCCACTTTGTGCTCCCAACACTACAACATATATTAACCTTTATTTGTGCTTCAGTTTCCTGGGGCTTTGATCCTATAACCGCTGCCTTTAACACAAAAAGGTTTGTTGTCAGATGAGGTGGAAGCACTTTAAGACTCGACCATTGTAGTGGGAAAATGATCTTAAAAACCACAACTTGTATTTGTAAATATCAAGCAAAATCAAGTACTTAGTTATTTAGCAGCAGTCTTTAAACATTAATTTTATTATGTGAAATAAGCTATTAAGATCAACATGGCCATATGTGAAACTACAAAGTTTGGTGCTGAGGTCTCCTTTTGAGAAGACATAACACTCACTTAATACATTAATCTCTCCCAGAAAATCCTGAATGAAAATATCTGACCATGCATTTGTGATCTTATCTCCAAGCACTCGACCTAGTCTACCTTGTAATGGGTAAAAGGAGAATCACAATGAAGGTTTTGAAGTTGTACAAGGCAACACGCTTTCATGCTGATGAACTTTTCAAGGTTGCAACTCAAATCAAGATGAATATCAGGAAACATTTACCAATCAGCTTTTATCCAGTTTTGGTGAACCTGTACGGATTGCAGCCTGTTTCAAGTAATCTGCTGCTACAGCCAATTATCTTTCAGCAGCCGTATACCTTGCATACAATCTTATAACTTTTTTTGTTAACCACAAACATAACAGCATTGATATTGAATTGAGCCAGTGAGTGAATTTCTGCTTTAACATTGACATCACAACGTAGAATCAAACAGAAGTCTTTTAACTGGTAGATCCACATATTTATTACTTAGCTAGAGCAAGCCTTCACTTTCACAGTAAAAATAAGAATGGTTCAAATTTAAAGTAAAAATAAATTAATTAATTAAAACAATTTGCCTCAACTTCATAGTTTGTTTTCTGTTCTAAAAGCAAGGGGGCCACTGGTGTTAAAGAGGCAGTAGTGCAGAAAAGTACATTTCCCACAGATATTACATTAAAATAAAATCAATGAATTTCATTAAATTTGTTTGTTTTTTCTTTAAATCTGACCTTTTGGTATTTGTCAGACAACCAGATTGTTTCCCCACTTTTTGGTGGTTGGGCAGGAAAACACTGAAGGGTCCATTTGTGTAACAGAATATGGTATTTACGAGCTACGATTCCCTGGCATCCCACACTGTGTGTAATCTGTAGCTCTTGAATTGAAATAAATGTTAATACTATATTTTCCTGACAGTAAAACCTTACTTAAATATTTACGATTTGCTTCTCACAAGGAGATAAATTGCCTTGCACACACAAATTTGCATACAACTGCAGGCTTTATCAAGAGCCTCTGAGTTCAGAAAAAAAAACACAATCTTAGGAAAACATTAGCCTCACACACGCACACACACGCACGCAAGATGGAAAAGGTTGGAGGTAAAGGGAAAAGCTGTCAGTCAATCATGTGAAAAAGCGTCAACTGTGTAGGAAGGACAAAGAGGTCTTGTCAGAATAAGAAAATATAACTCTTGCCAACGGCAAGGTGGCTCGATGCTATCTTAAATATGTAATAAGTGGCAACTTCAAGATCAAGCACACTGTGTTTGGAGTGTATGCACACAGAGGGTGGGGAGGACAAGTGGGGTGGAATGGTGTTCAGTGGGAAAGGCTCCACACATCAAAGTGCAGCATGCTGTTTGAGGTTTACCTGGAACAAAGCTCCCTTGCACCACTTCCTTGTACGCCCACCATCCTTCATGAATTTTCGGTAGGTTTGGTTGAGCTGTGAGGTAAAGAGAAGACAGAAGCAAGGACATCAGTCTTTTATGTGTAAAACTCAGTACGAAGCAAAAACCATGTCCTAAAGGTTTCACAGACATCCGAATCTTGTTCTGAAGAAAAAAAATAAAAAATTCAGACGCACCAACCCTCTCAGAAGAAGACCTCAGCAAACAGAGTTTAGACATGGCTTAGGACTATGCCGGAGTTCTTTTGTGGAGAATACAAGCTCTTACATCAAACCGGCTTAGCACTCTTAAGAAACTGCCTCTTGGTGCAGTCTTTCACGGCATTATGGAAATGCATTCTGTAATGTTGTGAGCTCCAAAATAAAGCCTTAGACTAGAGCTGGGTGGTGCAGTATAATTGGGGTGACGACATTATGGTCCCAAATGGTCGGCGAGGTTTGACCGAGCATTACCCACTAAGAATTTGCGATATTGCTTTTTACACCTCTTCCAGTTCATTTCCCATACAGGAAAAAGGAAAGTTTAATCACAGTCCAGCGGTTTTCCTGCTTGCTTGGCTATAATGGAGGTTGAGGTGACCAAACAATCCTCATCTTATTTGCTATCCCTGTACAACAGCCTCACTGCACCAAACCTGGATAGCAGGTTCAATTTCAAATGAGTGAACTGGCTGGACCAAGTCCAGAAAGGGTTTCTAAACAATCAGTGCAGCCACAAAACCTGGGAGCAGCAGCTCACATTTGAACTAAATCTTCACCGACTAAATGTCTGGGGTTCTAAAATGTTTGAGTTTTTGTCTTTACTCAAAATTATTCACAGTTCCTCCCACAACAAACTGAAGAACTCCTTTGAGGCCTGGAAAGACATTTCCTCAACCCAATAATGAACTGGTTGCTGGACCACAACAAAGACATTTACTTTTTTCAAAACACAACATCATTCATGAAATTTAGCTGGAAGTTTTTGTTGGATGCACTCTTCTGGGGTACACCTCAGTTTACTGCAGTGGCTTGTTTGTGAAAAGTAAAAGTCAGGATTTATGAGCACTCATGCACAATCTATATTTAGGAACTGCACTTTATGCTATTGGTATCTTTGGCAAATATGCTCAGAAAATTAAATATCTTTAATATAAGTAAAATAAATTATACTAGATATTAAATATTAAATATCTAGATATTAAAATCATGTATCCTGCATGATTGTATATTTGCTTGTTTGAACAGTCTTTTCCTGTAACATTTTAGAAGCTAAGGCATACAGAAGGAGGTCTTTTACTCTTCTTTTCTTCCTCTCTAATGTATTCTTTCCTTCTGCCCTACACTGTTAGCCTTTGCTGTATTTTCTACAGCTAAATACCGCAAAATGCCCAGTAAAACTAACATAAAACATCTTTACAATTAGTTACTGTAATTTGCATTGCATTATGGGTAAAGGACATAGTATTACAGTAACTTACTGTATGTTTTGAAGTTGCAGTAATTTACTGTTTACACATTGCAGTAGTGGTACTGTATTTATAATATCTTGCACTGTTAGCCTTTACTGTATTTTTTACAGCTAAATACATAAAATGCCCAGTAAACTAACATAAAACATCTTTACAATTAGTTACTGTAATTTGCATTGCATTATGGGTATAGTACATAGCATTACAGTAACTTACTGTATGTTTTGAAGTTGTAATTTACTGTTTACACATTACAGTAGTGGTACTGTACTAATAATGTCTTTGCGCTGGCCATGTAAGAATTCTATTTGATTTCCAACGGTCATCATAGATGTTTCATCGTGGTTCTCTGTTTCTGTATTTTTACTCCTTTAGTGGTTAACATATTTTAAGGCAGAAAGAGAGCATGTATTTTTGTTTTTTTCACATCCTAGCTAACATTAATATGCAGTTTATCTAGCTACGTCATCAAGGGTGGCTTCGCTTCCAACGTTTTTCTGATGACGTTTGTTTTAAACTCCGAAGCTTTTTCCGTCCAAGTGCAAGTGCAGCTCTGTCGCTGTGGGCTCACACTGCTTCAGCTCTTCGCAAGACAGGTAAAAAAAAAACACTTAGAAAACTGTTTGAAGCCAATGTATATTTTAGATGGAGCTAACGTAACTTATAGCATCATGCTATAATGCTATAACTTAGCATGAGGTGAAAGATAGAAAAATATGATGGTGTTATTGTTTGAGCTGGTTCGAATTAACGTTAGCTAAGGTGCTAATTTTACCGAAGGTTTTAGCTTGGCTTTTGCCGCTAAATCTTCCTCGAGCGACTAGCTTTGGGTTGAGATAAGCTCAGTGATGAGTGTCTGTTAGCATTGTTGTTACATCCTTTGTCGAACAATATAACGTTAACTGATAATTGATCCCCCCCTCCCCCCTTTTTTTTAAAATGCATCTAAAACTGTTCATTTGTTTAAACCATGACCTTGCAAATGTTAAGAGTGCAGATTAGCTAGGTCAACAAGGATGAATTCTAACGTTGTTCTTTTTTTTCTTTTTGTCAGATGACTTTTTTAACTCCCAAGCTTTTTCCCTCCAAGTGGCTGTGCAGTTTTGTCCTGCTGAGTGCTAACATAGTTTCAACTCTTGAAAAGACAAGACAACAGGTAAAAAGACAGCTCTTCAAACATATTTGAAGCCACAAAATAATCTGGAAATGTAGAGGAGCAGCTAACCTAATCTATAACTTTGAGCTTGCTACAGCTAGTTAGCCTGCTAAAGTATCATTACATCTCCAACATAGTGTATAAGAGTCTGTAAATGAGGACAAAGGTGGAAAACATTCAAGTGGTTTCTGTTATTTTTTGAGTTGGTTCAGCCACAGTGGCAGGTGGACAAAAAAGTTAATTTCCAACCCTGGTTACATATAAGGACTGTTCACCTGTTTAAACCATGCTCTTACAAATTTAAAGTTAAGTCAGTACTAACAGGTGCAATTATGTACAGGTGTAAATTCTGCAGCATTTGTACTTCAGAATTTAGAGAATTTTGTACTCATGTGAAGAAACATCAACACACAGCTAATTATCGGTTTCGTTGTGGAATAGAGCAATGTCCTACTTCCGTCAGAGAAAAATAAAACATTTAGAAGAAAAGAGGACTCAATCTTCATCTTGGTTGATGTAATTTTATATCGACTCTTAACTTAAAACACACATCTTAAATCAGAATTGTTCAATTAATTTGTTAAAGGGATCAATTCACCCAAATTACAAACATTTTGTTAACCCATATTGTACTTAGCCATTCAGATACTGTATTTGTGGAATGTAATGCTTTAAAAAATTCATTTAGCCTCACAAACTGTCATTCACATCCGTTGTTTCAGAGTGGTAGCAGGATGTAGGGGTAAAGTCTAGTCTAGTCTCTGGGGTGAGGTTCTCAAAAACCTGTTATAATCTGGGTGAACTGGCCCTTTAAATTTAAATTACTACCAGTAATTCATAATTAAGAGTTTTCCTTTTATGTTTCAAAGGTATCTTCCACCAAGATGTCTGTTGAGATGGAAATGACCTTACCTACAACACCAAGGGTAATCATGCTTGGTAAGAGGAATATTTTCTATCACTATAATTTTTTTGTAGCAATGTATGTAATAGTTATGGTAGTCTGTACTTTTACTCACTAGCATTAGCTTGACAAGGGTTTGTCTATTTTAGGAAATAGCTTGATGTCTGCAACCTGGTGGATGGTCAGTATGGAGGAGAAGGTATTTTTCAAGCCTGAGCAACTACATGACTTTGCCAGTGTCCTTGCTGTCTTTTTTGGGTCATATTATGACTTCAATCTGGAGTATCAGGAGTCAGCATCCACCACGCTGGAGATGATACAACTGTAAGTACTCTACACCAAGCCATTTATGAATAAAATTTAATGACAGTTTGACTGATGATGAAGAACCATAGCTGATTGCTGTATTGTATGTCTTCATTTTAAAAAATACAATTAATATATTTTATTTCTGTTAAAAGATTCTTTGTGAGGATCAATCCAGATGTTGATACCAAATGCACAGCCAAAGTCAGTACAAGCTGCAAGATGGGAAGTCTTGTCAAGAGGAAAGTAGTCAGTGTCAACTCCCGGATCACCACCTTCCTCAAACGACTCGCTGAATTTGAATAGAGGACTTCCAACTAGGTAAGCATTTTACCAAATGTTTATTATTTTATTGTCTTTTCCTCCTATCTTGCATGTTCTGACTTTACTTTAGCCTTTTTAATATGATTTTAATGATTATTTATAAATGGCATGTGATTCCTACACAATAGCCCTTTAGAGTAGCCTGCATCTTTTCTGTGTCCGTGGTAAAAAGTGGATGTCGCTGCATCTCTTACTAAATCACAGAAATGTTTAAGTGTGTAGTCGTTTAATTGAGGTGTTTTTTTTATACTATGCAGTTTTCAGTTTATTAGGCACGCCTTTGCAGTAATCCATCAGCACCAACAAAATGACTGAAAAGATTGTTATGACATGTTGTACTTCATCGTCTCCTTGGGGACATTTGCAGGGTCTCAATACAGTACGCAATCGTTTGAATTAGTGAAGACTGACTGACTGCTTTTGCCATAAACAATCCAAAAACCTGAAGTGAAGCCAGTCCTGCTCATTCTTTATGCAGCTTCTATTATCACTTCAGTGTAATTGATTTTTTTTTTTTTAAACAAATTATCAACTTAATGCTGCTTTATGCCAATGGTTTTATGCATTTGGACATTGTCACTTCAGTTTAATTTGTCAGCCTTCCTGTCTATTTGAAAATGTAGATAACTTCCTGACCATCTCATGACCTCCCACATTTTCTGTCTTATTCTTTACAGTTCAGCTTCCACAAGATGGATCCCACTGATTTTGTTTGACAAATGGAATAAAAGTTCTTCTAATGTAGGAAATGCATCTGATATAACAATATTTATTGATATGAATGCCTACCATATAGTACATTATCGCACTTGCACTGTTACTGTGATGTATTGTGTAACAGAGCACATTTAAGCTACTGTTTTCTGACAATGCAGCCTCTGCTGGTTTTTTAAATGAAGTATATTCTATATATTTTTTAAAAGTCAGTCTTTAATAGTTTATGGCTGGTACTTGATGCACACATGTTCATGTTGCTACATACATGTGCCATAAAAATATTGACATGACCTGTAGTGTGTTCTATGGTTTTGTTGTTTTATAGCACATTGTATATTATATTGTGACTTTGTTCTTTATGACATTGCGAATATATAAATGGATTTTATTTCAACAAATCTGCTGAAAATAAATACCTGTTTTTATTCACAGTACTTGGACTAAAATTTCTTTTAGGAAATTTTTCGGTTTATGGTAAAATATTCTTGTATTAAAAAATGTAAACTTTAATTTACAGTAAAACTGACATTATGTTGTGAAACAAGTTTACAGTAGACCAGCTTTACTATAAAATACATTTACAGTTTTATGCTATAAACTACATTTACAGTAAAGCAGTTATAACTGTAAATCACACTCACAGTAAAAATTAACTGTGAAATATCATAACAGTAAAGGTACTGTAGAATGGTGATTACAGTAACTTACTGGCAACACTGTTGCCAGTAAGTTGCCAGTAAGTTACCGTAGAATGGTGATTACAGTAACTTACTGGCAACACTGTTGCCAGTAAGTTGCCAGTAAGTTACTGTAGAATGGTGATTACAGTAACTTACTGGCAACACTGTTGCCAGTAAGTTGCCAGTAAGTTACCGTAGAATGGTGATTACAGTAACTTACTGGCAACACTGTTGCCAGTAAGTCGCCAGTAAGTTACTGTAGAATGGTGATTACAGTACCTTACTGGCAACACTGTTGCCAGTAAGGTACTGTAGAATGGTAATTACAGTACCTTGCTGGCAACTTACTGGCAACACTGTTGCCAGTAAGTTACTGTAATTACCATTCTACAGTAACTTACTGGCAACAGTGTTGCCAGTAAGGTACTGTAAAATTACAATAAAAAGTCTAACAGTGTACCCACACATTTTCTGTATAGTTAATTGGTAATTAAGCTTCATTTTTGGGTTATTCTTCTGCAAAAGACCAAATGAAAACTTTAAGTTTTTATTTCAAAGAGTTTATGATGCCACAAAGGTTAATAAGCTTCTCAGAACCTACAAAAGAGAAGTACATCCAACAAATCCTCCACCATTCTAAACACTCAGCTAAAAAAGTAAAGGAACTTGTATTTGGTAGAAATATTATTTTTGTAAATCATTTTTATTTCCCTTTCAAATATGTCCCCATTCATGAGAATAATGAATGTTTGGAAAGAGCAGGAAAGATGACCATGACTTGCACCCAAACCAAATAAAACCACAACAATCTGGCACCTGTTTCTCAGGCTGGTCACCAGCTTGGTCACACACTGTTTTATCGCATTGCATCACATTCCTCAAACAGCATTGTCACAGGTCAGTTGTGTTGTTCAGTCTGCAACACCCATGCATATCCAACAAGCAGTTCATAGTAAGTGGTCACGACTGCAAGATGCCGCGCCACTCAATGGTAGTGAAGGTAGTTTCTAGTGAACTCCGCTCTGAGCCCACTGCAAGAGTAGAGAAATGGTATTACCACTGGTTGCAAAATCTCACCTTAGCTTATCTTTGTATGAATATGATTTTTTTCAAGCCACTTTATCACACTGGGACTACCAAAAGCTGTTTGGAAAAGAGAATTTGGTACATTTTCCATGAACTCTGCAGCTCAACCCAACAAATGCATTTTTCTTTGCAATGTGGTCCAATTAAGGAGAAATATACAAGCTTTACATATCCTAGTTTCCAGACTGTAATCCATTACTTCATTCACACGCTATGAACACTGCAATGCGGCTAATATATGGGTTTTCACCAACAGGTCTCAGAAGGCTGGACAGCTATGTGATGAAGAGGACAGCATAATCTCAAGAGCAAATGTGCCTCGAGACGAAAGTGGCAATGAAAGCGGCAACGAAAGACACCGAGTGTGTGTGTGTGTGTGAGGCTGTTCAATTCAGACGCTGACGACTACTTTAGTGGTTTTAGTCAACACGGAAAAAGACAGCAATCAATGGCTTTTCCTGATAGTCTACTCTATTTTTACGTAGCTTGTTGCAGGCCATGTTAGGAAAAAGAAAATGTATGTCATTAAAAGTAGAAAAAAACCCCAAAACATCACAGTGCAAATATATCCAAATACAATGTGAACTTATGTAATATTTTTTTAGTTGGGTGCATATTCAAATGCACTCAATACTCTGTACTTGTACTAAGCTTATATTCTGAAATTAGTACCACCACAGCAGATGCATTAAATCTAAAAAATAAAATAAAATAAAAAAATCAACCTAGTATTGGCTGTGACAGGCTACACAGAGGATTACAATTGCACAGTTCCATCATAAAACATTTGTGAAAACATTTGTTGTGTGCAAACCAATCAGCTTATGAGAATGTCCATTATTTCTTTTTACTTGAATGGAGGTTATTATTTAAAGTAGCAGTTACATTCACCTATGAAGATGACAGGCATCAAAAACTTGCATTTTAAATGTCAGCACAGCCGCATCTGACACCCTGTAATTTACCCCCGTCTCTTTAAGAACCTAGCTCTGGGGAAACATATCCAAACAAAAGAGAAATACATTATTTCCACAATTTAAGACTATAATCAAAGCATTCTTTGAGAATTCATAACCATTTTAGCTGACAACAGGCTGTAATTTATAAGATGTATTACTTTTAATATTTCAGATTCAGTGGAAAGCAAAGTGATGCACCTGCATTTGGGAGAAACAAACAAATGTTCCCAAAAATACTAAAGTCAATGGGGAGTGATGAGGCCATCAATAATTGGGAGGGAAAAGAAAATCTGGGTTAATCACAAATATGACAACTGCAGAATTCAAAAGTAACTGGAATTGTGTGTTTTCTCAATATTGTACCACACTTGCATTAAAAAAAAAAAATAAAAAATTGTAACCCAAGATTTAAGTTAATTTTTAAAGAACAGGAGGAAAACACCAAAGATCAGGCTCTTGTTATTTTGTTTATGTGAAGAATCTTCTGCGTAAATGGACTCCATTTATTGAACGAGTTTCTAGTCTGACCACTCGAAGCACTTTTACACTCATGTCTCAATTAGCCATTGTCTCACACACACTTGCACTTCAATTTGCAGACTGGTGATGTGAGATTCAGTGTCTTATCCAAGAACTTTTACAAAACAAGATGGAAGAAAAGTGGAGTCTAACTCACAACTTCCCAATAAAAAGATGATCACCCCAACATTTATGGAAAACATTCCACAGTCATTTTCAAAACCATGTTACATTTAAAACCAAGAGGGTAATTAAGATTCTTTAACATACAGCCTTGACAAAAATCCTGTAGCCTGCTGTAATTGCTGCTTGGGGACATGCAGTCAATAGGTGAGCCACAATCATTTCCTGCAGCTCAGCAGAAGGACTGTGAGGAGAAGGGAGAGCAAAGTGGCACAACAGGCCATGTCCCATTTCTCACAATGACTGGCTGAGGCCTGAAACATGCTAACAGGCCATGTCCCATTTCTCACAATGACTGGCTGAGGCCTGAAACATGCTTCCTGACATCAGCAAAAAGGAAAATGCTTTCGATCTATAAAAAGGAAATGCAGACTAGATACTGCGGAAGGCAGAGACGCGAGGGGAGGTCTTGATGGATCGCTATATTTCATTTTACAGGGTCCCAGAGAATGCGTGATGCTTAAAATGTCAGTGAGGTGGTTTAAGAGCAGTGGGACGGCTATATGCTGTCCGCCGTGTTCCAGGATCCCACCGTTTCTGTCTCAAGGGCATTCTGGGCCTCGCGGTACGACAACATTCACAATTTTTTCTTTTCTTTCCAGGAACATCATGTTTACAGAACCAAATAGCTTCTGGATATTTCACTTGATCAAGGCAGCTAAAAAGTCTCTCTCCTTTTTCAACTTCGCAGACTTGTCTGACGTAAAAACTTTAATTAATACTGTTTGTTAAATGGCACCATGACATTTCTTTTTAGGATTCTTATTTTATAACTTTTTTCAAATTCAGAGGCTTGTATATAGAGATCACGTCAAGCAATTTAGAAAATCCAGAAGAGTTTGTAAGCTTCTGATAAAGATGATGATTAACTCTCAACATGAGCCTGCTTTGCTAAAAGCATCCATTGACATAATGTCCGGGTCTGAAAATAGAGAATGCTTCAGCAGCCTTCCATACCATCAAAAAGACGTGTTGTTTTTTTGTTTTTTTTAAACACACTTCATATTAAAGGAGGTTGAGATTTTACTGCCCCAAAGCTTTAGTGTATGTTTAAAATATGCCTCAGGTTTGTGAGAGTAGATCAATAAAATCTGTTTTAGGTTCATTTTTATTTTTACAATATACACAAAAAAATTCCTTTGATATCTTATAAGATATCCTAATGACCCTAAATACTCAGCAAAAATACTGCAGCTTAAGGTTAAAGTCAATGTTGGGTATGACCGCCGCCAAAGCTCTAAACTCAATCCCATACTGCATTTGTGAGCAGAGTTAAAAATGTTCAGTAAATTACATCAGAAATAATGAGCCAAAATTCCAGAAAAATATTGTAAGAAGCTTGTTAAAGGATTCCCCAAAGAACTGACCCAAATCTACAGTTTGAATGACAGTTCTTAGTAACAGTAAGGAACAGACTGAATTCAAAGACATAAAAGAAAACCATCTTAGATATCACTTGCATTGTTTTTTTTGTTGTTTTTTACATTTACTAAATAACGTTGGTAATCCTCACTGATGTAAAACAGGAAAAGTTTAGTCTGATTTAAGTTCTGACCATGGGACAATAAAAGGTTATGCCTCTGCAGTATTTGGAAATAGCTGGTTTTAATTGTGTGTGTATATATATATATATATATATATATATATATAAAAAAAACAAAAAAAATTCCCTTCTCACCCACCGCGGGTGGTGATTCTTCTTCCTCTTAGCTCGGGTCCTCTACCAGAGGCCTGGGAGCTTGAGGGTTCTGCGCAGTATCTTGGCTGTGCCTAGGACTGCACATTTCTGGACTGAGATGTCTGATGTTGTTCCTGGGATCTGTTGTAGCCACTGTTCCAGTTTGGGGGTGACTGCCCCGAGGGTCCCGATGACCACAGGCACCACTGTGGTCTTCACCTTCCAGGCCCTCTCCAGTTCCTCCCTTAGGCCCTGGTATTTCTCTAGTTTTTCATGCTCCTTTTTCCTGATGTTGCAGTCACTTGGTATTGCCACATCCACCACAACGGCTTTCCTCTGTTGTTTATCCACCACGACTATGTCTGGTTGGTTCGCCCTCACCATTTTGTCTGTCTGGATCTGGAAGTCCCACAGGATCTTAGCTCGGTCATTCTCCACTACCTTCGGGGGTGTTTCCCACTTTGATCTTGGGGGTTCCAGTCCATATTCTGCACAGATGTTTCTGTACACTATGCCTGCCACTTGGTTGTGTCGTTCCATGTATTCTTTCCCTGCCAGTATCTTGCACCCTGCTGTTATGTGTTGGACTGTCTCAGGGGCCTCCTTGCACAACCTACACCTTGGGTCTTGTCTGGTGTGGTAGATCTGGGCCTCAATTGCTCTGGTGTTTAGGGCCTGTTCCTGGGCGGCCATGATGAGGGCCTCTGTGCTGTCCTTCAGTCCAGCTTTTTCCAGCCATTGGTAGGATTTTCTGATGTCAGCCACTTCGGTTATTTGCCGGTGGTACATCCCATGCAGGGGCTTGTCCTCCCATGATGGTTCCTCCGGCACCTCAGCTTCTGTTCCCCATTGTTTGAGACATTCACTGAGCACATTGTCTGTTGAGGCTTTGTCCCTGATGTATCTATGGATCTTGGATGTCTCGTCTTGGATAGTGGTTCTCACACTCACTAGTCCTCTGCCTCCTTCTTTGCGGTTCGTGTATATATATATATATATATATATATATATATATAAATCATGCTTTATACATGATAGCATAATGTTCTGGGTCACCTTTTTTCTTAAATAGGACAAAGTAGCTTAGGTTTTTGCAGAGGTGTCAAGTTGTGGAAGGCTACATAAAGACGCTGCAGCAGGTATACTTGTGGACAGAGATTCCTCCTCTATGCCTTCATGACTGGGTGTTTAAAACATCAGTGCTGCAGTTAAAATCCACCTGACAAAGGACTTCTTCCTTACAAATTACTTTTGGAGCATCCCGCATGTTCCTTTGATCTAAATCTCATTAAAAATATCTGGATATGACTAGAAAGACTTAAAAGAACTTGGAGAATGCTCCCACCAACCAACCTGAAAATTTGCAGACATGTCTAAACTACAGCTGGCTGCTAAGACTACTAAAATACTAGATTGAGAAGGATTAGAAAATGCAGGCAAAAAGGAGAAGCAGAGAATCATGGGATGGTCTGAGGCATATTCTATAGTAGTTCTATGACACCTAGCCACTGGTTAGCTGTCGTTTTACTGCCATTTCATAAATGGAGGAGGAAAAAATAGATCGTAGTTTTACTGAATGCCATGTCTGGTATAGTTTTAGGGTTGTTAGTATTACATTTAAAAATAAAAATCACCACCTTCGCCAATAAACCTTTTGATGGCAAGTTGAATATCAGTTCCTCACTTCAGATGCAGCACTGCAGATACAAACAGTGAAAGCACAGTAGGGATATTTTAACCACCACATAGTATTCAGTACGATACACTATGCATGTATAAACTGTTTGGACGTGTTTTATCCACCGTACAAAAAAGCAGTCTGCTCTAAACAGCCAGTAGGTACCTAGCTAATGCTAATGTTAGCAGTGGTCTAATTTGTTTGCTTACCTTGATACCAGCATTGAATCTGTTAGTCTTAGGCTTCTGCCTTTTTGTTCACTTCGTCTCTCTAGTAAATTGGCACAACCTTTTCAATGCCATCATGTTTGCATAAGTTTTACCTTTAAATTGATCTTTTATTCTCTTTTTTCCTCTCTTCTTCAGTGACATATGTCGTACCATTTCAATGACTTTAAATTTTTCCTGTCATGTTTTTCCCATTTTCTGTCTCCCGTTTGTCTTTCAATCTCCTCTTATCTATACCTTCATTCAACCTTGGAGCTTTTTTCAGGCCTCTAATGCTTACTTTGTTGTATTTGACTTTAGTCATTTGTCCCGCAATGCTTAACCTGAGTGAAAACCAATTTGAGACATTTTATCTCTGTGTCTCATAGCCTTTGAAGAAGCAGTCAAAATTCAGCTACAAGAGCATATAACAGTAAGGAGGGTGTTTATTGTCCACTCAGCTCTTCTGCTCAAACAGTTTAAGCCTTTGTGGTGAAAAAACAGAATCCTCCTCCTTAGTTCTATGACAAATTTGGTTGGCCACAGCTTCTCACTGGTAGGAATCCTGTTTAGAACAGCACTGACCCATTTCTTCCCCCATACTTGGGAATCTGCCATCTTGCCGTGCGTCTCCCCCGCCAACCTCCCATTAAGCCAAAGGAGAGAGTCATTGTAAATAAACAGTTCATTTTCATGTAATATCTAAACTTCGCCATTAATATTCATCAAGGGACACGAGCAATCTTAGAAACCCAGCCAGGCAGAAAGAGAGGATGGAGGGGAGTGACAAGGGAGCAGCCAACTTACAGGACGAGCTCAGAGAGAAGACTGGAAAGGAGAGGATAAAGAGGAAAGACAGATTGGAGAGGACACACACAAAACTGAGAGCAGCGATGTGTGTCCATAACTGAAAGCTGACCTTGCCAACAGCTGTGCTTATTGACTTATGAGACAATTATCTCTCACTGAGCTCCTTTCGGTACCCCGCTTTTTAATTGCTAGAGCTGTGTACATTGGTGTGCGCCCGTGTGTGTTTGCGCGCACCTCTGGTGAGCACTGCATCAAAAACCTAATCCAATTAGTTACCCATCAGAGAAATGGTTTGTTGTAAGAATATCACTGATTTCAAATCAAAACTTAAAAATGAAAAAAAGCTGCTTCTGCTGGCCTTAAAGTTACACATGTAAAGACTAAGGATTGTTTTCCTTTCAGCTTTTTTACAGTGAGCAAGAGGAATGGTTTGGTGTTTTATAAAACACTTATTTTGTTATTGTTACTGAATTATTGATTTGTTTAGTCATGGCTAACAGTCAAAAAAATCAAGACAATTCCTTGTCACTTTCAAGATTATATTGGTTAATAAATATAAACCAATTATATGGTTATTATATAGCATATACAGTAACTGGTATTTATACCAATTACACAGTTTATAACTGGTTTAAATACCATATATATATATATATATATATATATATATATATATACATATCTATATATCTCTCTATATATATAAAATTGTTAAATATGAACAATGTTTAATTCCAATAAGTTTGAAGTAAAAGAAAAAGGATAAATCTGTAAAATGTACAGTTTTACACACATGCATGTAGCCCAGGTACATCAACACTTTGCAAAACAAGCTTTCAGTGCAATTACAGCTCCTGCACTTTTTTAAATTTGAATTTTTGCCAGTTCTTAGTTGGGAAAAAAGCTTAAGTTCAGCCAGATTGGACACAGATGGGGACAGAAATCATAAATCAGTTCTGGAGTTTGAATAAAATTGATTTTGGAATTTAAAAAAAAAATTCTATTTCCTGTCATCAGATGTGCAATAAAAAAAAAGAGCAATAATTCATTTCTTAAAGGTTATATTCACTTACTTTTTCTAGTTGGACTGAATTATAAAGATGACTCTGCCCCATAACCTTTAGGATTTTACTGTAATATTTTCAGTGTTAGAGAAATAAGTGCTCAAATTCGGGCCACATCAAAGATTTTATTGTAAACATATTTTTTATGGCACCAACACCTTTCATTCTAAAAGGCAACAGGTGAGAACTTTACAAATTCTGATCAGAAATCAGGCCAAATAATCTGATGACTATTTCTAAACAGAAATATTGTAGTTTCTCTAAAGTTACCTATCAGAGAGAGTATACCTTATACAAGTGTACAAATGCAGTCACAGATGTAGCCAGTTTAGGCAGCCAAAGAAAGAAGATGAGTAACTATTTTGTTTCATCAGTGTTACAGCTGTGACTGGAGCAAAAACATCCTCTAGGACCATTCAGGAAACCACACGAGCTAATCTGTGATAGCATCAACAGTCTTTGAGCTGTAAAACCACAAGATAATGAGGAAAAGGGGGAAAGGAGTTCAGTTCTGACAGTTCAGGAGATCACCTACTAAAGGCCACTTTCACACTCTAATCACCACTTAAGTCTCATAAGCTAATTACATAAATAGGATGAAAACCAACATGAGGAAACACTCATACAGAAGCACCCATAGACAAATCTACTACTGCACATGGAGCTTTATCCATTGCTGTGTCGTCACATGCATTCAGTGATTTAGCTGAAAAGCTAAATCACTGTATCCAAATCACTGCACAGGCATCAACATAGGAAAAATATGCTCTCCAATATCTAAAAAAACAATAAGTTAATATCTGCAAATGGAAAATGAAGCTTAATATACAAAAAGCACAATTGATGTAGAGTTTGTATTTAACAGGAAAAACACAAATTTTGCCAAAATAGATGTGAACACAAAGCAAGTGGTGTGTAATCATTTGTGATATTCAATTTATAATGAAAAATTAGAGGGGGGAAAAAAAGGAGGGGAAAAAAAAAGAGAATGTGACTGGGGATTTCATTTGTTTTGGAACCTCAAAGCAAACCTAACTTTTCATACATTCGGTTACAGGCTAAGATCAAAAAACAGAAAATGGGGAGGGGGGGGGGAACAAAACAAAAAAACAGGCCAAAGGGTAGAATTTAAATGTAATATTTGATTGATAGGGCTAACATGACCCAGAAGTTATTGTCTTGGAAGCATCACCTCGGCTTTCTAGTGATCCATTCCATTAATGATCCATCAAGTTGTGAAAAGTTGGATATTGATCCAACCAAACACTCACTGAAGCGCATCATGACCCCCGTCGGGATGCTGCACTGCCACGTTTCAATCCCTCGATGCAAACAGCAGAGACATGCGCAATGATTATGTGGAATAAACTTATTCCAACATTTTCAGAAACGGTGACTAATTGTGTCTAATCAGACCATAGCTGAGACCAGAGCCTGCATACTGAATATCGGCAGTCTTCCAGTTTATTTTGAGTGTAACCTTTGGGGATGCTGCTGTCCGTGGTACTGAACTGTCAGTTTGAACTTGCCATTTAAAAATCATAATATTCAAAAATGCTGCTGTAGGAATGTCACACTGCAACATATGTGGTTACCTGGATGTTAAAACATACGATATTATCTGATAATAGTATAAATAGTATATTCATTATTTTATAGAATTTTAAAAATGTGACCAGTACAGAGGATAGCTTACTCTGGTGACATATGAATATCATTATTTGGCTGTATAATTGTAAATATATGTTAATATAGATAATTAGTTTAGTTCATTTCTGGCGTAATGTACTACATAAAATATGTTATGTTCGAAAATGTTTGGGGAAACATCTTAATGGTGGAACTGTTTGATAACACTGTCCAAAATTAGTCCATCATCAGATCAGTCAGTAGTTAGATTATTGCTGGGTTTCAGATGACGTAGCACCGATGTCACCCAATGCAGATGGAGGGCCGGAAGTAAAATGCAGATTGTTTATTTCTGTTAATCCAGCTTCAAAATGCCTAAAGTCTGTGTCCTATTAGGTTGTTCCAACCATTCTAATAGAAAGAAAGATGATTATTTTTGTGTTTTGAAGGTAGTTGGACACAAGCAAGTAATTTTTTTTTTTAAATATACGGAAAAAAAGAGAAGAAAAGTGGATCAACAATCTACAGCTAAAAACAGGAGCTGTGGAAATTAACAATGTTTGCAGAACCCACTTTCTAACAGGAAACCATCGCATCGTTTAAATTGTATTTTCAGATGTTTTATTGGACAGTTACTTAGAAAGACAAGCATTCATATGCAAGGTAAAATATATTACTTTTATGCCCTAGCTTGGTTGTCCTCAGAGTGCTAATGTTGTTAGCAACTAGCTCAGTGCCGAGTCGCAGACAGAAAAGAATGTTTATTCAGTGAGACTTTCATGCTAAAAAAAAAAACTAATTAAATATAACCTACACAGCCATACAGTCACAATAAGCTGTGACTATTCCACCAAAAGGTTAGTGTCTGGACATGAACTATATTCGTGGCCGGACACGAACATCAGGGTTTCTGTAGATCTGTGCGAATAGTTGACCTACATTGGACCTGGATCTGCCCTCGTACAATGACTCAACATTTAAGTACAACTCCAGCAAGAATTTGGGTTTACAGAAGCTAAATAAATTTACAATGAGATCCATGCTCAAAGAAATAATATGGGTTAGTTTGTTGTTAGCGATAGCATCGTTACCAAATACTAATTACTTAAAATAGCACAATTCACTACTCACCAGTAAAAGTTGACAACAATTTAATGCTTCTTTTGATCCTAATGGGTTGACCTATCTTGAAACAAAATTATTGTATTCTCCAGGCTTTTGAAAACTTGCTTCTGGATCATCTTATAATATGAGGTCTGCTGCTCCAGATAGTTGTGTATCGCCTTGACACCAGGTAAATCCTCAAGTTTATAAGACAAGTCTTTTATACCGAGTTAATTCGAATCATATCCTAAATATACGTGTATTTTTTTTGAGATGCCTCCTCTGTTCCAGCCTACTTAGGGCATTAGCGTATGCATGATCAATTTTTTGTTTTGAGCCGGAGAAATACCCTTCCGGCCCTCCATCTGAATTTTGTGCGTCATCCAGCTCACGTGTCTGAAACCCAGCAATAAGCATGGTGTTTCAACATTATTCACACTTTCACATAAACCTTATCAGCTCTTTTTTTTTAATTATTATTAAATCTGGTTCAATAGTATGCTTGTCAGCTACAAATGTTGGCTCTCAGTCTAAGGTTTAAAGAATGAAACAAGGCTTTTCTTCATATTGAAGAAAACAACAAACAACCAACCATCTGCTTTATCGTTTTTGGATTCTCGCTGAAAAGTAAAAGACTGGATACCACACCGGTTGAGTCTTAGTTTGTCATTTCATTGTGATTGTGCTAAATTTCCTTAATTTTATTCTAGGTCAGAGTGATACTTAAACTCACTGTTGACCTTTGCATGATAAAGGGGTGAACATCACTCCTGAAAGGGGCAAACTAAAAGACACAAAAAGAAAACTCCTTGGAGCTCACATTACATAAACTGCAACAGTTATAAAAAATATATAAAAAAAACAACAACTTTCCCTTAGTTTTCTCTTCAACCAAAAAGATTGAAAAAAAAACCTTTTTTTTGTAGACAGGAAAGTAGAATACAGGAAAGCAGCCCTTAATAATTGATTGAGTCTTAAAAAGGAAATTTTGTGCGCGTTGGCCTCTGATCTTCCTGAACTTAAAGCCATGAAACCCTTTGTAGTTGTGCCAGTGACAAGTGGCAGCATCTCTGCACGCACACCCCGGCTCCAAAGCAGAGGCGCCGGAGCTGTTCTAAACATCATGGAAACACAACGTGCAGCTTTTATCAACATTAATACTATAAGTTGATCTGTGTGGTGGTGTATCATAAATAATCACCAAGATGAAATAAAGCAATTTAACTAACTTTGTGTTTTGCAAAATCTGAAAATCAAGTTGAACTTAAAATCAAAGCAGAGCAATTTTAAACATTATGAATCATTAGAAAATATATTGTTTCATATGTCATTGAAACTGTTATCAGAATTCCCATAGGTACATTGGACGTGTGGACTTTTAAGATCGCAGTCCGCATTAGCATAGGCCTTAATTGAAGAATTTGCCCATGTCTTCATGGACAACCAATAGGATCCCGTACCACTTTTTCTTTGTGCAGATTAAATATTACAGGCTGTAATTCTTGACATTTTTATCCAATACTCTCAGGGTCTTTTAAAACATTTAAAGTGACTGGGCATTGACAGTAGTGCTGAGCTTTCTTTGCAAGTAAGGCCTCACATTATGTATAATCACTGCACTTTAAAAGACAAAAAGCCTTTTACTTTACCACTGGAGTTTATGACAGTGTAAATGGCTGACAAAATACATAAAAAGTATTTCAAAAGCAGATGAATAGTTTAGATTTAAATGCACTTTACTAGCTTGCCTATTGTAACTTCTTATGATTTTCTTTTGTATGTTAAAGCTCTGCACATAACCTGGTTATGATCTACATGCAAGAAAGGCAAATGCTTGCAACTTCGCTCAAGATTTTTGCTCAAGCACCTAATGCAAACTTGGCACATTTGTAAAGGTTTTAAAAATAGAATTTTGATGAACAACATTTCTTGCATTAAACTCGTTTATGAAAGCAGAAATTTATCTGCGTCTGCTCAGCATTCTGACCAACCAGTGGCACAGTAGGGCATTAAAAACTGCTTCATCCATGCAGGTGTTCAATGAGGCATCTACTGTTACGATCCAAACTACTTTGGACCCCTCCATCAAACACTTCAAAGAAAAGCTAAACTTCCCCTATTACAATGTTTGGAAAGATTGTCAAAAAAGAAACTGTGGTGATCATGCAATGAAAACACAGCAAATTGAAATCAGCACTACTTACGGAATATTAAGAGAAATGTTATTTTTGAAAACTTTTAAGACTGAAGAATAATTTTGTTGGTTTATATGCTGTTGACTCAGTCTGGTTTAATAAAAATATGTCTAAGCAGTATTGAACCAACCATCCTTTTTAATCCTGAAATAAATTTTTCAAAGATCATTACTTCATTAGTATGTTTAATTAACATTACTGGGTTTTCCTTTGGGAACAAAATAAAGATACTAGAATTGTGATATCAAAATGCTCTGATATTTCTCACAAAGTGTTATTTATGAATATTTATTGAATGGTCTTAACAGTGAGATAAAAAAAACCAATACATCTTTCTGCATTTAAAAGACATTTGAAAATTATAATAAAATGATTCGACATTAAATAAGTTAATGTGTTGATGTTTCATCACACACCTGCAAATTAAACCATTTCCTTTTGTCTTTCAAATTATTTTCTTAGAATTTATCAATAGTCTCGACAACTTGCAAATGTATCCTAACCTTTCTGGCCAATTAAAGACAAACACATTGGGTAAAAAGCGAATAATGTACAAAAACAACAGATAAACCTTCAAGGCTACCATTAATTTTGCAATGCTTATCTTTAATTTGTTTTTTTCCAGACTTCATTATAGACATCAAGCTTTTACACTGTCAAAACTTTACAATTGTGTTTCCCTGTACATATCATTTCAGAGGACGTTCTGACAATGCAATCAACTGACAGAAACACTAGTCTCACAAGTTGGGCTAGGAACATCTCCACATGTTACAGTATCAGTCTCCCTCTTACTGCAGAAGATACTCCATCTCCGTCACACAGAATTCCATTCCTGCTGCAGGACATCCATCTGCACAGGATTATCAGATTAGCAGCTGGAGATTTGGGTTCCCTAACAGGGCTAGGATGTGCACGAGTTTGTGTGTGATGGAATTGGGGGCGATTAGCTTGTGGCTCTGTAAAAAACAGAGGGTAGCTTAAATTAAAAAACAAACAAACAAAAAAAACAAAACATAAACAAATACCTCTTCCTCCACCTGTAGGGCATCTCTCTGCCACATCACCGCTGACACCACACCTGCTTGCCTTTCCTCTTTTGCATCCTATCTCAGCCACTCATTGCTGACTTGGTAATCTCGTCTTTGCAAGTTCCATCAATCCCTCACAAACAAACATTCACACTCACATTTGTACACACTCACCCCCTCCCATCTCCCGGTGGTAAATTACAGCTGGCATGGAGGTCGTCTCACTCCAGCTGGCTGATAGACTGCAGAATCCCGAGCAGAAAACGTGCAGAGCTGTGGCTGCTCAGGGACAGCCTGCTGGGTGGTCACTGTGTACTCATTGCCATATGCCCACTTGTGTTGGTATATTTATCATTTTCAACACAGCGTTGCATTTTTTTCCCCAGGTATACCATTTGACGTATGCACTCACTGGGTAGGTAAGTACTTGACTTATGTCCAACTCCTGAATCAAACTATGCCTAGATAGAAAAGATTCAACAGTGTCAAAGATTCTGGTCCATACTGATGTGATGGCATCACAACTGCAATCACATATGTTGGTAGCCAACATCCAGGGGGACATTCTCCTGTTGCACCACAAAAAGGGCTCGACTCTGAGGACTGGTGACTGTGACAAACTTTTGAGAACACTGAACATCTCACCATCTTGAAAAAAAAAGAAAAAGGCTCAGTATGAGTTTAGTAACATGGTACATTATAATGCAAAAGACAGGTACACTATGTCAATTCTGTGGTGTATACATGATGCACAACTAGAGTTAAAGAGCTCAATGTATGTCACAAATACATCCTACACCAGTACACCACCTGCAGCAACCTGGACCTTTGACACAAGACAGGAAGGACCCATGTTTTGATGTTTACACCAAATTCTGACAACCATCTGAATAGCAAAGCTGAAATCAAGAGCCCCAGACCAGACATATTTCCAATCTCTTATAGTTCAGTTTCACATAGCCTGTGTAAATTCTAGAGTGACCTAGAACCAATACAATGATACAATGAAAGGATTGTGAGAGACAGAGTATTACAATAATTAAGGTAGAGTTTAAAACTCACTAACAAACATGTGCCTAATCTTTTAGTAAGGGAGGGAGGTTGTCACCAATGCAAGAAGACCTCTCAATGGATTAATGTTTATTCTCAGAGGTTTATTCCAACGTCAGTTGGAACAAACTCTTAGATTATCTGAGAAGTGCATCTAGTTATTATATTTTTTTCCTTGGCACTAACCTCACTTTGTTGTAGATGGCTAAAAGGAAGGACTTCCGGTTCTGCAGCTGTAGCCCATCTACTTTAAGTCTCTGCATGTTGTGTGAACAGAGATTTGCTACCATTTTTTTCTGAACTGATAAGGAATTCCCTACGTAACTGCTGCTCACTGGGTAATGTGTCTAGTAATTTTCTTTAAGACCAAGAAATACTTAATAAATTTCTGTCTCTATGCCCAAAACTCACCAATTCCATTAGTAAGGAACAAGGTGCCTCTAGTACAGACGCTGGTAAATTGTACTTTGGATCCCAATGGGTGATTACTAGTTGGTTTTGCCCATCTCCACTGCATAATGGTCATGTTAATGTTTTTCTTTCAAATCTGGATGGTTCATCAGGTCAAGCTTACAATCTAATATATTACAGATAAATATAGCTGATCAGTCATAGTCCAGATTCTGTTTAAAACCAGTCAAGTGACCATCAGAATGCTCCCAAATCAATCGGTGCTTCAGGAAATGCATGTAACATGATTTAGAAAATGTCTTTTAACATAATGCATTAAGCTATATGACTAGATAACATTTATGGAAACAAATGGCACAGCACTACATCAATGAAATCTTTCTATTTCAGTGTGTACCAATCATCTTCTCAATCCACTTCCATAAATTTCTCTCCAAATGTTACAATAATCCATGCTGCACTATCACTTATACCTCAGACATGATTTTTTTTCTTTTTCCAGCCACACAAAGCCAACTCGCTCCACTGAAGAACTAATTTGAAAATAAAACATCACATAAAACTTCTGCTTTAGGGCAGTTAAAATTACCAATTTTTAAGTTGACTGCGTAATGCAAATCTCTTAACCAACAAATTTATTTTAAAAACTGAATTTTCATTTTGGTACACTGTTTCCAATGACTGTTACAACATTACAAACATGAAAATTAAAAACATCTTAAAAAAAACAAAAAATGAACACACACAAATAAGCCACAAAAAAATTAAAAGTTTAACCCTGTGGAAAATATAACAGATTAAAAATTCTCCACACATAAGGAGCGTAATACTGCGGGTGAAGCCAAGGTTGATGAAAGCCTGAGAGACAAATGCTGCCAAAACAGTCAAATGGAAAATACAAATTGGCCAAAATTACTGAGAGGATCATTCTTAAGAGTCCTTGATAATTATAAGTTTGTCACTGTGAGCAGCATCTTTATTTTTCTGCCTCATTTTAGTGGCTGGATCCTTCTTTCTGCAGTTTCCTCTCAAAATTAACTGTCATTGTGACAGAAAAAAAAGGGCAGTTGGGAAACATCTAAATCAGGGTCCAATACCATTTTCATGTCAAACCTTGAGAGTTATTCCTAATCAGCTTTTCAGAATCCTCAGTCCTCATTCTAAAAGAATATATGTAGAATTTATGGTAGATATTTCAGCACAGCTCTGATTTTATGACAGGAAACGTTTGTAGTAGGAGGCGAAGGAAGGGATGAAGAAGATGGAGAGTGAAGATGGGACACAAAAAAGAAATGGAGAGGAAGAACAGATAGTTTGCTACAAACCCAATAGCACTAAAATGTTGCTTTGTGGTTAAAAGTGACTGGAATTTAAATATATTGGCCTAACACTAAACAGAGAATCTTTTCCTTAGCTTAGGACAGTAAAATGTGAGTTGTGAGTAATATTTCTACCCATTATATTAAGAAACACAGTTTGGTCTAATATTAAAAAGAGAAACATCAATAGAAGATTAGATCAAGAAAGACTAGAAGAACAAGACAGAAAATAGAGGACATCAAAGAGGAATAAAAAATATGCTAGAATGAAAAGAATGATAGAAAAAGATTGACCAACTTCCTCCAGAACTTTGTGTACTAAACAGTATATTTTATAGTGAATGCTTTTATAAATTCTGTTTTTCTTAATGACCTTTTTCTGATCATGTAAAAGATTAATAAATTCTTTAATTTATTAGCACTTACTTGTTTAAATATATAAATACTTAAATATATAAATTCCATTTAGATATATATAAATTAAAAGTAATGGTAAGGTTTAATGAAAAGCTTGGGGAAATTTTACTTTCTGTTTGTCTAAAATCAGTGGGTAATTGGCTAAACAACTTCCATTTTAATACTGACCAAAATAATTGTAATTTTTCCCAATTAATTTAGCAGCCAGTTGGGGAATAGCGCAACCCATGTTTGGAGGCCTTGAGTCCTCGACATGGCCGTCACGGGTTCAACTCCCGGACACGACGATATTTGCTGCATGTCTTCCCCCCTTTCTTTTCCCTTTTTCTGTCAGCCTACTTTCATATAAGGGACACTAGAGCCCACAAAAGACCCCCGGGAGGGGTAAAAAATAAATAAATGAAGCAGCCAGTGCTGAACTGGCTAGGCTAAAGAACTGCCCTGCAGCCCTCAATGTGAAGCCTAAATCTACCAGGTCTACTCTTGTTTATCCTATAAGTTTCTGTCATATCCCAATAATGGTGCCTATTGCACATCCAAAGTTAATGCAAACACTGAGTGCTGATAATGCTGTCCATTGTGCATCTGGTAATCTTTCCTCACTATTGTAACTTAATTGTTGGATGAGCCAGCGACTGCCTGTAAAACAATAACATTTTTCACACTTCTCATTCCACCATTGACGTTTGTTAGACACACCAGCTCCTTGCAAGCAGAAATATTTACACAAGTCTAAAATAAACAAACTAGTCCCTGTTCTATGAAAATAATTTAAAGTTGTTGTATGTGCTGGCTATCATGAATCTCAGCATTACACACTGTCCATATAAACCTTTAGCAAGTGACGACAGAGGTATACTAAATAGTTAAAATGCATTTTATTGACATAAACATTTAAAAAAAAAAAAACATGCCGCAGTTTTACCACTCATTTACATAATTAGCAGCAGGCAGCTGTTTATATGTAAAACAACACTTAAATCCACTAAAAGGCTCACTACAGATGAAGCCTGCTCCAAGCTGTGAAACATGGTGAAGCCATTTAGCAGCTAATGAGGTGGATCTAATTGAAGTATCGGTGGAGACCAAATCAGTGCTCGAAGGGGGAAGAGGGCGGAACTGCACTTGGAATCCACAGGTGACGAATATACATTTATTCATATGTGACCGTTTTTACTCTACAGTATGGAAGGCCCGGTCGTCTCATTTTAAGCCTTGGCAAGAGCTTTAAAAAATAAAAATAAAAATAAAAAATTTAAATACTGCACCAGAAAAAAAAAGAAGCAAATTTTCAATAATCAATAAATAACGTTTGCTCTCCCCAGTTGGATTCAACAGCTTATAGAGGGCAATACGCTTTTCTAAGCAAATTCCAGACTGAATTGAGCATTAGCTGTTGGTGTTTAAAGTTAACTGGCTGGTAATCAAAACGAGCAGAAGGGCAGCAGACGCACGGCGACACTGACCAGACAGAAGCAACGAAGAGAATGGGCAGAGATTCAAGGAGAAACACAGTGCGGACACCATATGCCACTGGGGTTTGCAACATGAGCTGCGTTTACTCATAGCGTCAGGAGTGATTGTAAGCGTCCTTGGTAACATGCTTGTTTGGTGGCATATGGCCCGGCTGGTGGAGACACGTGTTATTTTCACCAATACACCAAAGGCCCCTACCCTCTGATTTCATCATGCCATTTAAAATGTCTAAACTTCCCTGAGGTCATGTTGTTTTCTATGGGTAGGCTGTGATGATCTTTAACAGTTACATTGACAAAAAATAAATAAAAAACTGCTGCTTGTAACTGGGATTTTATTTTGTTCACAATTGTCTCAGGACCATAGGAATGTGTTGCAAGAAAAAGTAGAAAGAACCCTATCTTCACCACAACCAACTGGTGCAGAGCCCACATTGCAGGGATTCTGCACCATACAGTATGATTTGCTTCATACAGCATTCTACTTGAGGCAAAAACTGACTCCCAAATCAATGTAAGGATTTCACTTTTCTTTTTTTAATTGGGCATAGAACAAGACCTTGGGTTTCAGTGAGAACAATGTAGTTTTTGTCCTGCCAATGGAACAATTTACCAGGGTCCTCATGCATAATGAGAACGCAACTTCCAGACTGGAAGGTGGCAGGCGGACAAATTTTGGAAATGTGTAAATCCATGCAATGCATGTGGCTGCAAACCTTTCCTTTATACATTTCAATTTGCGTGGGATAGAGAACAGATGCAGGTGCCGGTAGGATTGTCCTGTGGTCTCCCATAAATATATACATTTGTATGAATTCATGGCAATAGTAGAAGTATTTCTAAGAGTGATAAATTCTTCAAACTAGAAAAGAAAAAGATTTAGTAAAATGATGGGATGTGCTGATCAATCCAAGTGGAATTGCTCCTTGGAACGGCTGAGTTTTCAGCTGGGACTTAGAGAGACAGGTTGTCCGTTGTGGAGAGTGAGGAATGTAGAAGCCAATTTCATCTGGAAGAATCGTGTTTTGAACCATGAACTGCTACATTTTCTAGGAACTTTTGTGCATCACAAGTAAGTTTCACGTTTACTGAATTAAAATATTTTCATTCACAAAGAGGCATTGATTTCTAGACAGTGCCAATATACCAACGAGAGTGCAGTGGACAGCTCCTTTCACATAAAAATCTCAGCAAATTACAATTTAATTTCTGCCTGTTCAGCCACGGTGAGGAGAACCGTATGCATCCGAGGCCGTTCCATACGGCTGCATGGCTCGGATGAAGCATTACTGTGATATTCTCGACTTGTCAGCCCCTCCAGCTGCACAGACAATGTATGGCTCCTTCTAGTTTCTCTCTGGAGTGAGCATGGAGCTCCAGGATGATCGCTCTGGGCAATCTGAAGAATAATAAACCACCCGTCATCATGTGCCAGCAGATCAATATGGTCTCTGAACACACCTTCCTTCCATCAGAGCCAAAGTTGCTATTGTTCCACTTCTGCAGGTATTCATGTGATTTTCTGAACTTTGTTCACCTCAAGAATCCTCAAATCTGACCTGGTTAGAGTTGACCTGCTGATTCAGCCCCGTTTTCTTTTTCAGTGCAGCTTTTAATTTTTAAATGCATTTTTCTGCGCACAGACCAATGTGCATTTTTATCTACATGTGACAAAGAGAGGAAATCTACCGTTTACATCCAATGGTGCTTATCCCATCTATTTTGTATGGGAGTTACATTATTGTATGGTGGTAGATATGGTTCAACTTTATTGTTTAGGTTTAAAGAATAAAATGTTAAAATAATGAAAACATTGGATTCAATGCTCCGTGGGTTAAATGTCACTAAATGAGTCGAATTTCAATGTATTAAGGTGAGATTTTGGTGCCTTGTTTATTGTTTTTGCCAACTTCTATCTGACTACTCTAGACCCGTTCAGGGGCCCAGAATGGTACCTCCTAAAACAAGACAAAAAAGTGTTTAACTTAGTCGAGAATATTACAGGGTAGAAGAAAATGCATAGCTTTTGAGAGTTTATACTAATTATGTTTTGCCATCTTCATCTCCGAATCATACACACTGTTCAAATTTTTCATTAAATGTCCTATTTCTTTATTTCTCTCTGAATGCTTAGTCAATGTTTTATTACCATTTTAGTTTACTACCTTGACATTGCGTGTGAAAGTCCCTTCCTGGAACGTTCTAAAAATGATAGCAGGATGTGTTTTAATAATAGATAAAGTGAGGTCACAATAGTGAGACCATGACTATGAAGAGGCGCATTGCTGCAGAATTCATACCTTGTCTCAAGTCTTGGGGAAAAAAATATGGACCACAACCACCAGACTTTTAGATCACTGAATCTGCTGAAAGATGAATGCGTATATTTGACTTTTCTGGTTTCAAGACGGTTCAGAGACTTTTTCATAAAGTTGAAAAATCGAGCACTTGAAGTAAAAATGTTAAAAAGGCTATCATGCATTTTCTTCAAGAAACTGAAATCTTTTCCAGTGGATACAATCTTAAACATGCATTCAATCATTTTTTTCAGCGAATTGCACAGAAAATGTTCAGATATTCACCCACTAATCAGACATTTAAACGGAAACAATACACCTTTTGCCAATCACATTAAGATCAACTAATTGGTTCCAGCTCTGTTTTGGCCTCTGGGAAATGAAACTAAAATTGACAGCTAATCTTTACCCAGGGGTCTTGAGGTTAATTAAGCTGTGCTTGTTGCTGTGTGTCAAACCCCCATGCACTCACATACACCTTCAGCCAACAACCGTACCACCAATTAACCTTTCTTGTTGGCCCCTCAGGCTTTGGAGCACACAGACACAGATAGAACAAGTGGACCCCTGATAGAAAGGCATCAGATGTGTTTTGAACTGGAAGCCCTCCTGCTGTGAGGCAACACAGTGGAGCAAGGTAAAAAAAAATAAAATGAAGAATAGTTTTTCTTTCTCCGCTTTTCTGTGCTGTACTATTAAAATGTTAAACTTTATAAAACCATAGCAACAGTTTCCTTGGTCTAAAGCGCATGCATTTTTTTTTTCTTTTTATCGCATAGAAATCTTTGGCTGATTAGCCATTAGATTCAGCCTTCTAGAAAATGTAACCTGCATGTTTGTATAGTAAATACCCTGCGAGTTTAGGGAGAGTAAGATAGTGAGTGATCACAACCACACCACATAACCCCACAATATAAAAAGTCTAAGCTCTCTTTTTAATTGTATTATGCATGTTTGTCCTATATGCTATTGTAATATTATAGATTTCTGTACAGGGTTTGTCAGATGCCTAACACATGAAAGCCAGTTGAAAATACTCAGTTGTTCCAGTCAGGTAGAAGGAAATTAATTCTGTATTCTGCAATAGTTTATGAATGCCTTCTACATCACATCTTATACAAGTTCTGGCCTTTTACCATCAAAGACATAAGCTGTGTAAAAGCTCACACAAATAGTCTATAGATCTCACAGGCTGAATCACACTAAAAAAATAAAAAATAAAATCAATATTTTTTGTTTCTTAAGAATATCTGAAACAGCCAGAGTGTGCTGTAGGGGCAAGCCAATTCTCTTATTCATGCTAAGTCATAAGATCAGAAGAACAACCTAAAGAGGGTCTAATTATAATAGGGCATAATCATTTCTTAATAGGTCATATCTGGGTCCTCTAATGACATGCCAGAAAAGAAAATAAGCTGGAAGGTTAAATTGCTGTAATAATAAAAAGGCAATGCATAATAGCTTTGCAGAATGAATACGATTGATTGGATAAAACCAGAAGCATCATTTGGCTTGCTTCTTCTCTTTTAACATCACAGTGGGCAAGAGCAGCCAGCTGCAACAAGAGACAAACAATAGGGGTCTTTGAACATCCAATACTTTGATCTGATCCATGAGAGACCCATGGAATACCTACGGGAATAATATCAAATGAATGAGGAACCCATACTATGAGGGAATTAATGAGAAATGAATAATCTATTTTCAATCATTTCTATCCCGAACTGCAGCGGCGTTCCAGGATTCTGAGCCATGGGGATGTGGCGAGAATAATCAAAGGATCTGCTGGAAAAGCCAGCTAAACTGTCAAAAATAGGAGGGTGAAAAATGTAGGAGATAACGCCAGAAGTTTTCAAACTCTGATTAAGAAGCTACGGTTCTGTAAAACAAATGGATTTTAGCCACAACCACACAGATGTTTGTCAGTAATACAAAGAAAATCCTCCAAGTAACTTAAGCTGAAATATAATAACCTGAAAAAGGTAATGTTGCCGTTTCAAGTTGCACAATAAGGAGGCAGTTAGAAACAACCGGCTGCATAGTTCAGTCCACAGATGAGTGAGATTACTATGTCAACAGCACAGCATGAAATGTTAACCTAAAGGGATTTGAAAAACCAAAAGTGAATGCTACATTTGAAAGGAAAGTAGCACAAGCTCCTTGCAGCTAAATACAAATGTGGGATGCCTGTAATATTGCAATATGTGAACCACAAAGGTATTCAATGTGCAGTGAATTCACTTTAAACTGGAGACTTTTTGGCGCAAGTGGAGCTACATGTCTGCATGGCAAAGGGCAATAGATGGTCATGATTATTTCAACTTCAGTACCGAGCCAATTGGGTAACTTCTGTTGCCATTATGATTTAAAAAGAACAAACACAATTCACCCAACCAGTGACCTCAAATAAAAGAACATGATTCTATTATTCATATTTTCTGAAATAAAAATAAAATAGAATAAAAAAGAAACAATAGATGTGAATTTTTTTTTTTAAATCACTTTTTTTTTTAAAAACATTTGAATTACGCCATAAAAAAGATAGTATGCAACTTGGCTTATTAACATCTGTCAAGTGTTAGTACTTCAGCCCAATTTCTGTTTCTCAGTCCATTTGACCTCAAAATGTTGTCATCTGTACCCATCCACTGAGCTCCACTAGGAGTTCCTGTGGATATCTGTATTCAGGCGAGATTTTTGTGACCAAATAAATGAATGTGCTTACAGGGACAATGTTACTCTAAATCAGCATGGTGACTAACACGGAGCAGATAAAGTGATGGGTAAAATTACGGGGGGGAAAAAAGCTCCTAGGAGGCTGTAGTAAAATCTGAGTGGAACACAGTTGTTCAGCTGAACTGAAAAGAGCATGAATAAGGGTCCATGCTTGTCTGAGAGATCCAAGTGGGTGGTTGAGAGGTATATCAAGGCCTTAAAAATCATCAAATGGTGCTTTCACACCACAACAGTTAGGTGTACTCGACTCCATGGTAATAGGAATGATTTTATTTGGTTTTGTTCATTTTCACACTACACCTTTCAGACCAAATGCCTGGACAGCTATGCAGTTACAGCAGCTGCTCATTTGGGTGCCGTTACCAAAAGCTGCCCAGCAAGAACTGCCTTGGCATTTTACCATATACAGTATTTCTGAGATAAATGCAAAATAACAGAAATAGACAGATGATGGTGCAGTTTTTAAACAGACCCTACACAAGTATTGAACAGTCTTGGTCTGTCAATTAGTTTGGATTTTGCCTGGTAAGCCAACAGCACAAGAGTTACTCTACAACTAGGACTTGGATTTGTGAGATTTCTCTGGCCTGCATGAAAATATCTGCATTTTCATGCAGATATTGTATGAAACATCATACAATATCTGTATTGCATGTTTTAGATGTGCCTCTACACCAGAACAGCTGATTCAAATGATTGCATGACGTCTTCTGCAGCCACCGAGTACTGCAGGAGCCTGTTAATCACCCAAAGACTCAATCCAGGTGTGTGGCAGAAGGAAGACTAAAATTGAGAAACACTGCTTCTCCATTCACCCATCCATCACTCTAAACCACTCTGTTGTGGTGTAGAATGAACGTGCATCTCAAATGTTTTAACATTACTGAAATTTATCTTACAATATCACTTGTTGATGTCATAGACCACAAGAATCCATACTCAAAGTAAACAAGGATGGTCTAAAGGTAAATCGCCATTTACTAATTGAAAAAAAATTAACCGTTTCTCAGAAACAGAAAAAGAAACTGATTTAGAGAACTGATTCAGTCCTGTTTCATCCACCAGGACACATTTAACAGTCAGGTCTTTCTATGATCCCTAAAATAATACCTAAAAAGCCAATTCTCATGAATACCAGCTTGCCAATTATGAGGTATTGACTTCATATTTGATTACATGTCATCCAACCGTTTCCCTAATGTGGACAAGAAAACCGGTTCTTAAGGAATGGAATTAAGCCAACTGATTGATTTATTCAAATTACTCTCCTCAATCAAGCGTCATTCTCTCTCCAAAGTGCCCAATCTTAACTTTTCTTCATATTACACTATTGAATAGAGTGTATTGACTATTCTAATCCCTTTTTGGGATTTATTATTTAAAAAATCTTTAATTAAAAACTTTCTACAAATTACAAACCTAAAGTTAAGCAACCAGAGTTTAGTAGACTTAACACTAGTCATAAATCTACTTATCAAAGTGCAATGCAGTCTACTTATCAAACATTATGCACATTAGAGGGTCTGGAGAGCTATATGAAGTCTCTTGAACATCAAAGCCTTTCAGTCCATTATTCCTGGATTATAATTAGCGATCAATAACGGGAAGATTCCATATTCAAGATAATTATGCTCTTATGCCTGATTTCTTGTAAGAGCGAGAAAATGCAGGGGAAGAAATGGTCCAAGTAATAACCAACCCTACAATTTACAGAAGCCTAAGAGGTTCAATTCTGAGTCACCTATAAAGTGCACTAAACAAAACCAAGCACTCATAATCCTCGCTTAGTTCTTTGGGAGAAGGGAAAATATAACTTTTTGGGTCCTGTGATTTTTACAGTATTACACAAGTCTATACCAGTGTTGAGGAAACAGGACAAGTTACAAATTCTAATTGTAATTCTGAATTTTTGAAATGGCAGCATGCAGTTGAACTGACATAAGATGCTTTTCCTGTTGAAATAGTCAATTTTATTAATATTTTATATTTATATGGTAAAAATATGAGCTGCATACTTAGTCCACACTTTATAGCTGATAATTTTGTATTCTATTTTTTTGTGACCTGCAAACTCATTTAAGTCGCTTACACAAGCTTTTTGTTCAAAGTATGTTGTAATTTGAGAAATTGAGAAAATATGACCCTACAGAAAGTGTGACACTGATGCTCTGATTAAAGTTGTAGTTTGCATCCAACAGAAAAAGGGATTACAATATAACCTCAGTTTGTGCTTTTGTGTCATGTTTAGATTTCAGGTGACTGCTGTGTAAGGGAGCAAAATAATCAAGCTGAAGAAAGTGAATAATGAACACTTTAAGGGCTGAAGATCACTTCATTCCACTAGATTCTCAACTTCCTTCTGTGCGCTATCTGGAATTTCTCCCATTGAGATGATTTTTTCTGGTAGAATTTCAACCGGGCCAAATGGTGAACAGAAGTAGTATGTGTTGGCTCATTCATAAAGTGTCTTCCGGTGACATTTGTTTAATCTATGCAAAAATATTAGAGACGTGGTGAAGTCTGATGGCTCACAGTTTTACTGCAGCTACTTACTTTCTCCTATTCAAACGTTACGGTGACAGCAGCATTTGAGAACAGAAGGCATGCTTCACTACTTACCGAATTATACTTTTATTTCAACTTCATTTCAAATAGACTTCTTAGGTTTCTATGAAAACAGGATTTAGATTGGTTTTAGGCATTTACATCCACTACAGTTCTAGACAGCATGGATTGGGAGCTGGTTTTGTGACCTGAGCACGAGTAGCCAGCTCTTCAGTTTCAAAACCATTCCAACTCAGAGAAGATGGCGCGACTGGAGGATGCGACTTCATTTCAAACCTCACACAGTCAGTGTTTTGCTGTATGACTAATCTTGACAGGATTGCTGTGAATTTTTTTCGGTTTCATTCGTTGCTTTGCATGCTGATCAGATGTGTCTGTATTGTGCCTCTCCCGTGACAACCTCAGCAAGAAGTCACAGGCTTCAGTGTGTAATGTAATCATGTAATCATTACCTCTCTAATTGTTGCCACGGTAATCTGTAGCTGTAATTTGTTTTTACTAATACACCAGCCCTTTTGTCACAGCTAAGTGGACATTTTAATTATTTCTATTGTTTCTATTGTTACGTTTAAGCATTTCAACTTTATTACAATTACAAACGATAATGTTTCTGTTTTTTTTTTTTTTATCTTATCTCAAAATTACACATGGAGCTCCATCTTTTCAGAGCCCACCAAGCAAGTCTCCTCCTTGTGAAAGCGGCGTCAAGCGCTGGCTCTCGATTGCATCAGATATTTAAGTCTTAGCGCTGATAAGAGTCATGTTCAAATTCCATGCTCAACTGTGCTACATAACAGACATCTTAAGAAATCTGGTTTAACCGGATTTCAGTCCATGTACAGCTCAGAAAGTACAGCTCCATCCAGTGAAGAAGACACCGTTACGAAAAAGAAAGTCCTCCAATCAGTTACAGTTCCAAATAATTATGAAGAGTTTCACCAACCAACATGAGTCAAATAAGTATGGATGATGCATGACTGTAAAAAGCTAGCAAACATGCCAGGTCACAAATCAAAGCTTATATCCTGGACAAACAATCAGAGCAGTTTTTAGTGTTCACATCCTGTCGTGCATACAACCATTGAGATCTGAACTTTTGCACATGTTGAATAAATGTTTATTATGACTTTAGATACATTCACATGATCAAACAAACCTTTTATCCTAAAATCAATGCAGTGAGACCTTCAAGATATGGGTTTTGAAGACCTTGCTGTGCTGGCGCAATCAAAAGATGTTTGTTTAAATGGCTGCCAGGATGCAAGTATGTGTCAGACAATTAAAAAAGTTTGACTTTTGAGTTAGAAATTCAGAAAGTTTTGAAACCATTGAATGATAAATTTGCAGTCACAACTTTAAAAAGTGAATGACATGTAAAGCTGAATATACTTCTCTTTCGGCAAATCTGATAACAAACCAGCTCCAAGAAGGAGATCTATAAATCATTTACATGGACTATATAGATTGCAAAACAAAAACATTTTTTTAATAGCTTTGTAAAGTGATGCGAGGACATGTACACAAAATTTTCCTCTGGTTTGAGGTCAGACTGATATGTTGTTCTCTTCCAGAAGCTGCCAGCACACAAAACTAATGACTCATGATTCAGGTGACAGAACCAACAAGTTTAGTTCAACTGAACTTAAATTAAACCTGATAAGATATGAGATCCTCTTGTAGAATTGCTTCTGTGCACCACTTTGCATTTTTCCATAATTTCCACAAATATTTCTGCACAGAAATTTGGATTACTTTACTGAAATGTCTAATGACCATTTGTAAATCTGCAAGTTCCAGTCTGTGCAACCTTTTGACTGAATCAACAACTGGTGTGCAGAGATTACCCATTCTGGTCGGCAGAGATCCAAATGAGGTGACATGAGATAGATTCTGACCACACAAGGGACTCCTCACACCTGAATGGTGCCAGTTCTGGTGTGAAAAGCTGATGGACCCAAATGTCTACCTGCTTTGAATTACAGTTTCCTTTTTCCCCTCCTCTCTTGCCAACATGCTACCCCATATTTACCAGGTATAACTGAAAGTTAGGCTGTGAGCCCTTTGTTCAAATTCCAAATCAGAATTATTTGCATTACACCTCCAATCATATTAAACATCCCACAATAATAAAAAAATAAATAAAAATCTTTAAAGGGGGGATATTATGTAAAACTGAGTTTTATATCATGTTTTGATATAATTCAAAAACGTAGCTGCAGTGTTGCTTTGATTTCATGCAAGTATGAAGGATTTCTTAATCTCCAACAGCAGCCATTTTAAATGCTTGCCCTCAAAGCGGTGCCTCGACTCCACCAGCCTAGTGGTCAAACACCTGGTGGAACTCCTCACCTTAAAACAGAAACTACTTCTCATTCAAATGCTCCCAAGAACAGTTGCATACTGCACTATGACGTACTGAAGGTGGAGCGTCTGAAAGAGCAGAAGCTTCTTAAAGAGACGGAGGTCAATTTCAAAGCCTTAAATTGCAAAGTCAATTTGCTTTTAAGTTATGTTTGATATATGCAGCATTTTTACAACGACTGAAGGTAACAGTCACTTGATTGTGATATAAAATGTCTGTGCATGAAAAATATTTAATATTGTCCATTTATGTAATGTCATGTAGTTTTTTTTGTTACTTTAATTAACAAAAATGAATTTAAATAAAAGAAAATCTAACAGAATTTTTGCATGTAGTCAAACTAAATATATACACACATATATACATGCATACACACACATATACCAGCACTCCATGCTTTAAAGGGGAAGCATTGTACATTTCTCAGACAGTGCCATTTTATAACATAATATATTTACTTACTTTCAGTTCTGAAAATGCTACATATCCAGTAACTGAAAAGAAATTTGAATTTGCAATTTAATGCCTTTAAATTGAGTGTCTCCCTCTTTAAGAAGCTCCTACTCTTTCCCGCACTCCGCCTTCAGCTCCATTAAGCAGTTTACAGTCATTCAGGAGTATGTACGATAAGCTCAGCAGGTGTGTAGTTCCACCATGTGTGTGATAATTGCTGCTGCCGGTAGTCCGATGAGCAGAATAGGAAAGATTTTATGCAGGAGCGCCTGTGAGGCAGAAGCTCAGTTTGAGACCACAACTCTGAAAAAGAGATGTGTAGAAAATGTGGTGGTTGGTGAGAGCAAGCGTTTAGGCACCCCCAAATGGCTGCTAAAGGAGAGTATAGGATTTCTCAAACATGCATAAAAGAATTAAAGCAATAATTAGGGGAGATGAAAAAGTGATTTTAGAGTCCTTTCGTCTGTTTCAGATATACTGCAGGGACATGGTTCTCATTGTTAAACTCTACACACACTCCCAATGAACTTGTTGAATTGCTGCCATCCGACAGTACAGCAACATCAAAGCCAACAATACTAACCTGCTTCACAACCTTCTGCCTTGAGCTGTTTAACTGTGGAAGTACTGTTAAGATTATGTATTTTACAGCGTCTCACACATTTTAATTGTTCCCTCATCAGTTAAATGATTGTCCCTGTTACAGAACTCAGAAATACAATTTGATTTGAAACCATGTAGCACTGGAAAAGCTATCCATTTAATACTCCAAACACATGTTGAGACTTAATTTGTAAGGGTGCCTCCCCTGAGCTAAAGAAGCTGCATCAGTCTTAAACTCCACTATAACCTAAGAGATCTAATTTATTGTATTGGCATAAATTTTTATTCAACTTTATAATTGACAGAAAAAGAAAAAAAAAGAGGGAAATAGGAAGACCAAATGGAAGACAAAAGCACTTAAGTAAAAAAGGCATTTTGATGAAGAGAAGAAAACCAAAGACAAACATGGGTGGTGGCAAATCGTGTTTTGTGATCTTCATAACGAAAAAAGTAAGTCTGCATTAATATTTGAAAATCCCTTTTCACCTGACAAGCGCAGTACGCAGACAGGAATTTACGCACGAGTTGCCATAAATTCCCAGATTTGCGTCATTTAGAAACACCTGCCGTATATTTCCAGCGTTCCAGTTTCCAACACAAGTCAAAGCTGGAAGTCATTTATGCAACCAGTAGGCCGATAATGAACAAACTGGGTAAAAACTACAGAAAGAGGAATGAACCAAAAGGGCGCGTCAACATGTCCACAGAAAAACATTAACGCAGGGCGCAATCTACAGCGCCACAACACCGCAGATCGCGCTGCGCACGAAAGCTCCCGTCTCAGAAGTTTCTGGAGTGCCGAGGTTCCATCAATACCAGAGAGGGTAGATGAATAGAAGAAGAAAAAAAAAAGCCTAAAGCCTGGACGTGTTCTTTGAAACTGTTAACATTTTGAAGCCCCATTGTTTCCTCCATGCGTCAAGGACTGCGCACCCAGTCCTGGAAACTGGAGAAAATCTAATCTCTGTTTATAATAAAACAATCACACATACAGAGTGAATGATGCAGTAAGGCAACTAAAACACGATCTGAAGGTGTCAATACGCATCTCGATTCCCCCCAGCCACACACACCTCAACACCCAACCCCACCCCCATCACACATCAGTCCCCTAAGTCCCGTACTCTTGCGTTAATCTCAATCAAACATCTTTTATATCTGCCTATATTGATTGCACCTGCCCAGAAAGGCGCAAGCGACGCCCATGACTCACCTGATATGCACACAATAACATTCGCGTGAAGAATGATCAATAGCTCCCAGATTATATCCATCGTCTGTCCTCATTCCACGCGCATCACGCACACGATTGGGGGGTTTAAAAAAATGGGGCAAAAGGAATGGGAAGCGGGGCTTTGGGTTATCAGAAGCTGAAGTTGTGTCCTGTCAGGCTGGATCCCGATGAACACCTTCCGCCAGGTATCCTCCACACCAGACGCATAGCAGGTGATCAGATCCTCAGGACGGGAGATGGCTTTCTCTGATCAGGAAGAAAACAATCAAGAACTCCAGAGAGAAAGATCCAAGAGCAGATTCCTCCGAGCATTTAGTTCATAGTAATATTCCAGTGCATCCATCCATCCGTCCGCTCATCCATCCGGCGCCGTCCTCTTTACGTATCAGCGGACATCCCGTCCTCACAGACGCGTCAAAAAAATCTTTTAGAGGGGTTTTTTTTTTTTTTTGTTCCGTTTTCTCCCACAGGAAGGTGTGGGAAAGTAAAAATAAAAACGACTGATTTTTTGTAATTACCGGGTAAGCTGTGGAGTCCGTCTGACACCTGGAGACGAACCCACAACTCGGCAAAACTCGAGTCCAGGTGCAAGCCTCCGATCCAGACTTCTCCGCGTCACCGGAACGTGCCAGCGTCAAGCTGGACAGTGTGGCAACTAAACTTCCGGGGAGCACTTCAAATTAAGAGTTTTGAGGATTTTTTTTATTTTTATTATTATTATTAGAATTATTTATTTATATTTAGGCCTGAAAAGTATCAATTTTTTAGATAATTTTTGCCCGTTTTTTAGTATGGAGGGCAAAGCTCTTGCTACCGAAGAGTTGCTTTTAAAATATAATAAAAAAAAATAAAATAATTATGCGCGCCCTCTTACAACCTTCAGTCCGTCATGTACCCCTCTCTAGTCCCTTTTCTGGTTAGTGGTTTGTGTGCGCTTTTATTTTTAATCCATTACCACTCAGTTTCCGTTTGTTCCGCCTCTAAAGTTAGTAAAAGTGATGCAGTTTCGTTTATCCACCGCGCCCTGTATCCAAGCATCCCGCGTATAAGGCTCAGTGCGCAAGACACCATGCTGAGTGGAGACCCGGGAAACTGTAAATAAACCCCCCGGAGCCATCAGGAGACAACTACGCCTGTGGGCCCTTCGGAAATCTAAACTGGCGACTAAAACTAATTAAAGAGGAAAGTCGATTTTGGTTTAAAAAGTCCTCTGAGAAGTAAATTGTGTTTCTCATCGATTGACGATAAGATGATGAACGCTTTCCTGCCAAGACTGAGTCTGGCTGATCCTGCGCGGTTCATCGAGGCGCGCTCATACGGCAGGCACACAGGTGGACGGAACGCGCGCATTGCGGGGAGAAAGAAACAGAGAGGGGGGAGGAATTAACGTGCAACATGTTTGGGTTTGAAATATTATCCGTGTCGCAGTAATTAAAGTACTGGTGGCTTCTCACAGATGCGGCTTATTTCAAAGAGGCGTAGGAAGAAGTCAGTGGATTAAAATGCGAACAGAAAAAAAGATACTTGATAGACAAAGACGAAGCAAAGAAAAAAATAATAAAAAATTAAATGGTGCACTGTTAAAACAAAAACGGTTGAACTTAAACAAAAAACGTCTAGTTTCTATTCATGACAAAAAGACAATGAAGATAAAATGTATATGAACATTTAAAGTACATTTATTACCACATGTAAATCTTAAAATAGAAATATGCCACATTCACCACTTTATTTTTGTATTAATCAACCTTAACAGGTTCTGTGTACACTCCACAGCTTAAAATACACTTATTTAAGATTTCTGACCAAAATCCAACTATAAAAACTTTTATGGGGAATATGTTTCCCCATCTCCAGGAGTCAGTTGGCAAAGTATGCTGACTTTATCCCACTGTCAGGATTGTAGAGACCTCTATCTGCTCTAATCACTGAAAACAAAAAAAGCATTCTCATCTAGGACTGCAAGAGAAAATCATATTTCTGTTCTTGCAAGTGAAGGATGGGAGTTCTCACAGCTTGTTCTTGACGCATCTTAGCAGAACTATTTTCATGAGGTGTCAGATAAGTGTGTGATTGCTCATAAGTATAAGGTGGGTGTGATTACTAAACTGACATATGCTGCAGTGGAAGCGCCATATCAGGACTTTTCTGCACTTTACTTGCAAAGCATGAAATGTTCTAGCCAGAAAAATAATATTCTTTCCAACTTGAGTAAAAAAAATAAGTCTGTTTGAGGAATATAATGCCATATACATTTCATAATATAAACTCTACAGTCAGGACAGCTGATAAACCATAATCTATCTTCAACCAGTACACATGGACGACTAACTTATTTTATATTTCCCACTTAAGCATGATATCGTTGTTGAAATGGATAGTTTTGTTCACTACAGTACCAATGCACCCACAAGTGTGCTTCCATCCAATAATATGAATGTAAAAACAAACAGAAGCTTACAGAGTCACATTATCCTTTGACAACACCCAAATTGTCTGAAGGCAAAATAATCTTAATGTAAATCTCTCATTTCAAAATAATACAGAAAAATAATTTGTCATTCTGAAAATAAAAATACAGTTGAGGTCAAGAAAAAACAAATCTGAATTTATATTCCTTTTATATTGTGTTGAGAAATTGGTCTCATTTCTCGTCAGCAACAACCTTTGGGGTTGAAAAGATCTAAACTTTAAGTCTACCAGACTTAAATATCTTTTAAACTTTTGATTTATTAAAATAAACTGGGTTATATGGTGCAGTAGATCAGAAATATAAAAAGATTACTGAGCTACTTTTTTGATACACTAAAAGTAACTTCTTGTGATGTTATTTTAGAAAATTCTTTGAATTTCTGGTATTCAAAAAGGTTTTAGGATTTTACTTTGATAAGAAAAGTTATTCACAAAGCACCTTGGGCTTTAAGAAAGCTCCTAATGTGACAAATTGTCAGGAGTAAAGAGAAGAACTTTTAGTGAACCTAAGAGTATCTTAATCGAGGGAAGATGGTGAAAAAAGAAACAGAAAGCAAAGATTAAGTCTATAAAATGGATAGAGCTGTGCCAGCAGCAGGTACTGCTCCTCTGTCAATGTTCGGTTTTCTAGTCCTTTTTGCCAATTCATTCCATGCATATTTTGCTATAAAACTGTAATCACTTCCTTTGGGTGTTGCAAATATACTGTATATATATCAATCACAAGAAATTTGACTTTGCAAATTGATGCTTTGAAATTAGCTTCTGTCTTTTTAAGAAGCTCCTACTCTTTCTGACACACTGCCTTCAGTACTTCTTCACAACAAACTTCTTCCATTAAGCCATTTACAACTGGTCTTAGGAGTGTTGGACTGAAGTATGTATGATAAGCTCAGCAGTTCCACCAGGTGTTTGCCAAATGCTGCTGCCACTAGTCTAGAGCTCAATTGGAGCTCGATTGGAGCTCGAATGGAGACGGCAGCTCCAAGGAGGAGATTTGTGGAATTAGCTGGAGCTTTGTGAGAGAAAGCATTTAGATACCGCAAAACGGCTGCCATGAGAGATTCAAAATTCCACAAATATGCAAGAAAGAATCAAAACAGTGAATGACATGGTGTAAAATTCAAATAAGTTGATTATGCACAATCTCCCAAGTCCCAATGCCTTTAAAATGCAAAAATTCTACAGGAATTTATCAACACGTTTCATTTAAAAATAAATGGATTCAAGAAAAGAAAAATCTCCAGAAGAAGGAACGTACCACGCTCTAAAATGAATACAACCAGTTCTGGTGCAAGTGAAGAGCGAAACAGTTTGGTCTGTTCTTAAAGAAACAAATAAAAATCTAAAACGTCCGGTATTGACACTTTTGTGTTGATGTCCAACACAAAAAAAGGTATTAATACTGCAGTTCTTGACCACTCAAGTGAATATTCACCTAATTTGCTATGTAACAGATCAAATTCAGACCCCCAGAAATCCAAAAGGAAAAAAAGACTGCCAAATCATTCTGATTCTAATCGAATGCTTATGAAAAGTGGGAGCTTGAAAAGCGATTGAGTTTCCTAAAACACTCTAGCCTCCTTCAGATTCACAGCAGCAGAACAAAGAGAGTCCCACCTGAAACAAGAGACTCCTTCCTCCTTTCAACAACACAGATGGACAGCCAGTCCAGCCAACACTCCCTCTCCGTTGCACGGTCGGCCAGGTGGGGAATATCGACACGCCGTTCTTCGAATTGGCCTCGTTGACTCAGAGATAGCGCACGCTGTCATTCTCTCTCGGCACATTCGTTAGGCAGTTCCAGTTTTCTGGGTCATGCTGTGGAAGGTTTCAGTTTGACTGAACTGTCAGGTTCTCTACATCCAAAAAAAAAAAAAAAAAAAAAAAAAAAAAGATGCTGAGAAAGTCTTTTCAGGGTTTAAAAAAAAAAAAAAACACGCAGGGGGGACCATGTGATGTGTCTGAAAGCAGTTCAACAAAGAATATCTCCAAAGAACATTGGCATGGTCTAAAAGAGCAATAGCATTTCTGAGGTGTTTCGGCATAAGCATTCATAGGGGAGTAAAAAAAAATATCCCATTTTAAAGAGATAGTTAATTAACGTGTGAGTTTCTAACCAACCAACCCATTTATCATTGTGTAAGGGATATACAAAGAATCCCAAATGCTTTTCATAAAGATGAGTTGCAGTTATGGTCATCTTTAAAATATCTGAAAATTTTATATATTTATGTCCTGTTACTCTGTTACAGCCAGCTTGTACCACCTACACAGAAAAAAAAACGCTGCTAAGTCTTTCAAAACGTAATGCTATTAGCTGCATTTTACTAAAATGATTAAGGAAAACTCTTACTGAGAGACAAAGTTGCAAAACGTTTTGGTGTGTTTCACAGAGACAAAACACTCAACAACAACAACAAAAAATACAGTTCTTATAATGCCTTATAATAGTACCTATAAGAACCGTTTTTTTGAGCAGCCACATTAAAACAATGAAATTGTTAGCTCACCTGGACCTCTATTTACTAAGCACACCGGAAAGCAGCTTCTCATGTAGTTTTCCCGACAATTCAATCCAGTTCTTCACAGGTCAGGCGGACGAGTGAAGCTTTCAGATGGGTTTTATTTAAAAAGGTAATTTCTCTTCATAATAAAATGTTTGGTTTTGCTACAAGTGTTTATTTTTTCGGGGGGAAAAAAACAAACAAACAAAAAAAAAAAACACAGAACTGTACATTCTGTTCACGGCCTTCTCAGAGTTCCGCTGTTCTGCTCATAGAACAACAGGTGAAACGGATCATCCTAATCACGGTGGTGCATTTGATACTGCAGGACATTCGGCTACCGGATGAGAATATAGCTTCAGCACGCGTTGGTTATCAGCCAAAATCAATTCAAAATGTAGAGGAATTTACTCTTAGCAGAGACATATTCGGGCAAACCCCTGTTTTGTGGATATCCTGTAAAAAATGAGCGATTGCTCTTCTAAAGTTTCACACCTTTTCAAACCAGTTGAGACTGAGCAATATTTCGCATCACTCCGGAGAATATTTCACTTGTTTATTATCTGTTTAAGATTTTATTTGCCTCTCAGCCGTGAGATGGAGTAGAAAAGATACAACCCGGTTAGAGTGTTCAGATTTTGTAACCATTTCGTGTGTACATATTACTGGGTTTTGATATGCTCCTAAACAAATAGCTTGATATAAAAGTGGTCTAAAATTAGAGGGGTGACGGGGTGGGAAGGGAATCGCAAAACCCACAAACAAGTTTGTAACAAATGCATAATTTCAACAAATCGAATCTCTGAAAACTGCTTCATATGATTTAGGAAGAATTTCACCCCTTTTTCCTGTGACTTTGCGTTAATTATATGAATGTGTTGTAGAAACAGCAGCATTTTTGTTCATATGAAAGAAAATGTAGAAAAAAATGGATGAAGGTGTGATCAGGAAATATGGCTGTGCATTTGTATTTGTAAAAACAGACATAGCACTTCTATATAAATACATATTGAAATCTTTGTTGAGGCCTCATCTATTTTGGTTAGTTTCTAAATTACCAAAGTATTTGCCATTGTGTGAAGAATTTGTATTTGATTATGTTGCTCAACAAGTAAAACTGCAATCCGCAAAGTTTCTGAGTTTTAGCACTGCTCTACTTATCATTAATAAACAGATTTCATTTAAGATGTCAAATGAATGTATAAAATACTCAGAAAGAAATCAGAATATCAGAATAATAAAACGCCTGTCACCTACAGAACAATGGAAATCCAGAAATCTTCAGAAATTCATTTTGATCCTAGTTGTCTAAAGGTTAAGGTGGAGCGATAATGTGGCCTTACAGACACAAAAACACCCCAGTGGTTTTTTTTCTTTTGTTTTTATTTATTTTTTTCTTGAATACAAGCACCAACATGAAAGCAGTCAAAATGCAACAAAAAGTTATCCCAGCAGAAACAAAATTTTGTGGAAAATCAAACCTTTTACTCTTGTGGCTCCCACTTCTGGAAACCCCAGAATTTTATCTGAAAGTGTTGCCATGTTTCAGAGGCATAAAAAAAACTAATTCTGTGATTTTTTCCCCCATTTATCCCACTCAGCTTATTACCCATGTGATGTTCTAAGTCAGACAGACTGAGCAGGAGGTAGAGAATCATGGGCGATCAATATCATACACAGCTTGTGTTTTTTGTTTCTCTCTCAAAGTGCTTCTTTTCCGTGTCCCTTTAGACCACAATGCTTTTACCCATCAAGAATCCGTCCGGTGTCTTTCTTGCAGTGTGTGACTTCTCTGAGTAAATGTGCTTCTTTTAAAAAGAACATTTAAAAGGTGGTTTTCTCCTGGAAGGATGGAATCAATGCAATGCTCAGCTAGCTTTTGAATTTGAATTTGTAAAATAAGAGCATCAATTCTTTTCAAATCATTACCGGTAAAAACATTTCAGAAGAGCCACAGGCTTTAGTGTTACAGAAATAAGACATCAAAAGGAACAAGTCTACTTTTTTAATCATTACGCTGAAAGTCACAGAAAGCTAACTGAAACTCTTGCTTCTCTAAAAGCGCCCGCTGCATGTCACATTTACATTTTACTCAATTTTTGTGACTATTCAGTTACGACATGTTTTTAGAGGATTTCTGTTTATTCGCCCGTGCTGAATGCATATTGTAGCTTGTGAAGAAGAATGAAAAATAAAAGAGCGTCCACTTCAACCGCTTCAACACAAAATACTTCTTGGATCCAGAGGAAAAAATGAGTCATCAAATCAATCCAGCTATTTATTTATTTTCATCCTAACCTGGCCTGTTCAGGGTCACGAGTGCCCATCTCCAGCAGTCTGGAGGGCATCTTCTCCAGACAGGTTGCAAGCTAAAACAAGTTTTCACCCACAGGGTCACTATTGAGGGCAGACTGGAGGCTTTCCCAAGGGGTTCTGCCCACTTTTTTAATGTTAACGTTCTAGATTTTTCCAGACTCAACCTTTAAAAGGTTTTATGTAATAACATACAATTTGCAAAAATATGGCAGACATTTCTCATTACAATATGTAGGGGGGAGAGGGGGAGAACGGATTTAACAAAAGAGAAAAGACTTAAGGTAAACACACAGAATAAAGGGAGATAATATCTACCGAAGGAGTAAATGAAGGGTTGGCAAGAGGAAAAAATGCAGGAAGAACACAACGAGGCAAGAGGAGAAAATAAAGGACACAGTAGAGGAGAGTCACTGCAAATGGAAGGATGGAAAGAAAGAACCTATGTAGAAAGAGTCCATCTTTCTGGGAAAAACCCCCAAAACTATTCCATGTTTTTCCCTAAAAGAAAAAAATCCCTAAAATAAACCTGGAAATATCCTGCTAATCTTCTGCCAGTACATTTTCTGTTATTCTATGGCATTTCCGTTTAAATCTTGTTCGTAATTTAACCAGGTTTCCATGTTAAATTTACCAACATTTCTTTTTATCTTTTTTCCGAAGAGTTTTTGCGGCACTAGTGGCTCGTATTTTTTGCGACAGCAGGCAGACAGGAAAGAGGGCGAGGAGAGGGGGAGTAAGACATACGGCAAGAGTCGTCGGGACCGGGAGTCGAACCCGTGATGTCCGCATCAAGGACTGAGGCCTCCGAACGTGGGGCTTGCTAACGCCCTGCGCCACCACAGCGCGCCCCCCAACATTTCTGTTCATCCAAAACTGAAATTTTTCATATTTTTACAGCGCATCTCCTCTATATTCACAAACATATCTTTTATTTATGACCCAAAATTTTTATTTGTTTTTTTTTTTTTATCAAATAAATTTAAAGCAGTGTGAAGCAGTCTAGACTCTAGTCTTTGGAGTCAGATCAGTAATTTCATTAAGTCGTTGCTACAATATGAAATGTGCAACAATTTGCTTTGCAACATCAAAATTATAGTTGTAGACAAGGGCCAACATCCTTCAGAATAAACGTTCAATAGCCAACCAATAAAAAAAAGGGTATACATATTTAGTTCATAACTAAACTGAATGCTACATGATCATAGCTTAATGCCAACAATTTTGGAAGACACCGAATTTATGAGTGTTTTCCAGAATGTGAAAGTAACTTCACCCCCGCTTTAAGACAGACAGCATGTTGTCACATTACCTATTTTCATCATTTAAGGTCACATACACTGACAGCATGACACTTGCAAATGCACATTCATCCTGAGCGTTGAAATAAATGGCATAATGCCGCCCCAAAAAGAGTGCAATTTATTCAGATAATCAGGAGAGTACAGTGAAACTGTGTCTCCTCTTTAGCGCAATTCACTTGTCAGCTGACGCAGCACAAAGAGGCAGGAGACGTAATTATTCTTTTCCCTTACACTGGCCAGGTCAGAAAATGCCCATTTTTAACAACAACAACAACAAAAAAAATCAACAAGAAATGCTAGGGGAACTCTAAAGGGTCAAATGCAAATTGGAGCGAGAGAGCAGAATTCACTTTGTCTGTGAGGCAGGGAAGACAAATAAAGACACGTCTGCAGACGGAGCAAGACACGGTGACGGGAGGAAAGCTGGGAATAAGACATAACAGTTCACTTCTTTTCTTGGCAAACTCTCCCTGCCCAGAATCCTACGCGCAATTAAAAGTTTGAAGAGTTTCCTAATTCCTTCTGCCGACTTCATTCCAGATACTAGAGGGCAGACAGATGTTAGGATCCACTCCAGCATGATCAAGAGTGTATCCTCGCTTGTAATGATGCAATTAAAAATGATGATCTCTTTAAACTCTTGGAAACATGTGGCCGTGTCTCCCAGGCCGCACAAGCTAAGCAATATTGCAAGGTTCAGAGGAGTTAGGATGACAGGAAACCAAGTAAATGAGTGTAGGCAGGTACTTGCACAAATTGTTGGTGATATTGGCGGTGAGGTGGACATTGCTCTTTTTACTTTCATGCAGTTGGGTGTAAAGAATAAGAAATAATCAATAAGATTCTCCAGCATTAATCTACTTGAAAACATGACAGACTTCTAAAACTGGGACCAGAAGCCGTAAGGAGCGATGTCACCAGCTGAGCGACAGTCAGACCGGCGGCTACCAGCCGTCATTCAGAAACAAAATGACTCCTGGCAAAACATACAAACTAGCAGCGGCCAATTAAACAAGAACAGTTTAAACAGGTTAATTATGTCGTATTCTCCAAAGTTAACAAAAAGTGACACATTTAAATGAATATTGCAGCTATGATATAATTAAGTCCCTTCATGACAAGCATTTGAAATCAATAGAAAATCAATTTGTCTCTGCCACCTGTTGGAAAAAAAAGCACTTCTGAGGAAACTTAGCCCACTACTCAAGAGGCAAAGGCCTCCAGTTCAGAAATGATCTTGTGTCTGTTTTTTCCACAGATTTTTAATCGAGTTATAGTCAAGCAGCTGTGACGGTCGCTCAAATATCTCCAAGGTCATTTGAGACCAAATTATATTTGACATTGAGATACGGTCCTGTGTGTCCATAGTTTTTGCCTGCGCCAGAGTCTGTTTAAAAACTAACTTCGTGATAGATATTTGAAATTGAAAATTAACAGAAGGTTGTGTTAGCTTTTCATCAGTCAAGGACAAAAAAAAATGACAGAATAAGTGAAATGTTATCAGCAGACATGCTCATACAGTCTGATTAAAGCTTTCTCTCTTGCTGTTTAGGTTTGAAAACTTAATGAGGACCTATTATGTAAAAATCCCATTTTGCTACTTCTATTTGGTTCTCTAATGCTTCAAAAACAGACCAAGCGCTTAAAACACCCCCAACCAGTTGTTCTTTGGTTATAAGTTAATCTTTTTTGGTGTATGAAAAATGAGTTGTTTTAAAAACCATCAGAATGTAATATCATAATTCAGCAGGGACTGCCCTTCACTTAGCAAAGCCAATGAAGCCCAACTCATCACCTAGCAACCCAAGTGGAGATCCACGACGTTAGGTCAGCTGGGTTTACCGCTGAATGCGCTGTACAATGGCTGCTGTTGTCGTCTTACCATTCAGAAACCACTTGCTGCATTCTTGTTGGTTGTGCAAGAGGTGCTACTTCTGTTTGCAGCCATTTTCATGTGCGGATGTAAACGCCGAGTTGGAGGACGTGGCCAGCAGCGGCTTATTTGGATTTAAAGTGACAAGAGGCCTTGAAACGGCTCATTCTAAAATAAGCTGAAAATAAACAGAACTGAGCAGACTAAAATCTAATTATCTAAGGATGATAATGGTCAGAACAGACGTTTCCTAACCTGTTCAAGGTCTCCTTCAGATTATTAGGGTTACGTTTCAAAGCAAAACAGACAGTCATTCTTGGAGAGTAAAGCTCACAGATCATGACGACTCCCCAACAGATATGTGCCACCCAGCCTCACTCACGACTTTGTTGTGAGACAGAAAAAGTGCAGCGATGCAGCTACCAAGTAGACCATTAAATTTAATAACTGCCTCACTTCCTCACTGAAAGCCACAGTCAGTCTGGGTCAGACAGAACACCTCCCGTGTCAGCACACTTTGAGCAAACCTCCTCTCACAGGTGTGTCCCGAGGCCTCTGCTTTTTTAACTTGATGCGAGCTGACTCTTTCACCAGGGCCGCCAGAACAGTGTGGAAAAACAACTGTGGTAGGTCTTAATAGGGAGGACGAAGACGAGGCTTTTCTGAGAGGCAGCTGTGGGCTTGAATGCGGACAAAACCGAAACAATGGCGGACCCGCCAAGTTACGGCTCGCTTCTCATCGGCAAAGTGAGCCATTTAATCAGCGTAATTCGAAGGCAGGAGTGAAGTTGGACTCTGGCTGCTCACTTTGAAAACGGATTAGCGCCGACCACAATACTTCTGACCAAAATTCAGACAAAACAGATTGGTACTACTGGCAGCTGGCTCTAAAAAGAGTTTGAAAGCGCAACACACACCGCTTTTGGTTGAAAATCTCTGGGCAGATCTGAAAAGAATTTCAAAATTGCAATAAAGTTGGCAACAGTTGGACAGTATCAAGAAAGGCTAATCATATACGGTGTATTCTTTTAGGTTCTGCAAGTTCTTCGATTTCAGTTCAAATGCCATTCAAAATTGTCTGTGTAGGTGTGCAAGACTGAAGAAAGTAAGAAACCACCCTCTTAGATTTTTTTTTAGTAACTTGACTTTCATTGCGGAGTCAACTGCTTGTCGATATGGTAGCATTCAGCTACCATATCGGAGCTCTGGTGGTTCAGAAACCAAATTTATGCAGATGAAAGACACTAATTACGCTCACATCTACATGAGGACGAATGACTGGGTTGCTAATGGGAAAAAATCAAAACACATTAAGGCCAACCAAATGATTTTATTTTTCTTCAATGACTTCGCCTTATCAGAAACAGATGGAGAATAGAAGGCAAAGAGAGAAAGAAAGATTAGAAGTAGAGACGAAAGAATGAAAGAGAGAGGGAGAAAAAAAGATTTGATTTGAGTTAATTATGATTCATTTGGAATATCCCTGTTCAAAGATGGACACATCTCATTATTATTCAGTCTGAGTTTTGTTTTTCTCTTGTAATGACAGTCATGTTGCAGCTGCAAGCAGACAGCTTTTCTCAGGGCTCTCGGGAATCCAAAGTGTCCATCAAAGCGAGAATAAAACGGCACAGACGTGTCTGATACATTTACATCAGATTTTAAATTTGATTGGCATTCCTCCCCTAGCTCCTTCTTAAATAGCAAATATAGCTTCTTGAGATCATTTCTTGCCTTATTTTTTTGTGTTTACCTGCATCCTCTCCCTGCTTTTGCTTTACTACACAGCACTGAGAGTCAAATGCCAGCCCAGTTAAGCAATTACATTTTATTTATTTATTTATTTTTATCTCTCTGCTTTCCTTTGGGTTGCTCACATGCTGTTGCTTGTAAATGCTTCAGTGTGTTCTGAAGATGTAGGAGAAGAGATAAAGTGGCTGTCGACCAACTGGAAGGTCAGTGGTTTAATTTTGAGCGTCCACGGTCCACATGTCAAAGTGTCCTTGGGCAACACTGAACCCCATCTTATGTTCAATCAGCTCAATGGCGTGTGAAGGGGTGCAAGCACTCTGCTGCCTGGAAGAGTTTAGAGACAAAGAAGTTCCCCGAACGCGTAAGGGTGCGTGTATGTATGTGTGTGTGACTGAATAAATGTAGCTTGTACTGTAAAGTAATTTGAGCGGAAAACAAGATTAGAAAAGAAGCCCATTTAGCTAGCTGTCTTCCAGATTACTTAATACTTAACAAGAGGTTTTAGAACGGTCGACTTAGAGAGCTGCTGCTGCCGCTTACATGAGAGCGTCATAACCTAGAAAACTTGAATAATGAAGAGAAAATTTGACTAAAACGTGACTTGTTTTTCACTATTCAAAGGAATTTATGCGGATCCCTACTATTGCATCGACTTTTCTTTCTCTCCCCAAAACGTGTCAATGAAAGAACTGGATCTCTGATTTAACTGGATTGATCCTGTTGGATTATTTAACGCAGTCCGACAGCACTGTATTAAATTTCAAGTTGTCAATTAATATCCTGCCGTCGACATATTTAAAGGAAACGTGTGCATCGCTACAATAAAACATTAGGAGGCAAGAGTTTAGATGAGAATGAATTTAGAAATACTCCAAATGTTTGAACTTGTGCAGAATTGTGGCCTTCCTACTCACTCAATCAGTCATGCAGGATCTTGTTTCGAAGAACACAAGTCCCTTTAAATGCTATGCCTAAAATGCCAGGCGAAAACCCGTAAAAGAACATTAGACGTGTGGTTGTGCCGTCATTCTTAGCCAGGTCCCCCTTGTAAATGAAACTTGGAATTCCTTTCCAGATTAATAAAAACAAACTATTGTCCAACATTGCCTGAATTCAAGGCTGGACAATAGATCAGATGCCCTTTTCCAAATCCCTATTGCAATCTGACGTACAGAGGCTGAGAAGTGTGATCCCTTGATAGATAGAACACACTTTCCAATCACACTTACCACTGCTGCATTTCACCCCACTAGTGACGTCCCCGACATCAATACTGAGACAAGAAACTGCACTTTATATGTGACTCTGTGGTTGCACGGCGTATTTGAAAATTATGCTAGAAATGCAACACTAGTGTCTTAATATCAATATCCCAAACATGGCCAAATTACTGTGAATTCATCAGTCGCTGTTCTCCCATTCTCCCTAAAACCAAATCACATCTTTCTGAATAGAAGATGTCCAACTTTTGTTCTGTTTGACTGGAACAGTCTAAGATTCGAGTGATTCTGATCAAGCTGTTTTCACAGTGGCACCTCTGTTTAAGCAAGATGCAAAATACGACGGACGGCATGATATTAGCACAGATCATTTTCTGAAGGATAGAAGACAGCCACCGTCACTGGTTGATTAAATGAGAGCTTTTCATGGCCAGATTACTGGGACTGACGGAACGACAGGTAAGGATTTGACAACAAAAAAGTTAGTTTTTTTCCACTTGCAGCTTTTTTTTTTTTCCTGTTATTCTATGATTAGAGGATGAGACTCACTGAATAGAACGGTTTTATGTAAAGCACTTTCAAGGCTTGTAAAAGTGAGAAAAAAAAACCCTGTTGTGTTCTGTGTTTTCCTGTGTTTATTTTGAAGTTTCCTGTGTGTCTGAGTCTCCGTGTTGTCCTGTCTTCCCTTGATTAGTTCCCAGGTGTGTCTCGTTCCCTGATTACCCTCTTGTGTATTTAGCGTCACCTGTGTGTGTCTGTGTTTGTCGGATCCTTGTCTGCGTCTACGTCAGTGTACGTCAGGTTACGTCCGTTGCAGTCTGTGTACGTCGAGTCCTCGTTATTTCCTGTTGCTACCTGTTGGGAGCATTAGCCTTCCGCTCCGTCAGTGCTGCCAGGTCTGTGGACTGTTTTTGTTTTGTTTTCCATTCATCATTAAACTCCTCATCACACATCATCTGGGTCTACTGCGTTTGCCTCACCGCCACCACCAAACCCCACTTTATGACAGAAGGATCCGACCAACACACGGTGAGGCACGCAGCCCAACATGGACCCAGATGAGATGCAGGAGTTAATGGACACCATACGGGAGTATGAGGCTGCCATGGCCAAGCCGTACGCGGCAACAAGACGGCTTGGATTCGCCATCCGTTTGGGTCTGCTGCTGGACTTCTGGGTTCCACGTTTTCCGCTTCCTGAGCTGGTGGCATTGCAGAGGGAGGCAGAGTGGGAGCGTGAGGCAGCGTATGCTGTCATGGCTGGAGAACCGCTGCCTCCCAGACCCAAGACTCTGTCCTCCCGATCCACCACCCCCGTTCCGTCGCCTGAAGAGCCAGCAGCAGACCCTCCGCAGCCGGAGCCGCCAGCAGCGCTTCCGCGGCCGGAGCCGCCAGCAGCGCTTCCGCGGCCGGAGCCGCCAGCAGACCCTCCGCAGCCGGAGCCGCCAGCAGCGCTTCCGCGGCCGGAGCCGCCAGCAGCGCTTCCGCGGCCGGAGCCGCCAGCAGCGCTTCCGCGGCCGGAGCCGCCAGCAGCGCTTCCGCGGCCGGAGCCGCCAGCAGACCCTCCGCAGCCGGAGCCGCAAGCAACACTTCCGCCACCCGAGCCCGTTCCTGCCGCCGCTCCAGCCGGCGCACCCGAGCCCGTTCCTGCCGCCGCTCCAGCCGGCGCACTCCCGCCGTTCCTGCCGCCGCTCCAGCCGGCGCACCGAGCCCGTTCCTGCCGCCGCTCCAGCCGGCGCACCCGAGCCCGTTCCTGCCGCCGCTCCAGCCGGCGCACCCGAGCCCGTTCCTGCCGCCGCTCCAGCCGGCGCACCCGAGCCCGGTCCTGCCGCCGCTCCAGCCGGCGCTACAGAGAGTGTTTCCCCCGAGACTCCTAGTGCTTCCCCCGAGACTCCTAGTGCTTCCCCCGAGACTCCTAGTGCTTCCCCCGAGACTCCTAGTGCTTCCCCCGAGACTCCTAGTGCTTCCCGAGACTCTAGTGCTCCCCCCGAGACTCCTAGTGCTCCCCCCGAGACTCCTAGTGCTCCCCCCGAGACTCCTAGTGCTCCCCCCGAGACTCCTAGTGCTCCCCCCGAGACTCCTAGTGCTCCCCCCGAGACTCCTAGTGCTCCCCCCGAGACTCCTAGTGCCGTCCCCGAGACTCCTAGTGCTTCCCCCGAGACTCCTAGTGCTCCCCCCGAGACTCCTAGTGCTTCCCCCGAGACTCCTAGTGCTTCCCCCGAGACTCCTAGTGCTTCCCCCGAGACTCCTAGTGCTTCCCCCGAGACTCCTTGTGCTCCTCGTCGCCGCCCCCGTGCGGCCCCAGAGACTCCTTGTGCTCCTCGTCGCCGCCCCCGTGCGGCCCCAGAGACTCCTTGTGCTCCTCGTCACGCCCGTGCAGGCCCTAAAACTCCTCGTCGCCACGGACGGCCGCCGGACAGCCTCCGTGGTTCCCGCCTGCGCCGCGACGGCCGCGGACGCCTCCGTGGTTCCCGCCTCCTGCGCCGCGGACGGCCGCCGGACAGCCTCCGTGGTTCCCGCCTCCTGCGCCGCGGACGGCCGCCGGACCGCCTCCGTGGTTCCCGCCTCCTGCGCCGCGGACGGCCGCCGGACCGCATCCGTGGTTTCCGCCTCCTGCGCGCGGGACGGCCGCGGACAGCCTCCGTGGTTCCCGCCTCCTGTGCCGCGGGACGGCCGCCGGACAGCCTCCGTGGTTCCGCCTCCTGCGCCGCGCGGCCGCGGACAGCCTCCGTGGTTCCCGCCTCCTGCCGCGGGCGGCCGCGGACAGCCTCCGTGGTTCCCGCCTCCTGCGCGCGGGCGGCCGCCGGACAGCCTCCGTGGTTCCCGCCTCCTGCGCGCGGGACGGCCGCCGGACAGCCTCCGTGGTTCCGCCTCCTGCGCCGCGGACGGCCGCCGGACAGCCTCCGTGGTTCCCGCCTCCTGCGCCGCGGACGGCCGCCGGACAGCCTCCGTGGCTCCCGCCTCCTGCGTCGAGGTCGGCCCCCTGACCTCCTCCGTGGCTCCCGCTTCCTGCGTTTCCACCCACCCAGTTGGGTTTGTTTTGTTTTTGTTTTTTGGACTTTGGACCCTCGTGTCTCCGCCTATTTGATAGGTTGTTTTTCGTTCTTTTTCCATAGACTCTGGCCCCCCCTCCAGCAACCCACCACCCACCCTTGTTGTGTTTCAGTTTTTGGGCGTCTGGGAGCCGCCCGTTAAGGGGGGGGTACTGTTGTGTTCTGTGTTTTCCTGTGTTTATTTTGAAGTTTCCTGTGTGTCTGAGTCTCCGTGTTGTCCTGTCTTCCCTTGATTAGTTCCCAGGTGTGTCTCGTTCCCTGATTACCCTCTTGTGTATTTAGCGTCACCTGTGTGTGTCTGTGTTTGTCGGATCCTTGTCTGCGTCTACGTCAGTGTACGTCAGGTTACGTCCGTTGCAGTCTGTGTACGTCGAGTCCTCGTTATTTCCTGTTGCTACCTGTTGGGAGCATTAGCCTTCCGCTCCGTCAGTGCTGCCAGGTCTGTGGACTGTTTTTGTTTTGTTTTCCATTCATCATTAAACTCCTCACCTCACCTCATCTGGGTTCTACTGCGTTTGCCTCACCACCACCACAACACCGCTTCATGACAAACCCTCCATTGCTTACGTCTTCACTGCCTGCTATAACTCTTTCAAACAGGTGTTTAATTCAAAACATTTTTGTAAAAGATTGTGGAGATGTTAATACATTTTGTGACTTGACAAGATTAAACACCAATGATAAAAAAAAAAAAACCAACTAAGTATGGGCTAAATAAAAATGAATTACCTCCCAATCAGTAAAGTGACACGTTAAAAATATCCTCGTTTACAATATTAGTCACTAATAGCAACAACTTTAAGTTGATGTGAAAGGGTCCAACTTTAGTGACTAAAATAATTTAATCTATGACACTTTCCATCTTAACAGTAACAAATGTGTAATAATTTATAAAGGGTAAGGTGTTTATGTTTTAGTGACTGGTAAAAAAAATCTAAAAATCTATAAGGATGTCTTTTCTTTTCAAATATAAGGAGATAAACTTTAGAAGAAATCCTCCATCCATTTTCTAACCCTTGCCCCTTAGTGGAGTCAGGAGGGTTGCTGGTGTCCATCTCCAGCTAACGTTCCGGGCGAGAGGCGGGGTTCACCCTGGACAGGTCGCCAGTCTGTCCATGACATGCACATATATGTGTTTGTACAGCTTTCTTTTTATATGAAGAAATAAAATAAAGAATGGAATGATTTAGAAGTGCAAATGTGCTTGTCTTGTTTCACTTTTTCAGACCCTGTAGTCCTGAATGGAGGGAAGGTCAGTCCTGACGGCCATCTCTGCATCTCTGGGTGAAAGCAAACAACAAAAGTAAAGAATCTTGAGTGGAAGGGGAAGGAAAAAATGTCAAATATTTTTTGTTTTCATCACCTTAGGAAGTGTCTTTGTGTTTGTCTGCCTCTGTTCTCTTCTCTCAGTCTCCAGTTTCTCAATGCCACTGCCTGTCCTCACTGAGTCTGCTTTTGCTGGAGGTCTCTTCCTCTTAGAATAAGTTTTATTTGTGCTTTTATTTTATTTTTTTTCATTTCCCCTCCACTCCTGAAGCGGATGGTGGACTCAGGATGAGTGAGAATTCAGTTCAATCATTGAGCTTCCTTCGTAACTGTAGTTTTTGTTTTTTTTTAACAAGTGTCATTTTAGTAAAAATTAAATAAACTGAATTGTACTGGATGTTCTCGAACTTTTAAATCTGTTCACGTGTTTATGTCTCAGTCATTCAGATTACCTTGTAAAGTGGTGTCTCCAAATGGATCAGATTTTAATTCTCAGGCCCAAGTCTGTCCTTCACATGTTAATCGGTTTTCACTTATCGTCATTATTCTCTGGACGAGCTGCAGGTTGAAAAGGTCGGAGCGCTGGCTGCTAATTGATCCCCAGGAAATTAATAAATATGCCCGGAGTTTCTATTTGCTTGCCTCATTAATGCTAGATCTACTCACAGGTGGGCTATTCCTGATGTCCACTTCCTGACTTGTTTGCGTGATGCTGCTTTGGAATCAAAGTCTCCAAAATAACCACAGAGTTCACAGACATTCTGCCTCAAAAACAAAAAAGACATCACTTTGAGTTCCATCAAACCAATCTGGCCTGTACACTCACGCGCACACCCTCACGCACAGGTACTGTTATATTATTTTGATTGCCTCCAAAAAGGCATCAGAGTTCAGTTATATACAGAGTACAGAAATTTAAGGTATTTTGAATAGTTATTTAAATCACCAGGTCCACTTCATACCAACGTCCAAAATGCAGAGCAAAGCCAGAAGACTGACTGACTGACTGAAGTTTTTGTCAGTGTAACTCACACACACCCCCACACACATATAGGACTGCCTCGCATTTGTCAAAAACATCTTCATGATCTTCAAGCCTTTTGCATACAAGGGGATTTTCTTGGAAGCCGTGCGTTCAGTTGCAGAAAATGATGAATTCTAAAACCAGTGATTGGGACGCTGTCCCTTAGTCAGGCTGTTAATTCAAGTACTTTTTCGAGGCCCCTTACATAGCTGAGTATTAATGCAGACAAGAAACGAATGACAGCCGCCGCTAAAAACACAGCGAGTCCGAAAAGCGAGGTTCCTTGTAGGCAGTTTTGCACACCAGTGGGGTGTCGCCGTGAACGCGCATGTGAAAACCCTTTCCATCCACTCACCATTTGCTTTTTGTAAACTCATTCACAGGTTTATTCTTAAGCGATGCATCTTCTACTAAAGAACATCGAGAGCAGGAAGATGCAAGTCCCACGGAAAACAAAAAGGGCGTCTTCTACATGAAGCTATGATTTTGTTATCCGTTGTTTGCATCAGACTGACAAACAGCTTTGGCTTTCTGTTAAAAACAGAAGGTGACATTCAGCAGGATACGGCCAAATGCCTTACATTTGTTGATTAAAAAGAGCAAGCAGCTTACCTATTCATAACCTCTCACCACTAAAGGTTTATAATCAGGATAAAAAATGTAAAAAAAAAAAAAAAAGCACAGCACATTAACGACCAACAATAGCTACAGGTCAGCCTTGTTCAAAGTGAATAAGTATATATTTTTTCATTCACTGAAAGGTAGATTAGTTCTAAAATGATCCTGGGAATGTGAAGACCGCTCTGTACTCTCTATGGCCGACATGACCTACTAGAACAGACATGCCAGGCTCAAAGCCTGCTAACCAGGTCTGAGTCACGACACAATCGCATCTGTGGGATGGTTTCACTTATTTAATACGGATGACCTTCCGGTACAGCGCTCACGCCACACTGTCCCACAATGCACCGAAACAGCTAGTCGTGTCTTAAGACGGTTGTGCAACAAGAAAACTTACTTTAATCAAGTTACCCCTGCTGTCTTTCTTAACTATTAGGTTGCCAAACCTGCAAACACCTAAACCAGGTCCTCGAGTGCTGGCGTCCTGTCCGACCCTGTTCCAATACAGTTGAATCAAACGGCTTAATTAACTCGTTAGCGTGTACAGTGAACCCTCGCTATATCGCAGTTCACCTCTCACGGTCTCGCCGTTTCACAGATTTGCATTGTGCGTTATGTTCTGCATTCTGATTGGCTAAACAGTCTCTCCGCTACTTCTCTACCTGTGTGTCAATAACGTTGTGGTTTAATATGTACACGTAGGTAAAAACAGCTTGCTAAATTTAACATAATCGATGGTGGCATGTTGGTTTATAAGATTTCTTCTGCCCAGAATAAAAAAAGAGCGACAATAACTACCGATAACTATGTTCTTCTCTCGAGAAAACACACCTGCACCGCGGGCTTTAGAAGACAAAAACGCTACAGAGCGAAGTCAGGATGCAGCAGCTCAGTCAGAAGGGCAGTGAAATATACATGAATCAATATTTGTCCTACTGTACTGTATTGTTTTTTTCATAATCATTTTTTATTTTCTCCCGTTCTAATCCAATGACTTGGGTTGCGCTGATCTCCACAATTTGAAGCCTTCAGTTTGTATTGATGATTAAAATGTTTATTTTACAATACAGTAGTTATTTGTAAAAAAAATAAATAAATAAATAAAATGTTTATACAGTACATTTATTTGTTAAACAAATGTTTGGGCCTGTAAAAAGGTTTTGTTCTTTGGTTTCATTGTATTATGGAGTATTTCATTGTATAATAATTGTAAAAAATAAAAAAAGGTTACTACTTTGCGGATTTCGCCTATCACAGGTTCTTTTTGGAACGTAACCCCCCGAAAAACGAGGGTTCACTGTATTCAAGTTCTCCAGAGTCCTGCTAATGATCTGACTATTTGCTTTAGGTGAGTTGAAGCACACCTGAAGCAAACGGTCAAGGCCAATGTCCAGCAGACATTGCTGGACATTGTTAGTCTTCGAGTGCTAATGCAGGGCATCAGCACTCGAAGACTGGAGTTGAAACTGAAGCAGGAGCAGGAAGTGCTCCTTCAAGAGCACCGATTTACTTGAAGAATTTGCACCTTGTTTTGGCGTGATGTGGTCAAAGACCGGGAATGACAGAATATTTTTTGAGGCTTTTCTTTTCACCACTGCCACTAAACTCCTTTAACTGCTTTGCTCCACTTGCACTTTGCTTGGTGGAGAATAACCAACGGATGATTAATTCTCAGTTCAAAACAAATGGGCAACTGGAAGTCTCCTCTGATCTGAAGACTACCAATATCACCATTAAGGTCATCATTGTCATCATCAATGTCAACACATGCATGTGTTTGACTGATGCGGCTCTGAAATGTATAGTTTAAGTCTTTTAAGAACTTCATTGAATCCAACGACTGCATTTAGCTTCAAGTGTCAATAGAAGTGCAAATGTCACCTTATACACACAAAATATGTTTTTTTGCTGTCAATACAAGATTAGTAGGAGCCTATTCTATGTCATGATTGTGTTCTCACTAGATGGTGAAGACAAAACTGTGAGGGCAGAGCAGAAAGTTTAACGCATTTAGGTCTTGTGAAGTTTATAACATTAAACCGGATATACAAGGATAACTGCTATACCTCCATCCACCCAAAGACATTTATTGACATGCTCCTCACTCATGAACACACACTCGTCCCCCCCGGCATGGGGTCGTTATTGCAGCGGAGTCCACAGATTGAGTCTTCAGTGGTCCTGCTGTGTCACGGATGGGGAGTGGAGTGCAGCGTGCATCTGGACACTTAACCTCCGATAACGGGGATACCAGAGTTTGCAAACACACAGAGTTAAATGCTCAGCTCCATCCCAGCAGTTGTTTACACGCTGAGGCAAGAAGGGTGGTCTCTGTCTTGCAGCACAGACGTAGGGCTTGATTTTTAGGAGGTCTATGTCAAAATCTTGATTGTGTGTGTCAGTTGTGAATCACATCCTGTACGCAGACATTTTTTTTAAATAACATGCATGTGATGAAACACATAAATTTTAATAAATATGAAAATCAAGTTTTTCTGTGGTTTGAATCAAAAAGACGTAAAGGGTAGATTGAATAGATTGCTTTTAAGCAATTATGTTCTTAATTTTGATGATAATAGCTAATGAACCCCCCCTAATTAATAATTAATCAGACAATTAAAGTGAGGATTTTTATGACAGAAATGTGACTTTATGATTGTGCGGTGGCCTATGTAATGTTTGGGAAAACTGCTGACTCAGCACACGGTCGCTGACAACCCTTCCACAGGAGGTTAAGCCTCCAGAGGTCATTTTGCTAAGCAACTTCTTGTTCACCGAGTGCCTTATCTCAGCATCAATTTTGAGAAAATTCACAAGACATGGACTACGGCTGAAGTCAGTGCTTCAAGGGCCACTCCACATAAACATATTCAGGACACAATCTGTGTGTTAAGCCACTCCTGAACCATAGAGAATGTTAAAAGTGGGCTCAGGAGGAAAATGATTGGACTGTTGCTCAATCGTCCAACATCACATATCTGAAAATAATTTTAGCATTTGCTCTCGACTGAATGTTAACACCGTAAAAGTATATATCCATTAGTGCAGCATTTAACAAGATCGGCAATAGATCCTAATAATGTTTTAAGACATACTGTCATTTATGCTCAAACGTTAATTTACCAGGCATGAGCTCAGTTTACCTATTAAATTGTTAATGCAAAGCTCACACACAATAATTACTTGTTTGTGGTTTAAAATAATAACTATATATATAAAGTCGTGAATCTTACAGAAATTGAGTTGTAAAGAGACTCCATGTGTCTCCTTACAAGATTAGGGACATTTAGATGGAAAAGAGGAAGGGAAAAAAGCAACAGGGTAGAGGTAACGGTGGCGTTGCAGATCAATATAATCATAAGGAAGTGGAGGGAGATGAAGAGCTGCAGTGCAGCATTGCACAGATGAAGCACAAGGCAAAAAAACAAAACATGAAAGAGACCAAACGACATGCATCCCACACAATGAAAGGGGAGAAAAAGCGAGAGAAACAGGTTACCTCCAGCTGTGATGGGAGGCAACGTATGTAAATAGCTGCTGCGTACTTTATTACATAATGAGCACAAACACAACATAAATCACATTTCCAAACAGGGCAGTGTGCAAAATTTAAAGAACTCAATAAAAAAAAAAAGGCCTAAGTTTAAAGTTGCTGATTTTAAAATATGTTTTTGTCAGTAATTGCTTTTCTACTAATGATCCAGTAGGTAACTTAAACACGCACACGCCCGCACACACACGCCCACACACAAAAACATCTGTTAAAACTGTCCCAGTATCTTGAAAGTACAATATGAGAAATAATTTTTTTGACAAAATGAGTCTCCTATGCCCCCTACCTGTGGCTCTACTGCCATCTGAAGAAACAACCAATCAGAGCCAGAAGGAGGGTCTTAGTACTGTCAATCACTCTGGTGTGTGCGCTGCTCACACCAGCCCTGTCAGTGTGTTCAAACTCAAGATTTACAAAACCCTTTTTTTTTTTTTTTATAACAGTTACCGACTGCAACTTTAACACATTTGCCATAGGAAACACATAAATACATTTTGAGGAATACCTTCTTATGTCTTCTTGACATGTATTTTTGTGAAGCATAGGTTAGACTATCCAAAACAAAGAGAAGAAAATCAAAAGAGGACAACCATGGGTCCAATTTGAAATGAAACATCTTGTAGAATCTTGTGCAGAATTTTATTCTACATTAAATGTTCACTTCCACGAGGAATGGTATTTTCTTTTCCACCTGCTGGCTCTAACAAATTGCAAAAATGTTTGTTAAATGTGTAGCATACACAGATACAAAAATTAATAAAGGGACACTCATTTATTAATGAGAAATATATTCCACAGGTGACATTTTATGAGGTCTGGGTATAGGTACGTGCAACACTATAACCTGTGCATTCTGCTTTTTATTTGTGTAACCTTCTTTTGATGCTAAATATAGAACGGCAACCAAAACTTTCTGAAAAATGAAGGTTTTTCTCGGAAAGGATTACAAAATAGTCGTATGTGAAACATCTCTAACAGTATAATTCATGCCCACTCCTCCACATTTGCTCATCGGATGCACGAAGAATAAAAAAACATGCATTGCTTTGAAAAAGAAAACAGAAATAACATTTACATGGAGCAATAGCAGCGAAAAAGGTGATTACATCTATTCTTTTTTTTTTTTTGTGCATCTGAGAATGTCAATGTTGTATCTACCGTGATGCCAAACTTAACGTTTGTTTAACAATGAGCCACAAGATGCTCATGTGGAAAGAAAAAACAGCACACTTTTACAGCCACCTCGTTAGTAAACGGTGCCTTAACGTGTGTAATTTAATCTCAGCATAAAGCCAGCTGTTCCCTCAAAGCCTCGCCGGTTTGTTGAGAAAATGAGCCATCGGGTAGGATCGCATAGTCCAGGGAACACAGCAGACAGGTGAAGGTTGAAGTTGTGGAAAAGTTTGAATCAGGGATAAGTTAAACACATCCTCCTCTCAGAACACGGTTCAGTCTGTGTGGAGGATCACTACTGGTTTACTCTTCACAAATCTGCTCTTTACTGAAGAGAAATTCATAAGAAGTCCCATGTGCAGTTTGCCATAACCCACAGAAGTGAACATGCAAATAGCTACGTGTGGAGGAAAACTAAAACAATACGCAGAGCCCTGAAGAACCCAGTGATTAGAGATGCCTGATTATCTCGAAACTCCTGATAATGAAAAAAACAGTATACATATGACAATAATTATGTTTGTTCTATATTTTTGTATATATTTTGTTCACCGTGTCTCCAATGGTTTTAGGTAAGAAATGGTGCTACCTGGCATGAAATGCATTGTTCAGACCGTTTCTCAAGGGTGTAACTCTGGATTCTTCTCTCGTCTTTCTGCCAGTTTATAGTCATCTTGACTTTTCAAAATAATGCCTGTTATCAGACTTCGAAAAATACTTCAACCCCCCCCCCCCTTCGAAAGGGGTTGAAGTATTTTATTCAAAAAAGCGAGCGTACCCGAAAAACAGAACATGCCAAGATATTCAAACAGAAAAACTCCTTCTAGTTGTTTGCATGATAGAAACTCGAGAACAAATTCGATCAGCTGCACAGATTTTCTTTAGCGAGGACGGTAAAACTGGTCGGGATGCTGGAGAGGGGAGGGAGCTGTTGACTGCTTTAAAACATACAACCAGAGCTACAGTGGAACGATCTAGGTGTACTGAGCCTGTCAAAACCAGAGCCTGGAGCCAAATGAGTACATGTGAAAAGTTTTGAAAATTCTGTCCATCCAGTACGTCTGCGCTCGAACTAAACCCGGTCGATGCATGCTGCGAAATATGATTCGAGAAAAATTTGGAGGCCAAATGTACAAGTGCTGTACCAGAAATATTGATTTGTAGAAATGATGTTTCATTCTTCTTCTGCTTCGGAATTGTGCAACACATTCATTCGGGACCACTGCCATCCACCACAGGAATAGGAATAATTTTGCTCCACTGGTATTCAATCATAGGTCTACCGATTCCTTCGACATGTTGGTCTGCTGGGGAGCACATTGACCTCAAATTAATATGCACAAACGGATCAAGAAAAGAGATCTGACAAGTGGTCTGTGAAAGATATGGGGCAATAAATCTCTTTGACGAGGAATTAGGTTACCAAAGGTCACATAGGCTTGGTAGTTTGTAAGCTGAACGCTTTGTGAGGAACGGAAAGGCAGAAGATAAATGTTGACTCACAGGACTTGAATGAAAAACTGAATAAAAAACAAGAGAGAGCAAGATCTTCATCACTTCCTTGTCTATACACAGCTATCCTTGCAGGCATGCCTACTGCCTGTCTCCAGTGGTCTTTGGGCGACAGGCGACATATACCCCGGACGGATCATTGGTCTATTTCAAGGCATTGAACCAACATGAAAAGAGACAGTGGAGGTGTCTGGAGAAAGATATATTATCTGCATTCAGCTTGGAATTAATATAGTGGAGAGAGCCATGTGCTGTATTGCTGCAGAGCAGGAGAAGAGCACTGTATCTGAAAGCAAATAAACAGCTTTCCCCCCCACCTCCACATCTGTGACCATGGTAACTGAACAAACGGGGACATAGACAGACTCAAAAGGCTTTGAAGACCACACCTAACAAATTATGCTTTTTTTTAACAATTGCTATTTATTTTACTTTAAAGACATCTTGTACTCCATCCATCCATCCATTTCTTATTCACCCTTTGTCCCTAATGGGGTCGGGAGGGTTGCTGGTGCCTATCCCCAGCTAACGTTCCGGCTGAGAGGCGGGGTACACCCTGGACAGGTCGCCAGTCTGTCGCAGACATCTTGTACTAATTTTAGAAATTAAAAATCCGAAGCGAGATTCAAAACACACGTTAAACACAGGATCAGTAAAGGAAAGCAAGTCTAGGTATCAGACATTTGGAAACGCATCAAAATGGCAAAAATATTTTGTAATTCAAATCAATAAAATACAAATGAATTAATCAATGAAACAATTGCTCTCCTTGACAAATGTGGTTGAATCAATGAAAAGTATTCAAGGAGAGAATTGACAAAACATTTACATGGTCAGGTTCGTACTTCAGTGTATTGCCCCCGTCTACAGAGTTTAGTAGTAGTTGTGAATAAGATGTGTTTTTTGTTTTCTAGACTGTAAAACCGACAGCTTTTCTTTGCAAATACTTCCATTTCCTATAAGTTCTTGGGTCTTCAGTAGTCTATCTCCAGACTAAACGATAATCAAAGGCAAAGTCAGCCAATCCAGAACCTTCAATTTTCTGGATTGAAGCCGATGACAGGTAAACTTTGCATTGTATCACATTGTAACATCCAAATGCGACATTTTTATATCCATTCCTAATCATATGCAGTCAGATTTGGCCCCAGAACTCTACTTGATAAACTACCTTTCTTTACTTGTGCCCTAAGAAGTTGACTCTCCTGTTTCCTTTGTCCTCATCAGACTTTCTTGATCCTTGAGGATGAGTAAAACTCCCTCATCATCAAACCACTACAACTCCGAAAGGTTCTTACTCGCTGGGTAATGATTGAGTTTGAGTATGTAAGAAATCTCTAGCAGAATGTAAACGGTCTTTGCGGAGTCTCAGCTTTGTCTTCTGGAGTTGAAGACCAAGCCAAAGGAGGGCTTCTCTCTACAATACAGAGTGCAAGAGTTTTCTGACAATCATGAGCTTTTGTAGCTGGTTGTGCATTACTGAGGTCGCAGCAACCTCCTAGTTGAAGTATTGCAGTCTGTGACAATGACTGGCTTCATCCTGAAAACATGACATAATCACAGTCTGTGTAAAGCGCCATAAAAGAGTGAACTGATTTCCACATCCTAATGCGGTGGCCCAGAAAATATTGCAGTCGCAGGCATACATTAAAGGATCTTTGTGGGAAGGTACTGTTATCGTATGCAATAAGTGTGCAAGAGAATATGTCAGAAATAAGGGGCCAGCAGTGAAAGAGCTATTTTGTAAGTATAGAGTTTAGTAGCGTCACAATGACTTTCACGCTGAACAAATTTTATTTGGGATTCAGCCATAATCTAAAACAGGGTGTTGCTACTGAGTGAGTAGAATGGTCTTCTGCTCGCTAATCAGAATTGCACTGATTAGAGTTTACCTCTGTGAAACGATCGTTGGGATTTGACCATGTCAAAGTCACATCTAAAACAAAAAACAAACAAACAAAAACAAAACATTGTTGGTCTTTTAAACACGATACAGAGAGCAGTGAAAAAGCCCACTGCTTATTCACTGCAGTGGGCTGATTGTCAGAAAGCCAGTGACGTGACTAATAGCATCTGCTTTTAGGATACTCTAATGCACAAGCCAGGATGACTCATCATGCACTGGCCTCTGAAGCAATGAAATAATCTTGAGTTAAAAAGACAGACAAGACAACCTGTGTTTGATTGCGCTTCCTTCAGAATGTTCCTTCTTCAGATGTTCTGCCGGTACCGATATCCTCTTGGTCGAGCTGCTCGTCCTGTACCAGCGAATGTGTCAAATGATTTAATTTTTGAAACATTTTTTTAGTTTTATTTTTTAATAAACTGCATGGGATTCACCAACTTGATTGGTGCGTTGAAGAGTCTTGATCAATAAAGCACCGTTCAGTCCACATTTGACCTTTCGACATACTGTTTTTTTCTATATGCTTGGCTCTATCTAAAGTCGTCTTAAAGCCAGAAAAGAAGAAAATAAAACATGCATTTTTTTTTACAAGTATAAACATTTTATGATTTGCAAACAGTTGTAAATGTTGAACTGTTGATCCAAGATTCTGAGATATAAGTCAGCCATTTGCAAATGTTTTCCTACAAAGATTAAACTGTAAAACAGTTGGGTGAAAGATCTTCTGACCTAACTGGCTAGCTAGGCCTTCCCTAAAAGTTGACATTTACGTCTTGTAGCGGCCATTTCAACGAAACAGAGGGGAAGGTTGCAGGGCTACCAAACTGTGAAGTACAGGGAAGGCAACATCATTTTTATGAACCTGTTGTATTTCTGCTGGAGGGAATAATACAGTTTGCAATTTTCAAGCATTATCTCAAAACATCAGCTAGGGAAGCAAACAATGTTTTTTGTGTGGAAATGTTTCAAAATGGACAATGACGCTAAGCGTACTGCCAAATGGGAAACAAAATGGCCCAATATTGCAGAAAAATGTTCTGAGAAGTTTGTAGGAAGGTGCCTCAAATGTTTGACGTGTAAAACAGTTTAAAAGCGATTCTGGAGACATTGTTATACGCAGTTACTAAATCATCCACATCATAATTATTCATCAGGATCTTCTTACATGTCTGCTTTGCTAAATCAAAGCAGTGACATTTTTATTTTTTATTTTTAAAGGAACCGGCAGTGTGCATGTGTTTCAGTTGCTGTGTGTCAACAAAATTTATATGAAATCCCACTGGACATATGATTTGGTGATGTGTACACACACACACCCACATTGTTGATTTTGATTTAACTTATCTGCAGATGCGCCAGGGCTGCATGCGTCAACACGACAACTCGTCCTTCCAAATAGAAACTTCCAAACCGAAATTGAGTTGTGCACTGATTTCAGATAGCTCTGCTTATCAGTCTCCTTGCTGTCTCCGGTGCCTCGCAACCCCACTCTGCTGCTTCCAGTCCATCTCCTCCTCTGCACATATAGGTCTCCCCGCAGCCGGAAACACCAGCTGCTCATGTTTCCCCGCGGAAGCATGTCCTGACCTTTTGACCCTTTACCCTCGAAAGTACACACAGTACACAGCGGCCTTCACCTGGCCTTTAAAGCAGACACCCGTGGAAAAAAAGCTTGAAAATCTGTATTCTGCTGGTCTCTGCTGCACTGCTTCAAGCCAACTCTGCAGAGCGTTGGCCTTCGCAGCTCCCTGAGGTGGAACTACCTCCCTCCCATGAGAGTTCAGTGCGTTATACCCATGTGTGCGTGTGTGACGTGTGGTCGTGAGGCGTTTTTGTAACTCCCTTTACTCTCAGTTCTACAAGCAAACTCTTGTAAAAATCCGGTCCACCGTGGGAGTTCACGAAGAGCATCATTTCAGCTTTTGTGCCGTGGAATTCTGACATCATCAGACGTGTTTGTTTTTTGTTTTGTTTTTTAAAAGCGTTAGCACCTAGAGCATCATCTTCGAGGAGAGGTCTAATCATCTCACCTTTTTTAGGCGAAAACAAATTATAGATCTACAAAGAAAAAACAAATCAGCAAATTCTTCAGGATATTTTAACAGCGGAGATGATAATAAGAACACATCTAGGATTCAAAGCGAATAAAATATGCAATCTTGCGGCTCGTCTTGTCCCACCTCAGGGATAATTTGAACCAAGTGAAAGGACAAAGTGAGCCAACTGAGAGCTTTTGAGGTTGTTCAGAACTGTGTGAAACTCAGTATCAATTTTGCACAATCAGAAGGGCTGACACACAGTTAATATGAATAAGTTTTATTTTATTCCATATGAATGGCGGCCAGTGTAATAAAGCGTTTGGGTTTTGATTTGATATAGTAAAAAAAAAAATGGTGGAAGAGGAGTAAAGTGAGCCAAATGGTTTAAGAAACATCGACACATCGGCCAAATTTACATCGCAAATTAAAGAAAATGAAAAGAAAGATCTACTAACTGTGTGGAAGCAGTGGGGGGAAAAAAAAAACAAGGGAGGGGAAAAAATCCACAGAAAACCAAAATATAAGAAACACTAGACGCTTCACCGAAAACAACCCAAGAAGAATATCCCTCACATTTATGGGCCAGCCACGCTCTCCTCCGCCTCAGCCCCACGTAAAACCAACCCAGTTCAACGCTAGGAGAAACTTTTGGGCTTCTGATTTTTCAACCTGCCTCTTCTGTTAATTAACTTGCAACCACAGGCGTCGTTGTACGTTCCGCTGTTCCTCTGCACCTTTGGGATCCTAAATTTAACGGCGTCTGAAATAACTACCTTAAATTGCACTGATGTTTTCTCCGTTGTTAAATGGTTCCTCAAGGAACAGAGTGAGCTTGAGGACAATCTAACGTTAGTACCGCTGTGGAGCTTCCTTTCCTTTGTTGCTAGTTACCTCAAACCCCCAACTCCCCCCAAAGTCTACACTCCATAAATTACATCACAAGGCATTCCTGTTTGCAGCTGGCCTCATTAGCAGTCTGTCCCAATTTCCCTGTGTTTCCACGTTCTCCTCACTCTTGTGAGGAGGGACAAGATGGCTTTCAGGGATCCCCCGCTCCTGTTTTTGTTTGTTTTTTTGTTTTTTTGTTTTTTTTGCCAAAGCACTAATGATGTTCCCGTACACTCGGTTTAAGGGAGGCAATGTCCCTCAGCTGCAAAAATGAAATCACAATTACAAAGCCCCAGCGTAAGTGGCCCAGCGTTCACCAAGACTGCATGAGGTGAAAACGTGTGTTGTGAAATTCGTAATTGCGAAATAAAGTGGCAACCAAACTGTTCAATAGGCTCATACTTTCTATGAAAAACAAAAGAGAAAAAACAAATCATGTTAACTAATAAATTAATTTCCTGCTTCGGGCATGTAGTAAAAGAGTGAAGCTTCACTCCCTGCACTCCCTGTTTTTGACAGACCCAGATAACCGGCACAGAACGGGGAAACTGCACACGCCGACATGACCTGGAAGACTTGTGAAATCTTTTGATTCTGTCACTATGGAAATAACATTTGCATTCAACGGGGATTATGACGTTTCAAAATAAAAAGAGACTATGTATAGCTCCTTACTGGCATTGGGAGAGATTACGTTGGCTTGTGTTGTACCCGCTGCCTGTGGTTGCGAAAAGCATCCTTTAGCACTTGAAACATTTGTTGTACCTTTTATTGTGTTGAGCATTTGAAGACTGTCAGACTTCATCTTGGAGGGTGTCTTATTTTCTTGCATGGATTGCATTTATACAATGTTTTCTGAAACTAGTACATGCTGACTTCAGAAAGCCAAACGCAGTTTTATTTATTTATTTTTTTATACAGATCAGGCTACTCAGTTTATGCGAGATACACAAGATGTATAAACCAGAGGGAAAATGTGCTAAAGAAAACAAAAATGGTGCTCCAACTTTTCTGGTTGAAAGATGAAGAACTCTGATCCTGATCCTTTATCCTCTTGGGAATGATTCCTTTCCCTTTTTTTATCCAGAACTAAGTGCCGCAGTTTCAGCCATCAAATCAGATATAGTTTATGTGTCAGCAAGGGATTAGGAGGAAATCACCATAAGCTATTAATGTAATTAAATTTCAAACATATTATTTATCCAACTGATGTGTATTGGCACACACACATTACTTGAAAGTAAAAAAAACAAAAACAAAAAAAAACTAACAGGCACACAATTACTTGGACTAGTGAAGATTAAAGAATGCATAACTGAAATAATGAATTCATCTTATTATTTGACTCGTAGAGTTTTAGTGGTTGAGAGGACTTTTTGCACAATACAGAAATTGGGGCATTTTGTTTAAGTTTGACATATCCTCGAACTTCTGATATTTAGCTACAAACACAAAAATAAAACAACATTTCAGGGGAGAATCTGAAACTAAAGTACTGATCTCACCACGTCAGAGTCGATCCAATCCGGACACGGATTCCGAGTTGATACATTGAACTCCTAACTTTGAGGAAGAGGCCTACTTTGGGATTGCATCTCAGTAAAACCAGACTGATTTTAGAACCACGACTTAAAAACAAAATCATTTGTTGGGTCTGTTACTTTCCATGAACTTATCTCACAGTTTACCTGCCTTTTTTTCATTGTATTTTTTATTCATGTTGTGAAAATTACCCCAAGAGTATCCCAGCTCCAGACGACTAGGTTGGACAAAGGTTCTCGGTGTGTGTGTGTGGGTGTGTGTGTGTGTGTGTGCACATAAGTGAAGGACACATACAGGGTGATTAGCTCCACATGGGGATGAATTCAGAGATCCACTTTTGTGTGTTTCAACTCTCAGACGTTTTGTATTATTTAAGACACACATAAGACACACATTTAAGACACATGCGTGCACGTTCATCTTTCTGCAGAGAGCAAGAGCCTTTAGAAGAGCAAATGTGTATTTGTGTAGCCTCGTACTTCAGCGGTGAGCTTCCACGATTCGCACACTTGCTTCCCACCAGGCCTGTCACCCAGCGCTGCCTGATCAGAAGAAACTGGCTGAGCAATATAAGAGCAGGAAGGCGGTTGATTTTTTTTTTTTTTTTTTCCCGGACTTACTCGCACTCTCATCCTTTTTCTGACGCATGTAGTCCTCCCACGTCATCCAATTCTGAGTCCAATGCCGCCCTCCCCGCTGCCTATTATAACCTCAGAGGCAGAGCTCGCGGCGTGTTTCTTCTGCAAGTGTGCGGGGGAGAGGACACCTCTCGCAGAACGAGCGACGGCGAGCGAGACGGCGACAAGACTCTTTTGAAATCCGCCATTAAACATAAAATTGGTGGTTAATTAATCCAGACGGTTCATCGGATGGAGTGGAAGGTTTTCTTTCAGGAAGATTTTTTTTTGTCTCAGCAGGAGAAAGGCAGACGCTGCTTGAATCATGAAGTCACTTTGTATTTCTGTTCTTCTATCTGCTTGATGGCCTGGAAAACCAAACTACAAACGTCTTTTTGCCTGTTAAAACATAATTACAAATGAAACACAGGAAGTACTCTCGCATACATTGCCTACATTTAGTGTCCATTTGGAAAGTTTTATATTGTGAAAAAACACAGATCTGGACCAGTGTGTTTTTTTCTGCACTAATTTATTTTAGAATAATGCATTCATTATTTAGTTTGACTAATTTTCTTTGTTTTATTATCGTAAGTATCAGGACTTGTACAGAATTTGTGTCTGTAGGAATCAAGTACTCAGTACTTTGGTTTGTGTTACATGCTATTTTTGTATGCTTACTTGATTGATTTCTTGGATGACTACTTTGAAGTAGCGCTACTCGTACTGAGTACCGCTACTTGCCGGATTTAACCATTGACCAGAGAGACCCCAACAAGGAATTCAGAGAGGTTGTGCAGATGGGCTTACGACATGGCCTCCGAGAAGTTCAGGTCAACCATTTCACAACGCCGGAAAGAGACAGATGCTCTCTCCCCCAGAGGAAAGCAGCTTCTTTATCTTACACGTCTGAGCCAGGAAATGAGTGACGATCCACAAGCCATGATTGATACGAATGTGGAAGCCGAGGCTGAAAATGAATGGTGGAGAAGATAAATATCATGTCCAGAACTGGTAGAATTTGGTGCGTATTCCTTCCTGAAAGTATGTATTCGATTGATACTATCCTTGTGTAGCCGCCGTATTCTGAGCTTTGCAGCTGTCATGTCATTTGTGTGACATACTCCCACAGCAGTCACGCAAATCCATGGTTCTACGCATTACAAAGTACATAGTGAGAATGGAAGGTCTAATTTTGTGACCTACATGGCTGCTTTCTTGTGCATCTTCAATATCATACCCCAGAGACATCGAAGCAGTCATAAAGGACACAAGGAAACCAAAGTGAAGACACAAATATTCTTTTTGTCATATTTACAACATCTCACGCTCACCGAACGTATCTTTAGACTTCTTGTAAAGGCGAATTTTAAATCAAAATTTACAACAAATGCAAAGGTAAAATTTAGATTTTTTTTGCCACTTCTTAACACTTCAGTAAGCTTGACTAATCAACCTTTGGTGACAGTTATCTCATTGCTCTCATTGTGGCAGTTTGATTCTGCTGGAAGCAACCGCACAAAGTAATCAGACGCGGCCACCTCACACTGCGTGCAGAACGCTGCAGATTCAAACTGAGTTATTCAAATTCCGTCCACTGATTAGGTCGGGTGGCTAATTGGTTCTGCATGGAAGCATCAAACTGTTCTCGCCCCATTGTTAAAATAGAGGGAAAGATAGTGTTAATGGGATTTTGGCAAAATTGTGGGTGCGTAAAATAATAAAGTGCAGAAACGGTCAGTGAACTGAAAGGGAAAAAAAGAATAACTTTCCAGATGTTACTACAAGGGGGCGACTGTGGCTCTATGGTAGAATAATCATCTTGCAATAGGAAGGTTGTAGGTTCGATTCCAGCTTCCTCCTGCCACATGTCGATGTGCCTCTGGACAAGACACTTAACCCCAAATTGCCTACCGATCTGCATATTGGTGTATAAATGTGAGTGCGACTGGGTGAATGTGACTCTAGTGTAAAGTGCTTTGAGTGGTCAAAAATGACTGGAAAAGAACTATTTAAGTTCAGTCCATTTACCATTTCCATTGGTACTCGTAACTTTGTTGCTGAAATTAACAGAGAACAAAAACAGGGATATAAAGTTGATATAAAGTTCATAGGGGTATTTTATTTAGTTGACAAAAAAATCAAAAAGAGGTGCTATGTTTACGTTTTATTTGTGATAAGTCCACTAATACACAACAGATGTTTTAGCAAAAATATTTTTTCAACTGGTAATTTCAAAGTTTTGCTCATATTATGTTAAACTGCTTAAGTTTCACGGGACACTTTTATGTGTTTCTATGAAAAATAATTTTACCTTTTTGAAATGAGAAATTCAGAAACAAACAAACAAAAAAAGTAGACCTTTGGAATAAAAACTATTTCAAAAGGCGTTCAAGTTAACCACAATCCTACTGCGGTCCATTAAAAAAAACATACATTTTAAAGAAGCAAAAATATTACCGTAATTCAAAAAAGCTGATCAGTTTCTGATAAATTGAGTTATAGGTTAGCCTGTCACAATCCAAGCTAAGATTTTATCCATGTAGTCTTGCTGGAAAAGACGTCAATTTAAGTTGTTTTAATAAACTTGGAATAAAGACATATCTAGATAGATTTGCACAGCAGACTGAATTGAGAGGAAGTTAACAAATGTTCCAGAAAATCCCTATTGAGCCGATTACAGCTATTAGCGGTTATTAGCGGTTGTTAGCATCTGATCCCTGGCCCTGAAGATTGATATTTGTGAGCAATGTTTACATGTAGGTGGCAAAGTGGACAGACAAGTGTATTTTCTGATGCTGTGGAGAGGAGCATTATGGTTGGTCCGCTGTACAATTTTCTTGATTCCCTTTTGACAGAGAACATCATGGGGTAGGCCTAAGGCTTGAGAAAACCCTAAATGAACGAAGAACCGCTGACCAAGTGTTGAGATGTTGTTGATGCACACACTGACAATTTAATCTGTATTTGCAGAGTAGGACCAAAACCAAAAGGCAAAATGTTTCTTTTTTATTCTTTTCAATTCCTGGTTCTTTTTACCGGTCCTGCATTTTCCAATAAGGACAAGCTCTTCTTGTCTTGGAGTGTTTTACAATGGCTATTGGACCAACAGTAACTCAGCAGGACGATCACTTCCAGCTGTACATCTTTTGTGTTGCGAAACATGACATCTTCAAAATGAAGCTGTGACAAGTAAAACCATTTTCTTTTTTTCTTTTTGGTAAAAGCTTATGTGGGGGCAATAGCTCATAACTCATGGTCAGTATTTTTAATAGGTTTGTGCTGTTCTGACAGCGTGAAAAGTGTGATATCAGAGCTGCTTATCATTTATTCATAAAGTTAGAATTAAAAAACTCTTGACCTCTGTAAAAAAAAAAATTGCTTAAAGCTCTTTTTTATTGTGGTTAGGTGGAAAAGATGGAAAAATGGGTCAGATTTTACTTTTCAAAAGGACATGCAATGAAAGAGTACAGAGGGGAATAAAAGATTTAGTCAAATACGTACACAATAAACATAATTTGTGCAGCGTTTTGATTTACTGATTCATTTGTTTTAAATGAGGCAGCAAGTTAAATATCTTGGACTGAAAGTGAGTGCATCACTAAATTGCAAAAATATGACTTTTCTTATATGAGAATTAAAAAAATTAGAAACTGTGCTGAATACTGTATTAGAAAAACAAATGGGATTTTCCACATTAAGAGAAGTTAAAACAGGGAGACAGTCAGTAGAACAAGCATTCTCACTGTAACACAAATGAGCAGAAATACATTTTATCCTGGCCACAACCGCATTTTTTTTTAAAAATTAGGACTTTGATGTTCCTGTTATTGTCATTTTGGTTCATTGACATCATTGATGTCTACAAAAGCAACTTGAATTTTCTTCAGTTTTTTTTTTTTTTTTTTTTTTAGAGAACAGCTTTCTTGAAAAGGAAATGATCCCTATCAGTCTTGTACAGCGCCAGTACAGTTCTGTCATATGCCGACACAGAATATGGATGATTCATTGGTGCAGAATAAATAGAACAAATGGAGAAACTTTATTGTTAGCTATAAAAAGGTTATCGCCACATATCCAGTCCACAAAACCTGTTCTTTTCTTGTCTTATGATATATTTAACTCTGCAGCACACATCATTTGATCACAAGATAAACCGGGCTTCAACAGACTTTTTAGACACAGAACATTTTATACAGAATTAGCACCACAGCTAACACACATTCGAATATAAGGCTTATTTCTTGGATATAGAAAGTGCCTTTTGAAAATAACCTTTCAAAAGAAATTAAACATAGTCTACATTTACTCCACATTTCTACATTCATTTATTTTATTGAATCTGACGCAAGATTCTTATCTTTCATATTGTCGTTTTGTTAGCACTAGAAAATTAATGTACTTACCACAAACGTCACTCAGTCATATTCTAATTTAATTACACCACCGTGCCACCATGAATCCAATATTGAGTCAATGATCCAATACCAATAATGTGTAAACTCACCACACTTTGCCGGCATCTCACTCAACAGTGTACTTCTTCAAAAAGTCAAGTCATCATTAAATGTCTGTAATTTTTAGATTATCAACTAACACAATGGGGTCCAAGAGAAGGTTAAATACAACATTTATAAAGATAACAGTGCTCAAAAGCAAAAGGTTCTGGTTACCACCTACTGTTCTCCACAGTAATGCATCTGTCTTGTGCTAAGACATAGGCAGTAGCGCTAATATTGTTGATAAAGCAAAGAGAAGTTTGAGAACAGAGGGCATATTGACATTTTTAAATAGTTTATTCACTAAATAAAACGAGGTTTCAGTAGCGCATGGGAGAACACGTTAGCCTGTTAAAATCTCTGAATGCCAGTTACCAGCTTGGTTACGCACTGTTGTGGGATGACATTACATTCAACCAGCAATTGTCGGATCAGTGAAAAGCCAGTATAGTCGTGTTGGTCACTCTGGGACAAACAACATACCAAATGTAATCCCTTGAGTGTTCAATGGGGTTGAAGTCATGGCTGCAGAAAGACAAACTCATCCTTTCAACTTACAAATCTAGAGATGATCTCCAAGAAAACCTTGACATACAGTTGACAACTAGGAGGACAAAGGGGCATTATGTAAAATTGACTTGTCTTTTATATCGTGTCACATTGTTGTTCCCGCAACAAAACTGTACCTGGAGTGTTGCTTTCAATCAGTCATACATGTTTGAGGAATCCTTGATTATCCAGTGGCAGCCATTCTGGCTGTCGCCTCATGCCAAAGGTGGAGTATCGGAAAGAGTAGGAGATTCTTAAAGAGACAAGAGGCAAATTTCAAGGTGTCAAACTGCAAAGTTAAATTTCTTTTAAATACTGTTTGATTCATATTTTTTAGAACTGAAAGTAATTTGATCATGCTATAAAATGGTGCTGTGTGTCAAGAAAATGTGTTACAACCAAAGGCCTCTGTAACAATGTGCAAAACAGGAGGACATGTTTTGCACATAATTGGCGAAATCAATGGGGGAAAGGTACTTATTCTTAAATCCACTAACTCACTGCATGGAGCAACTGTTAACTCATGGGAGAAGACACACTTTTCTGTAGCTAAGAGAAATGTAGCCACGCAAAAGCATACAAGTTTTTTAGTGCTTCACAAACTCTGCGTTTCCCTTTCCGCTGTTGTTTGTTCTGTTAATTACTGGGGAGTAGCAGTCTACCAACTGAGGTCATTTTTCAAACTAGTAGCTGTTTAAACCCCCAGTTGTTGCTTGAACAGCTCCAGCGTATGGTGTCTGTCACCCGTGGTTTGGGAACGTAGGGCTGTAGAAATACATGAACCCATGTGAACTCCCTCTCGCTCCCTTGCTTCAAAGGTAGCTATAATGTTTTTAATCCTTCCTTGTGTGTAGGTGTGACCTCCCAGCTTTTCCTTTTTGACTGACAGATAACAACGCTGCTGTCAAGATTACTAAACCGGAGAACCTTTGATTTGGGAGTAATGGTGAGGAAAATAATCATTTTCAGAAATCTCTCCCTGTTGTAATTAATTCCCCTGAGGGGCAGGAAGCTGCGAGCGTCTCAGCAAAGGCTGTTCAGGAGCCTCTCATGGTGTGTTTTCTTAAAATAGAGTCTGAGAGGTATGTTTACTTGGTTGGTTTGTTGTGCTTAGTTGAGAGTCTGTAGCCCACACATAAACCTTTGGGCTACGTTGTTGACCTGAACTGATCTAGTAAAAACACCCGAGCCGCAGGATTTGAGACCAAGAGCACACAGAACAGTATATGAATCCACCTACCAGATGACTTACATTACCACACATAAACTAGACGAAAGAAGCGATAAAAAGATGCAAAAGAGTCAACGGTGCAGTATAGAGTTCCACCCCGAAGGCTTTCCCCTGTCAACTGATTAGATGTGTGGCTCATTAGAGCTTCACCTCGGGGCATACCCACTTTGAACAGCTACACTGTTATAAATACATGATGCATATTGACTGTACTAAAGTCTGGCCTGCTCTCAGTTTTCAGGGATGTGTTGTATTGTTGGTCCACAGAAAGGGAAAACGTTCAGTTATTTTTAGTTTTTTTTTTTATTCCCCCTAAAAAATTTTCCATCAGGATTTTCGTTTTTTTTTTTTTTTATCTCTATGGATGGTTCAGGCCAAATAGAAAAAAAAAACAAAAAACAGATTGTCGATGAACACATTTGCAACAGAATGGTGTTACTGAATACACTTTCATCTCGTTTCTTTTTTTGTTGTTGTTGTAAAGTATCATTCAAATATGTCATAAAAAATTTAAATAAGCAGTTTGCCTTAAAGTCTTCTGACTTGGACATGAAAGCAAATGCAAAGAGCTGTAGAGATCAGGATTGTAAATCGAGGTTCTTCAATAATAATTCTAACTGAACTGAAAATGAATCAAGAAAAATGAACAACAAACTTTCAAAAGGACTATACAGTACAGGGAATAGTTCATTTCACCGTGCAAAACATAACCTGGCGAAATATAAAAATCTCATTTTAAAATATGATTTTATTGCTTAAAAGAAAAAAATAAAGTCTTTGTACAAGTTTGATTGCTATTAAAGAAAAAAATAAATAAAAATTGGACTCAATTGTGACACAACTTCAAATAGGCCATTCATGTAAAAAAAGAACAAATGCTTCACTGTAGCATAATTAAAAGAATTATGCAAATAAAAATGGAACCACAAAGCTATACAGTGATGATGTAAGAGGCTTGTTATTATTATTGTAAACATTTCATGGGGGTTAGACAAACCACAAAAAAGCACATGTAAAAGATAACTATTTACTAAATTTATTTTTCAATGCTTTTGTGTGCCGTACAAGATATATTTTTGCTGATCTTTCTCAACTAACACAGTTACACCAATTCTGATGATTTTAGCTGGTTAACGAATTAGCTATCTGCCTCAGGTGGAAAACAGCAAAGCCTTAGTGTGGCATATTGCGCTCTTTTAGTTTCCACAGGTGAGTTTGGTCTTCCTGCAGCTAAAGGGGAAATGAAAAAACTGGAACTGCACATCGACACGCGTGAGAGGGGTTAAAGAACTCCAAACCATGTGAGAGAAAATTTTCTGACATTTAAATCTTAACTGTTTAAAACCTCAGCATAAGTCTGTCAAGACCAAAAGAGTGTTTTGTTTTGGGTTTTTTTGCTAACCTGCGCTGTACTTGATTCCCCATACATGTCTGAAAAGTTTCTGATCACGGTAGCATTAGTTCATATATAGGCACTTCAGCTGATTCCTCATGGGATTTCATTAAAAGTCTTTAATGTGGGGGTTTTAGCTAAAGCCTTAATTGGAGTGTCATCAAACCTACAAACTCATGAAGTAAAAAAAATAAACAAAACCCTTAAGCTGATAACAAGGTGATTTAACTCTTGGTAATCTCATTTAAGCGTAAAGAAGAAGCTTAATTTCAGCAACATCGTCTGGGACAATTCATGAAAATTCCGAGATTAGTGAAGCCCTCCTTTTCTGCTCGGTCTGTGTGGGAAGAAATTTGGCAAACTCGGTCATAACGGCCTTCCACAGCTCTGCTTACATTTCATGTACAGCCAAAAGAAGTGCCAGTCAAAATGATTATTAAATAGGGCTAAGTCTGTGATACTGTCTTCCGAAGATCAAATAATCTACTGATGTAATTGACAAAGATCACCATAGACTGCAAAAAAAACAAAAAAACAAATCCATACAAGACGTTCATGTTTGACAAGGAACGATCAAAATAAAAGATACTTGAGAAAGTTCTTCAATCTAGGGTTAGCTTCAACATACCCTATACTCTTTTCCCTAGGTCAAGGTTTTCCAAGAGGTGTATCTTGTCTGGGTTGTTACTGAATAAGTGCAAACAATGTATGAGAAAGAAAAAATGCCCTCTGAGGTTAAATTGGACAGTTAGATAAACAAGGTGTAGCCAAGAGCAGGACTGGCCTATTTCCACCTATTTTGTGGAGGAGACAATGGAATAATGAGTACAATTTGAGGTGACTGGAGTTTACAATACTCCAGTCACCTTTTCATTATTTATTCCTGTTTTGTCCAGGACAACAGTGACACTGACTTCCTTTAAATCTCAACTAAAACCCCACTTGTTTAGAGTTATATTTGAAACGTAATCAATTACAAATTTAATGATGGAACCTGACTTAGTGTTGTGATTTGATTGTTGATTCTGTGTTGCATTGTGTTTTTGTGTCTGATATGATGTAAAGCACTTTGAAATGCTTTGCTGCTGAATTGTGTTATAGAAATAGAAAATAGAAAACTTTCAGTAAGTTCTCATAACGCTTAGGTAGTTTCTGCTACTTTTAGGTATTTCTATGTGGTGATTTAGGACAGGCCCTTTACAAAAAGGTAAAATCAAGTTTAGCAAACTACACATTTAAATGAGTAAAATTAATTGCCAATCATTCTGTGCTATTTAGAGAATCCTACTAAAGACTCTCATTCTGTCGCATCCCTGTGGGTGAGTGTAGTTTTGTGGATGTGTGCAGTTCCCCTCATCAAACCGCTGAGACTTTTAGCTGTTTGTCCACTGCATGATTAACCGCTTGTGAAATGTTTCCATTGAAATGGGAACCTCAGACTGGACACCATTGTGCATTTTGTGGCAAGCAGAACTCAGGAAAGTGTCCATATCGGGCCAAAGTCGATGTCGTTCTCCTGTTTGTGTCATGTGAGAGAAATGCGGGCGAAAATGCTCTCTTTAAAGAACACAACCTACTTTATATGAGTGCTATTCAACAGTGACACGAATACAACTTTAGACCCAAAGTGAGATTTTACTTTCTTTACTCTTCAAGAGGCTTGTTGGCCAGTGAGTCATGCACATTAATCAAACACAAAGAGAGAGAGAGAGTTTTTCTGAGTAGTTTGTGTGTCTGAGGAGCGCAGAAAGGCAACGCAAACTTCATTATGCCAACTTTGCCCTAAAACCTCTGCAGATTTCTCCACAGTGCTCCGACATGATTAATGGAAATGGGGCAGTATATCCTTTAGCAGGTAGATCTGTAAATTGCTTGGATTTGCATCATGTCTAAAATGTCAGCCTCTCAAATCCCCACTAATACCTACCTGGTGAAAGGTGAATGTTTTCTTTTGTGTGTGATGCGTGCGCATGTAGGGGTGTGTGTGTGTGTGTGTGTGTGTGTGTGTGTGTTTTTCTACATCACAGGCCTGCAATCTTTGCAAAACAAATATTTGGAAAAGTTACATAATTCACTCACGCTGGCATTGTGTCCAGGGTGTGTTCAACCCCTTCGCCCATCAGTTACAGCAAAGATACACCGTGGGTCGGTGGATGAAATAAGCTAAGACATGCATTTCCACAGCTGTGTTTAGACCTACAAATGGATGAACGTTAATGTCTTTTGTATGCAGGGGAGCCCTTAACTATCCTTGTTTAGTGAAATGATCCATCTACCACTTCTGATTGGACTTCTTTCTTTAACCTCCCAGAATGTGTTGGAAGGCATTTTAAAACAAAAAACGCTTTTTCATCTCCACTTTAATTTAATTACAAAAACTTTACCCTGCTTTCTAAGACAATTAACACAGGGCTGCCACTTATTAATTCGGTCCCACCCACCCTATGTGGCCTACAATTACAAAACTTTGATCCATCCTCATTAGCTTTGTGGAACAATACATGATTATTATGCTTTAGAAATCACAGAGACATGGAGGACGAGAGAGAGAGAGGATAGCATTGTAGCCTTTCGCTTCCCAGAATAATAATTTTTTTTAAATCAGCTGAAGAAATGAGCTTTTTCTACTTTCATAAATCTTTTCACTAGCCATAAGATTTATTTTGTCCAGAAGTGTTGGTTTTTTTTCTTTCTGTGATGAAAGTGAAAGAACAGTCACTTCCAATTACAACGTTTTTATTAATCCCTTATGTTTCCCATTATGAAAAGTGTAGAACTGAAACCATATTAACTTTTTCTGTCAGCATTACCAAAATTTTTTGATCCAACACCAGTAAATCATCAAGAAACTACAACACCTAAATGTTTATCATCTCCTCACCCAGTGGATAGACAACTCATAAAACAATCAGCCACAGATAGTGAAAATATGGACAACATCACCAACACCGGAGACCCCCAGAGCTGTGTCTTTAGTCCCTTACTTTACAAATACTCTTCACAAATGACTGCCAGAGTTTACTGCCCACCACCACTTACTGCAAATTATCAATACTACTCAATGTAAGCTCAACTTTCAAAGATTTTGGGCTTACCATATAAAATAAGCTAAGATCACTGTTTTTTTGCATCCCACCTCCTCCTGCTACTGCTTTACAAAAGCCTCATTCAAGCATCGTTCTCCGGTGCTGCCCCCGTTTCTTCACTCTGCTGTCGCCAGAAAGAACAAACTCATCAAATCTGAACTGGGTCTTCATTTGCAGTCCTATCTGGCCAAAACATCCAAAACTCCATCCATCCATCCATCCATTTTCTTTACACCCTTCTTCCCTAAATGGGGTCGGGAGGGTTGCTGGTGCATATCTCCAGCTGCGTCCCGGGCGAGAGGCGGGGTACACCCTGGACAGGTCGCCGGTCTGTCGCAAGATCCAAAACTCCAGCCTGGGAAAAGAAGCCAGTTTTAAAGAGCAGTTTTGCACCCTCTGCCATCATTGCACTAAACAAACCCCTGTGACAACCATCCCTTTGTGCTTCCTGTGATGTGATGTCAGGGTGCAAAAGGGGCGGGGCGAGGGAAAGCGATGGGGAGCTGCGTGTGCTATATATGTTATATCAATGAGGCTGTGTAGATGTGCGATATGGGGAAAATGCAAATGCTGCTGTGCGTGTTTGTGATGTGACACGCTTCGGGAGACGTCTAAGTTATTTATGTCTGCAGCTTGGAGTATGTAATGATGTGAAAAAAGATCAGCCCTGTGAGACTGTATAGATCATAAATATTCCTGTTTTCTAAATGCCAAAAATAGTGAGATCATCTCATCACTTTGTTTTGCCACTGTAAAATAATGTTCCTTTTTTAAAAAAATTTTTTGGCTGTTTTGTTGTGTTCTGTTTTCAAAGCTCCTTCAGTTGGCTCTTTGCTGAAATGTTTTCAACAAATAAACCCTGACTTTGTTCACTTTCTTCAAAATCTAAGGTTTACACAGGATCACTATTCCCACGAACAATTTGAAAATAATAATAATAATAATAATAATAATAATAATAATAATAATAATAATAATAATAATAATAATAATAATAATAATAATAATAATAAAAGCCAAACAAAACCCCTGCAATAGTAAGGGAATTGAACTGAATAGGTTGAAACTCCACCAGTTATGGTACAAACACCATAATTGGTGGAGTCATCTCCTTTGGCTTGATAAAAGTAAAACTCATTTGTCTGGTAGTATTTATCATTGTTAAATTTCAACCAAAACTAATCCATCCCAACTACCACAGCCTAGGAAGGTGGCACAAAATTGCGAGTTGTTTTGCAGTAGTAGAGATTGATGCACTTTATAATAAGGAGTTGTCTTCAATAAATTTAAAAAGTGTATTCCAATGAAGCTTGATCCAGTCTAAAAATATCTATAAAAAATTTAAAAAACTGTAAGCAGGTTTTTAACACTTTTCGGAACCTCCTCCTGATAGCTTTTGTTACATTCCTTTTGTAAATCCGGCAGTCAGCTGACTGCCCCCAGTTCTTTCCCTTTAAAAATCTTTGGATAACATATTATTGCTACATTTTATTAGCAAGGTCACGACTATAGAAGGAAGAAAAAATAATAATACCTTCAGGTTTGCTGGTCCCACTTTTGGAATAAACTGCAAAACTCTTTGCACCTGTCTGCAGGGGCTTTTTCCTAACTCTTTCAGATTTTTATGCTGTTTTTAAAGTTGATGCACCATCTTTAATATTTTTTTTTTAGGTTGGAATATCTTGATTTCTACTTGTTTGTACAACTGAAACTCTGTTTATTTTATTGAATTTTTTTGTGCAGATGCTGACAAAAACAACCCCAACATTTTATTTCAAAATATATCAAATTTGAATATTGTCGTGAACCGCGTTTTGTGTGCGTGGGCGTCGGCAAAGTTTGACAGCCCAGACCTCTCACCCGTGCCACCATGACGTTATCCACCATGAAGGTACAAGCAGGAGTTTTAAACTAACAGAAGCCTTTTTGAAAGTGCTGGAAGAAGTTGACATGGTAACTGGAGGGAGCCCACACAGACTCATCCCACACTCATCAAAGTCCAACTGGAGTTTTTAATCACAACCCTTTGTGAGGCGGCAATGCAGGCTGCCACCGTCGCATGCACACCTACTTGTTAGCAGCGATACTGAAATGTAAAACTAAACATTGCTTCACCACGACTAGTCCAAGGAATATCAATCTAGAAGATGCTGTGTAAACACCCCGCTACGGTTTGAGTTGAAGCAAAGACAGTTTTAAAGATGCTGTCATGTGTTGGCGTATTAATGTTTAGTATTTTATTGAGCATCATTGTCCTGCCAGAATTCCGTGAGTCACTTTTGGCGTCATCTGGGAACGTTTCCTTCAGATGACGCCATCTTGTAATAAATTTTTTTTAAAATTAAACAATCTACCCACTGCCACTGGATACAATTTGTATGCTTTACTTGTGCCTCTCTGTGTTCAGATGATTATTAGCTGAAATAATAATCTTCCTGTCACTTTCAGTTTCAAGTACAATAAAATAAAAATACTATAAATGCTTTTAAAACTAATGGATAGTTTAACCTAGGGGTGGAAAATACTAAATAGATAAGCAGATGTAAGAACTGATTATTTTTTAATCACTGCAGAAAAGCTAATAAAAACATCCCTTCATTTACTTGTATCAGAAGAAACAGATCCCCTTTAATTCATTCAATCTGGAATCCTACTTTATAAGAAGTTTTCGTCTCTATGTGTTATAGGATAAGACAAGGCATCTAACAGGACTGTGTCCCAGTTTCATTTCCTCATGGGGAAACCTGGTGCAGACCGTTATGCACATTAGAACACTGCCAGTGCATCTTTGTAGTTATAAATGCACTTATAAACAGAGTAAGAAGAGATGTGTGGCTTTCTGTATCTCTACCATGTGGAAAGTTGTCACTGACTGCTACAGTCACTTTAAATACTTCTGCAAAAACTGTCAGAATATTTTAAATAGCTCTACACAAGTCAGTTTGTGTACTTCTTTTTTTTTCTTTTATCAGTTGATCATATATGGATAGTTGGCCAGATTTATGCCAAATCTAGCAAGACCAGACGTGATTTGAAACATAAGATGCCATTTTGGTGAAAAAAAAAAAAACATTATTTTTTTATGTATTAGTGCTTCAAGCTTGACCCATATAGTGCTCAACCGACCTTATGTCTGTGAGATGAGCTAATTTACAATTCTACACCGTTTCTCACAAAAACAAACATCACTGATTACTTCGTATTTCTGTGGATAATTGTAAAAATTACTGACAGCACAGTATTAGAGGCTCTATTTAGTCACGTTATCTTCTTTTCTTAAAGTCAACCTTCCTGTCCATTAGCAGTGCATGTTTAATTGAAGGAACTGGTTTAAAGATGCAATAGTTTCATCAATCCAAATCTGGGTATTTTTGCTCCATATTTATCTTGCAAGGCCCAAGCAGACTATGCTGCTACTTTAGTAATTACACTCCACATCAAATTCATTGGGCTTCTCAAAACTGTTTTATACTGCACTGCCCTTACCAGTAGTTTTATTTTGGAGTCACAATAGCTCAGAAATGTGTGTGTTTTAACTTGCTTTTATCTGTCATGTTAGCTACATGCAAGTCTTGGGGAAAAAACAAAACAAAACAAAACAAAAACATGCATGAGTTCCAGCTTTCTTCTTTCAAATTCACAAGAGAAGTAATATGTGAACCATAGAAAAATATCTGCTTATTCTGGATGGAATTCCATTGGCTTCCACAAATAAAGTGAAGAATGTTCCAATTAGATTTCTTATTTAAAACTGATTTTTAAAACCTCTCTTTTTTTTTTCTTTCTTTTTTTTTTTTTTACAAAAGAGAAAGGATTGACATATCCTCTCCTGGATTGGTACAAAAATAAAAACTCTCAATGTATTTGTCTCTTCAAGGCTTTCATTTTTTCACTAATGAAGAAGTCCAAAATTTCAAAATGCTAGACTGAAAGCGATGATGAGAATGTAAGAAAAAAAGGGACTGCATTTCTTTTTTTTTTTCCCCCTCACTCTGGCATCCTGGTAAATTCATAATATAATTTAAAATTTTCCTTTACTTATGTAGTTGTCTTTTTTCTTTACATCTTGCTGCAAATTCCCTCGCCCTTTTCTTGTCAAACAATGTCTTACATAAGATGTTTTTTGAGGAAAAAAAAAATAAAATCTCTCTTCATCAAAATAGTGAGGTTGTGGTTGGTAGTGTCAACGTCCACACAAAAAAAAAAATAGAAACATTTCAAATTTAGGCTAGGAAGGGGTTTTTTTATTCAAAGATATTTCTGTTTCCTCTCACGGCTCTGAAACTTGGTCCAAGAGTGACATAGCTTTTGATTGCTTGAAAAAATTGCTTGCAACATCCCATCAACACCTGCTCATAATACAAAAGCATACTATACACAATCATAATTCTTATTCCAGCAAAGTAATGTATAACTGTTCTATCCTATAAAATCACTCCAGAAAACCATATCATTCTTTTTTTTAATTTCATTTTCTATTATTTTCCTGTTTTTTTCCCTTTAATTCCATGATCCACTTCTATCTTTTTGTACCGTTTGACACATTTGGTATAGAGGATTCCCCTACATGTGGTGGAAGCCGTGGTGATGACGTCACAGAGAGGCGGTGAAACTGGCAGCAGGGTAGAAAGGTTTACACACACACACACACACACACACGCCAATCCAGTGATCAGGTTTCACCATGAGGGAAGAGAGAGTGGTGGCTTTGTCCATAATCCAGAGCTCAGTGGTCAGGTGAACAGTTCAGGTCAGGAAAAGTGAGGGTCTTGAGGGCAAAAGAATTTCAGAATCCATGAGGCAGATGTTAAAATTCAGATAAAAGAAGCCAAAAGCAGAGAAACTCGGAGCAAGCAAGCGGCGGGCAAAGACAAAGGCCAAGAGGCTGAAAACCGACCAGGAATTCAAACATGGAACACATGAAGAAAATCATGACGTATCCCACATGGCAGCAAAAATAAATAAAAAGTCCCATTCTTCCATGAACATATTAAATGTAACTGATACATCTAGATTTCAGCCAAAAATTGCGTCTAGCGCGTGCACAGACGTACTCATCCAAATGTTATGTTAGTTTAACGGACAATGAATTCTACGAGTTTAGAAACTAGAGTTACTTCTTGCTAGACCCCTTCCTGTAATTCCACAATAACATTTTGAAACGCACACGACGTTTTCTCAAACGTCACACTGACTCTTCTGTGCAGTTATCAATAAGGATAAGAATAATGAAACGTTGTTGGAATAACTTTTCCATTAACTAGTTAATTTCAGTCACTGTCTTCTGACAAGCCACTGGGATCTGGGTGGTTCCAACACCAGAGGCAGGCAAATTGAACATTGCACATGGCACAACTGGGGGAGCGTACGCGTAAGCAGAGGTTTTGCAGAGTCTTCTCTGTAATTAATGAAAGCTGCAGTAATTATGAAACGTAGCAAAAATAAACCACAGGGCTGAAATGACAAATTGATTTGTTAATAGGATAAAGTCTCTAAATATGTTGTATTTCGTCCTGCCTGGGAGTCCATTTCTGTAACATTCAGCCAGTTGTAATCTGGTAATCATCTCTCAGCTGCAGGCTCCTTGCCTCCTCAGTGGCATGCACAAATTTAGTGTTGACTTTAATTGAATATTGATTTGTTTGTCTCACTACCCCCTCCCTTTTTTCCCCCCCTCCATCTTAGTGCCTCCTTTCAAAGTGTGATTAACCACATTCAACATACATGTTTCCATCAATCCATGGCGAGACAATAAATCATGTATTAGCGCGACTGAACCAAATTGTTAAGGGTCTGACGAAGAAGCAGACATACATTTCATACATCAGTATGTTTTTTTTTTTTTTTTTCGAAGAACTGTTGGAAAGGGTAGGGAGTTCTTAAAGAGACAGAGACCAGTTTTAAGGCTTCAGATACAGCTTTGATGCAAAGTTACATTTGTTTTAAGTTATTCTCAACATATGTACAGTATTTAGTATAACAGCTGAAGGTAACAGTTACTTTATTGTGCTACAAAGTGGCACTACGTGGCCTCTAAAATACTCTGAGCAACTAGGTTAACTTAACTAGTGGGTGAATTAAGCTAAATGTTCTCTCTAATATATATCCAGAATTTAAATATTATTCAAGTACAAAAAAATAAATAAAAGATAAAGATAAATAGAAATGATTGTTGATTTTAAAAAAAGAGCAGAGTTTCCATATTCCAACCTAACAAGTTAATGGCATGTTACTTTGAAAAAAATAAAAATAAATACATTTTACTCTTGTGTCTCAGCTGCTTTATGCATTGTGTAAGTACATTGTACACACACATTGGCTTTTTTCTAGCAGGTACATCCTTCGTTGCTTGTCAAAGTAGCAAATTGTCCCACCATCTGGTAGATATACATTGTACTATGCAGTACAAGTGTTGAAACATGTCAAAGAAAGGGGATTTATGTTACTTAAAGTTTGTTTGTGCCAGATGGTCAGTATTTGTGAAACTGTGGATCGACTGGGACTGGAGTAGAACAATCTCTCAGGTTTACAGACAATGGTCTGGAATCTAGAACATTTCCAATGAGTGGCAATGGAGGTGCAAGACAGCAGGACAATGGGCAAACTGGTTTAAGATGATTGAAAGGCAATGCGCCTCAAATAACCAGTGCTTCCAGTCATGGTTTGCATGATTCCATCTGTAAATTGACTTGATGGGCTACACCAGTGGAAGATCTCTTCAGTCAGTTAAGAATCAGAAACAGACGATAAAGTGAATCAGAATTGGACTGTGACAGAATTAGCAGAAATTTGCCTGGGCCGATAAGTCTTAAAGGCAGCTGCAACGTTCATGTGACCGTGACAATTTGATACTGAAAGCCAAAACAAAACATGAAAGTGTGGCTCCACATGTGGATCATGTGTCATTGTCCCAAGTGAACGGTCCAAAGGTTTTGCCTCTACTCTCTCTCTCTCTCTCTCTTCGAACACAGAACTGCTCACTGTGCTGAAACGCGGGAAAAGGAATCTTACATAGATATGCCACAACATCCTCCTTGTCCCCGATGGAAGCAACAGACCGGGCTCCAGTTTCAGCCAATTACACCAACAAACAGGGTCCAGAGCGCTGATGAGTCGCATGTTGCCATCAGAGCCCATGAATTGTTAAACAGCCCCAGCACTTTGTGTCTGAGAGAGCTGACAAATGCAACCGCTGCATCTGCCAGACGTACACTAATTTGAGCAGCCGCAATCAAGGGAGCTCGTATTATTGCCCTATCGATCCGAGTGGGGAGAGAAATGAGCATCTCAGTTAAGCTCGGTTGGCTGGGCCTAACAGGTACGAGGCATGGCAGAAGAGAAGAGAGTCTTGGCTGATATGGAGGCTCCTTTGGGTGTGACTGACATGACTAGGCACTGAGCTGCTCTAATGAAATGGAGTTTAGAAAGGCTTTTTTTTTTAAAAATGCATCTATGGTATTTTTCCATAGTAATTAAAGAGAACAGATAACCTAAATCAATCCAGTCTTTTTGTTGTATGGGAGTAAAAAAAAAATAATACTACCACAGGAGCAGAGAGTGGATTATTTACCAATTCATTTTGGTGAAACGTATAAAATACAAGAGCCTATAGATTTTACAAAGGCAGCAATATATTCATAAGTGTTTGAGAGCATTTAAATGAACAGGTACCAAATAATGTAGAAATGGAGGAAGGTAAATTCTGACAGAATTACGTCCACTCATTTCAAAAGTGGACATAATTCACTTTTAGAATAAACACGAGAATACGTTTTGTATTTCTAAAAGTCTGTATTTACGACATCCACGTCTTCGGCAGGATCTCACAAGGCCTCTGATCAGTGTTACAACTTAATCCGGAAATCTTTAGCCATATTTACTGACAATAAATGCAGTTTTTTCCCTTTTAGTTGCATTACCAAAAAAAAATTAATTAAACAATCAATACTGTAAAATATGTTTTGACATGTCAATGAGCTGCAGAGTGGAATGAAATTGTCAGTATAAATGTCCTGTAAGGCGGAAAAACAAAGAGGCCTCATTTTAATCCATTGCCAGCTTTCACAGTAATTCCCCGACAAATCATGAAGCCAAAACAAAGAAGACTAAATACTTCTTAGAGCCCACTGACTGAGTGATCTGCTGGTTTTAATTTCATAACGTTTCAAACTAGTGGAGCAGAATCTGATGAAACAGGACAAAGTTCAAGTTGTGCATGCTATTTTTGCTTTTTTATTTTTTATATATTCTATTTCGGATAGTGAACCATATATCTTTGGAAGCGTATACGTATGAACTGCTTTCCATACTTATTTATCCTTCTTGTGGAGATGTCTCAGAGGTAAATAGGAATTCAATTTAGTTATCTGGAAATATATCAACGATGCCCGATCAAGAGGTTGGCGGAATAGCTAAAAATTGTACTGGGGTGAGAATAGCTTGAACTTAAAAGTAGGAATTTTTAAAAAAAGACTTAATTGAGAACAAACATGGGCTGGTTTTGAAAGCACATTTCACAAGTACAAGATTGTAATGCAAGAATAAAAGATTGTTTTTTGTAAGCAAGGGTGTAATGAGTTAGAAATACGTTTATGCTAACAAAAGTAAAATCAACTTTAACCTCTAAAACACCAGAAGAAAATTCACTTTAAATATTTTATTTGTATCTCATGCAATCATTATCCTGTTCAGAAATTCTGCAGTGCTTGTGGTGATCAAAGTGTCTTACCTTTGCAGTTTGGGGTATACTAAACGTTTAAAGGATCGGGTGGCCGAACTAGCTAAACAAAATTAAAGTCAATGCTTAATGAATTATTGGATGTCAAAAGAAAAATAAAAGAAGATGAAAAACAACAGAAAACAATTTGACTTTAACATTAAATGATTACAATAAAACCTGAGTGAAAGAATGAATCATAGCAGTGTGGAATCTGAATAAAACGATGAAGAAACAAACAGCACAAAACGAGAAATAAATAGACATCAGAAGATGGTTGCAGCGCCTGGAGTTGTTGCAGAGTAAACAGAATTTACATTTTTAACAGAGTGGTGTCAAGAGCAGAAGTTCTTATGCCTTTAAATTTAGCGCCATGATTGCCATCGGTTAGAAACTGCTTTTTAGGCGATTTGTCCTGGTTTTTATTGCTCTGTATCTCTTGCCTGATGGCAGCAGCTGGAAGAGACCATGGCCAGGGTGTGAAGAGTCATTTAAAATGTCCAGAACTTTCTTGCGGAGCCTGGAAGTGTAAACCTGTTCCATGGTGGGGAGGGGGCAGCCTATCGTTCTCTCTGCTGTCCTGACAACCCTCTGGAGCACCTTCTTGTCCAAGGATGTGCTGCTGCCAAAGTTTATTTAAAAGACACGGAGTGAACCTTGTTTCTCTTGGTTAAATAAATAAATAAAAAATCAGATCCAGAATTTCAAAAAATTTTTTGTAGTGTATCAAAAATATCGCAACTTAATTTAACAAATGACTTATTCAGTTTAAGGAGTTTTCTTGGTTTCACAATAAATGATTGTTGAAGCAAAGACCTGGTACAATCTTCAGTGTTATTTTTTTACATTAAACTATACTTAAAATGTCCCGCTCTCATAAATGACATTTTAATATTTTTTCTGCGGTAGGTTCCCCCCTGGGTTCCCATGACAACTCTGATCTTTTATAAATTTCACTGGTAAAGTTAAGCGCCTAAATTCAGTCATCAGATAATTTAAATATATATTTAATTTATTCTAAATACTGTGCAGAGAGCTATTCAGAAAGTGTTTTTGAATACCTGAGATTGCTTATATATTGACATTCTGAGCCGTTTCACCTTTCTGCCTCATGCACTGCCACCTACTGGGCAGTTGATATAAATTCACAAAAATATGTAAGAAGGGCATCTTTAGTTCTACTTGGATATTCCAAATAGGGGATGTATTCCACATTATATTCCTTGGGTTCCATAACATGCGTCATTATTTGCAAACTACGGTAGCTACTTTCTGTGGAAGATTGCAAAGCCGCAGTTCTGATGCTAATGTGTATGTAAACAAAAATAAATAAATACTTTTTTTTGTTTCAGCAGATTTAATTTGTTGCTGTCCTGCCCTGCAACAGTGCTACAACTACCATCATTCTTCTTATCATTTCTGCTTAAATAGGAGAAAAAAAAAAGTTGCTTCTGCTGAGTGAAGCTGCCAATCACTAGAAGGGGAACAGACCAGCACTGCAACTGGCGATGACAAGAGATCGTCCTACATCCTTTTTTTTTTTTCCATGTTTACACGTCAACAGCTGTTTTTATTAGATATTAGCATAAAGTTTGTGCTTTTCTTAGATATCTGAAAAGTTCACAGCTTCTACTTCATATGTGATAGCTGTAGGTGAGACCATGCCAAGTTTGCAGAAGTCTGAACACCAAACTGAGAACTTCTCCAGAACCACATCCTGGTGAATACGGTGTCCCTTGAGGTTTGAGGCTGTTAGAATTGTACTCTGTTTGTGCTTTTTCTTTTTTTCCTGAAAACAACAACATTGATTCAAGTCAGCGGTCTTCTTGTCGACTCTGGTCTGTGCTGTTGTTTTGTGGTCTGACACTTTCAGAAGATTATTTTCAAGCCAGAGATCCAAAATAACATGAATATCTTGCAATATTGTACAACATAATGGAACTCTGTGCCTATCCTCTTGTATTATCCATGTGTGTGTGTGTGTGGGGGGGGAGGGGGGGCGGGGGGGGGGGTGCAAAAGTGTACATGCTTTACTGACTTGACTCTACCAGTGACAGTTTAACGTCAGGCACCAAATGGCCACACCCAAACAATAAGCCGACTGCTGTCAGGTGTGCAGGCAGCGGGAGGCGGAGTGCATCTCCAACAGAGATCCTCAGTTCAGGAGAGATCACACACACCATGATCGACACCCACACACATCCTAACTGTTAAATGTTTATGTGAGTGGCAATAGATTTAATCAGTGTTGCTGTTACTGTATTCAATGGCTACTTTGTCAATGTCAGTTTACAGTAGAAAATGTTACGTCTCCAGATAAAAGTAACCAAGACAGTGTTATTGATAGTTATTGATATTTATTCCATCCCTTCAGGTACAATAGATGGAAAACTAAATTCTGGATACTTTATGGAAATTAATTAAATGGAAGCAGTACAAAATACTTAACCTTATTCTTTGCACAAAATAATTCTTATTTTAACACATGTAGACACATTTTATAGGCTTTTTTACTAACATGAGTATAAGCACATTTTTCCATCTATCAAATTGCTGATATAAATAAAATTACGAAGAGTGTTATTTATGTGATAAAAAATGTCACTTGACTGTAATAGGTTTCTCACGTTGCATCATTGGGGATTTTGAAATTCACATTTGTGTTTAGTGATTTCTAAAAACAATTTCCCCCAAGTGTAAAAGAAAACTCACATGATTCAAAACAGAAGGACGAGTTCTTCCATGCCCCTCAGTTGCTTGTGGCACACCCTTAGGCCAAGTTTCCCCAAGGCACCAAGTCACATTAACAATGTAAAATACAGCCACAGGTATTTGCAGATTTTAGGCAGTGCTCTCCTTACTAACCAGCTTAAAAAAAAAATAAAATAAAAAATAAATAAATAAAAAATCAGCGGGAACTAAACGTAATTCTGGAACATGTAGTTTAGTTCAATTAAACATTATTGACTCCAACAGGAAATCTGCAGCACTGTCAGAAACTACATACATAAAAAACAGACAGCAAATTGACCAACAAACAAACTTTCACTGCAGAAAAGGAGGGTCAGTGGAATCTTCACTGTTGGTTTGCAATGAGAAATCAGACAGAATCCAGAAATTGTAGAGCTCTGATTTTTTTTTTCCCTTTATGCAGTTCTTGAAACATTTCATTCCAGGTCACAGCATGACATGCACTCAAACACCAAGAGGGAGAGTCTCCCTCTTATCCAAAAAAAAAAAAAAAAAAAAAGCACCTGGCTTTTAAAGCATTAGTTCCTACCAGGACTAATTAAGGGGTGGCGACAACATTTACATTTCCAGATAGAAAAACACATTTGTAACTAGACTATATTCCTAGAAACATATTTACACAATTACAATTAACTAACGACTTGACAACCAAAACAAAAACAATCTGGGCCCAAACAAAATCCAAAAATCTCCCCCCTCCCTCTCAAACTATGGATTTTCCCAGTGAGGCTGATTGAAAACACCAGGTCCTTGTCAGCACTGCTCACGGGCACGCTTCCATGGCAACACATGACCAGGTGACCTCAAAGAGACGAGAGAATGATTAAAACAAAATATTAATTAAAGCAAGTTACTTCCTCCAAACAAAAGCAATACATTTACCAGATAAATTAGAATATAGGAAGTACAACAACCTGCACCAGTGAGGGAGGGGGTAAATCCCTCACATTCACATACTGGAATTTATCAATCTGACAGAAGTGGCAATGAAAGATTTCCTCAGTCTATTGGTTTTACAGAGTGTCATTCTACACCTCTGTCATGATTGCAACAGTTGAAACTTGGCCCGTAGTGGTTTGATGGGACAGGATATAACAATCTTATTTTTTTTACATTTATAGACGTTACTAAGATTGTCAAGGGCCATGGCAGCGATTTTATTGTGTGTTTTTTTTAAAACAATTTTTAAGTTCTTCTTCCCGACAAAACGGGACAAAGATAAGAGATAAGATAGGAATGGACTCAAAAAACAAAAACAAAAAAAAAACAAGAAAAAAAGTCCACTTTCACAAGAACAGTGCAAAGTTTGCGATAAACGTGCATAAGCACCATGTTGCACCAACCCCTGAGTTGGTGACCACCCATTGACTTAGTGGTCACTGCTACATCTCTGACCGAAGAGTACACAAGTCCAAAAACACAGATTTCCAAATTGGAGTCAAAGTCTGGCTGATTCAGCTACGTTCCAGTAAAAGTCAGAGAACGTATACATTTTCACACCGCCACATCCTCTTTCTCTTCTTAGAGATCCGAGAATATCCACCTGGATATCCAAAGAGGAATCTACGATGCCCACTCTAGAGGAGCGCCATGACTGTCAATGTTAAAGAAACTCCGTGTGACACAGAAACTGACACATGAATGTCAGCGGGAGAACAAGAGACGTCAAACTTAGGCTGTTCCTCACATTGTTATTCAGTTCAGGGCGGTCTATGGTAATCAGGTTTTGAAAGACGTTGAATGTGCAAAACATTCTCTTAAGATCTCAAACAATTGGGTCAAAAGAGAAAGGTACAGTTGACGTAGAGCTAATGTACCCAACACAACCTCTATCCAACACAAGAATAACTGCAATCAGGCAATTTATCCAGCCATCTGTTGATGCTACCTGGTCAGAGTTTGCATGAGCACTTTTAGATGGATTTATTGTGCAACTAAAAGTAATTCATCCGTTAAACAGAGTTAACGGATGAATTACTAACTCTAAAAAGATTAGAGTTTGTAATTTGAGGTTGCTTTTTTTTTTCTTTTTTTTTTTACAAATTATTAAAAACATGCTTTCTTGTCTCGTTTCTCATCATCTTTGTTTTAAGGGCAGATACAGAATAATAGCCTCTTTTCAATTCCACAAATGAATGCCAACTCTGTCAATAAAGAATATATTTAATTCAATATTACCACTGTTGTTGGTCAGGTTTTTTTTTTTTTTTGTCTTTCTACATTATATGAAGTATAAATGGGACGGCTGAACAAGAGAAATTATGGTCTAAAAAGTCATCCAAAGTATGTCAGGGTAATAAATACCTGAGATTTCTCTCTTCAGAGTGAGAGGCTAGTAACATTTTTCACCAGTTAGTTGCACTGCCTGCAAAGGCAGCTTGTGAATATGATGCCATGTGTCGATTCACAAAGCAAGGGAGGACCTGAGGGGAAGGTGATTGCTCTTGTTAATGGGTGGTCATTAAGCTAAATAAAAGTTGATGTGAAATTGATGAGTTTGTCTTGAGGCGGGTTTGCATATGGAAAACAAATTTGCTGGAATCAAAATTCGCCCCGCATCCCGCTAGACTCTTAATCACAGGAAAGAAAACCTTTCAGACTAAATCTATTTGTGTCACTTTTTATCTTGGCCAATAAAAGCAGATTTGACTCAGACTGGGGAGCCACTCATCATCCCTGTTTACGCGAGAACAGAAATGTAAAGATAAGAAAGTGTTTCAGGCTGAGTACCATCAATTACACACGGCTTCATCCCCTCACCCTGATGTGTGTTGCACATAAAAGCGGTTCTAATGTTATCCAAAGATGCACCGTAACATATCAGGACATGTTTAAAGCACTTTTTTTGAATTAGAGGCCCTGTCAAAGCAGACTAAAACTGTGGTACAACGTCAAAATCGAGCTAAATCATAAATAGTATTTACAAGGTGCGGCTATGGCTCATTGAAGCTTCCTTAGCATTTTAGACATGCTCAAACTGAGAAGCTGTGTTGGATTAATGCTGTGATGGCAGCATATTGGGATTTCATGGTAGACGTGACCCCAAAAATGTCACAGCTGATTGTTATGTAAAAGGACTAATTGCTAACCATGTTAACAACGTAAAAAAAAAAAAAAAAAAAAAAAAAAAAGAAGTGCAAAACTATCGACTGATAGGCGGGGCAGCGTTTATCCTTGTTGTGCTGAACGTCCAACAGGCTTGAATGACTGTCACTCACACTTCTCTCCTCATTTATTTCCTGGAGACATCCATTAACTGATGAACGCAGAACTATGACAGGCATAAATTGATCACTTAATCAGTCTTAATTTGGGAAATGATGGGTCTTGATAAAAAAAAAAAAAAAAAGAAAGCATCACGTTCCAGGGTCTTCTTGACAGATCAATTGACATCATATAGAGGTAAGAGCTTTGGCTGTCCTTTGCATTTTAACTGGATTTCTTTTGCTTTTTGTTTCTTTCCGGAAATGACCTGAAAGTTGTGCATAAATCTAAAATGACATGCTGAACTTAGTGAATCCATGTTCAAAAAAGGTGGAAGAAGAGTAAATAAGACTTGTTAGTATGTAAGACTTAATACATTTATTTATGTATTTATTTTACCAATGCTTCATGGAAATCAGGTTTATTCCCTTAGACAATCTTTCTAATGGCATAAGAACATGACCTCCAGAATTTGGTTGTGGAAACGATGCACGGGTCTAATTAAGCTTTGCCAAGACATTGGCACTACAAACTAATTCTAGGCAAGATTTTGTGTTTATCAGCTTGCAGTAATGAAAATAAACATAACAGCTGATTTGCAACAAATGCTAGTTGAATAATAAAATGTCATCCCGAAGCGAGGCGGGTGACCAATATGGCAATCAGCCTGAGGAAAGTCCCTGAATATCGTGGTTGTGTGTTTCTTCTTCTTCTTTTTTTTTTTTTTACCATACACAATCTCACATTTCAGAAAAATTATGGAACTCTACTTATGTAAAAATGAGCCTTGGATTCATCTGGGCTTTATTAAAATCACACGGTGAATACTTCTCTATATTCATTCAATACATTTTCAAGTGACATTTAATTTAGTTCTGATTGGCGACAACAAAACAGGATTTCGCGCAAGTCTGCACCTATGGAAATTCCCACTGAACCACCCAACTCTCTGGCACACAGCAGCTTGTAGGTTGTTATTGATTTTGACCCCTTGGTTCTGTGCTCATTGAGTGTGGGGCAACAAATTCAGCAAGTTACACTTCACAAAGATTGCATTTCAGATAAAGACCGTCACTGACGGTAAGGTGAGGTCCAGAACTGATAAAGGGAGTGGAGTAAGTAAATACCAAGGGACACGTCTGATTGCATCTTCACAGTGAATTATGGTGGAAAGCTGAAAATTGTCCCCCCACCACCGGCTGTAGCCACCCTCTTCACATTTTCGAACCATTCTTCATCCGCTGTGGGGGTGTAAGCTAAAGATAGGCCTCTTCACAAGAGAAAAACTCAGCCTGCAATGGAGGGAAGGAGGGAAGTCCTCCACAGAACTCGATCTGTCCTGACATTTATCATCGCTCTAACTGGTCGCGGTGGTCCATAGATGAACATCAAATCAATCAAGTGAAAATTCCTGTGATGCGAGGAGGGATTAATCAACATAAGTGTGCTATTTCATCAAGCCCCTGTAGACATTCATCAGGATCCACGTGTTAATCAGCCAGAGAGGGGGCTTTCTGAGTCGTTTTTGGGTTGGGAGCTTTCGGTCTTGGCTGTTTTCTTATGAGTTTATTTAGCCGGGCGACACAGGAAAAAAAAAAAACAAACAACTTCTTTCAGTCAGTTGTAAAAGTCAAAAACAAAATGTCTTATATTCTAAAGCTAACATGCATGGTAACATTTCATTATCACAGGACGAAGTACCACCTGGTAGCATGGCATGCAGTACGACACGGAAAACTTTCCTCGGAAAATCACTCTCCCCGGCTGATCCAGAGCAAGCAGATAAACAAGGGTTTAAATTAATTCACTTTCATGTTTTATCTTTGCAGTTGGTTAATTAGATTCTGCAAAGCCTCTGAGGGTAAAATGCCCACCTTTCAGACGTTTCTCTTCAGTGTTTTGCTCAATAAAGTTAGCCAGCATTTTCTGTCATCTCGAGCTGAAGTTTGATGTCACCTACTAGAAATGGTGACAAACGTTGCAATTTTGCTTCTTAATCATACAGAGGCTACCAGACTGTTAAGTGTGAAAATACCCTTTAGTATTTTTACTAGTTGCTGATTGATACTGCTCTTGTTAAGCTGGTTATGAAGAGCAGTATCCTTGATGTCTTCATGCTTAATGACATTAGACCAATTATAACTTGTTTTTTTTAGTAGCGTCATAGAGAAGCTTGTTATTATTCAATAACACTCTCAACTCTGATGCATTTGGAACTTGACCTTGTGCTAACAGATCTGCATGTCTACAGTTACCAAAACTGTATTTGAAAGAAGTAGTAAAAAGTCTTAATTTTGTTAATCACCTTCAGACATTTGGGATATTTGATCATTGCAAATTTCATCCGGCATGATGGAATTAGCATGTTGTATGTAACTTAATGCAATTATCACACATTACTGTCACTATAACACACATTTTGTTTTTGGCATTGTAGCCAATCGTTAGTCGCCAACCTGAGCAGAATAATTTTCTGTTTTCCTATTCATTTGTGAATGGGTGTTATTGTGAAACAGGGCCAATATTAGCCTGTTGTGAGCGGTGGATGAGAAGACAGATGAGAAGACGATCTCCAAATTACATTCTGCCTTAGGCTGGTTCTTTGTGAAAGAAATATATATATATATATATATATAGTTATTAATCTGTTCTTTAACTTTTAGTTTGCTATCTCAAAAAGGCTAAAGGATAGCTATTTTATATTCAAACCGTACAAAACAGGAAGAACATGACTAAAGACTTCTTTGTCTGGCTCAAGCTTGCTGAAGTGGGCGTGGGTGTGTGCGAGTGTGTGTGTGTGTGTGCGTGCGCGTGTGCGTGTGTGTGTGTGTGTGTGTGTGGTGCAGAAGGCAGGGCGATTAATTTTATAGCTGATCATGAGGCTGCAGTTTGTCTCGTTAGATTTTCTATTCGTGCTTCTAAGATATATTCCATTTCTCAAGACTGTTTTTAATTTCTTTCAAAGCTGCGCGTACCCGTAGGATTGTAATTAGTCTTGTGAAATTGACATAAAGGAGTTTTCTAATATTACAATGAAAATTATTAAAATAAATGGAAAATTTAAATGACTCCACCACCTTCAATATAGCATAAAAACATTACGAATTAACGAGTGGCGTACAAAACACTAAACTATCAGTTTGGAGGATTGCATACCCACAGTAACTGAAGCACAAACTACAACAAAAAATGCTTTGTCAGACTTTGGTGGCAAAATGTGGAGCCTGCATATTAGAATTATCCTCATGTGCAAAATTAAGTAGAATATCAATATTGTAATTTGTACACAGAAATACTGTGACTGGAAAGAGTTTAGATAGAAGTTGGGTTGCAGGTTTTGATAATTAAAATGCTTACTAGTCATCCATCCATTCATGGTCGTCTGCTTGCCCAAGATCTGATCACATAGATAGAAAATTCAGTGAAAAATCCTTTACAAACAATCCAGTTGATTTTGGGAGAGCTGAAAGGTCACATGGGGTCTCTCTAGCTAGTTCTGGATTCCTCCTGGTGAGATGTTACCAGAAAATAAATACAAAGGAGGGTTTCTAGGAGGTTTTCTTGTAAGATGCCCAGACCAGCACAACTGACCTCTTCTGAAGCGGAGGAGCAACGGGTCTACTCCAAGGTTCCGCTCCGAAAATGAAACTGCACAACCTCCACAACTAAAGTAGCTGCTTGTGTTCTGGATCTTGTTGTTTTGGGTCATTATCTGTATCTCATGACGACAGACAGTCAGAATGTGAACAGATTAATAAATCAAGAGCTTTGCTTTGTGCTAGTCACTCTTGCAGTGACTAGCAATATACTAGTTACAGCATGACTAAGCAGGGTTAGCTCTAGGAACCATAAGGCTTTGTAACAAGTTTCATAAATTATCTTCAGCCTAGAAAACCAGACCATATTTTCTTTGGTTATTTTGCATTTAATGAAATGGGTTAGATCTAAATCAGGGAACCCAAAGTTTCAGTGTCTGAGTCATACCACTCAAGTCTCCCATTTTGGCCGGAAAACCCCTGATCCCTGTCGTGTTCCTGTAGTAATATTTTCCCGTACGTTTTCCATATTACAGTAATTACGCCAGTGGATGGCTTCAACTTTCCCTGTAATCTCCAATCCAAAACTCGACAGGTATGGTCTGAGCTATTATGGTATCTGTAAGAATAAACAGTCAACAAGAGCTTTATGGCCAGGGGTCAATAAGGAAACCAAAACACCCAGAGGAGTAAGTTGGGTAATGTATGGCAATGGAATTACATAAAGCTATCTATTTACAAAATAATAATAATTAAAAGAAAAAGACTCAATATATTGTGGCTACATAGAAGATGCTCTTACTTGACAAATACTAAACAATCAAGAGAAACATGACTGTTTGATTGGTCTGTCTTAATTACCCTTGTGTGTGTGTATTTGTCTCTGGGTGTGTGTGTGTGTGTGTGATTGTTTGGTCTGATTATCTCTGAGTTGTCCTGTGATGGCCACATGTCCAGGATGTACTCTACCTCTTGCCCATTGGCTGCTTCTCCCGCGAACATGTTCAGACAAGCAGGTGCAGACAGACATAAAACAACTTTGAAAGATAACAATAAATGAAGGGGTGTCTTTATCTGTAACACAAGTTGAACATGGGACACCTTTACAAGTTATATTTTTTAATTTAGCTCACAGTAGATCAGCTCCTCACTCTGTCACAGTGTATCCCTACAAAATTTTCTTAAAAAGAATGTATCCCCAAGCAGTAACCCCGTGTGTTCTTTAAAGTTTTTCATTCTGCTGGAACAAGCATAAACTATTAAACTGGGAGTTTAACATTTTACTTCAGCTCTCCTCACTCACCTATAATTTAATCTCATTCTACTAAAAGATAAAATTCCAAAGCTTTCAAGCGTCTGTCACTAGTAAAACAGCGGGCAAGGATTTCTGGACTCAGAATAGACGTTATAAGTCATTTAGAAAGGGAGGAAACGAGAGCAGGATGAAGAGGTGAGCTTTGGAAGCCTGAGAGAAACGGAGTGATCCAGCAATCTAAGATGGAGAAAAAGGATAGAAATAAAAGAGAGAGAGGTGAAAAGGTATATGCTGGACCAAGAGACAGAGTATGGCTGCTTTATTACATCCCATGTTGAAGTGGGTGAGAGCAGACAGCCATGGAGATAATGGCTGTCTCATCCATTAATTCATGATTCACAGACAAGCACAAAATATGAATCGATGCATCAGCAGCCTCTACTAAATCAAGACAGCGTTGGGGTGTTATCTTTCTGCCCACAGATGCCGGACGGTGATAGCCAAGAATGTGTTTTGTGTTCTCAGGAACAAAACACTTTTGTTTTCTTAATTCAAACTTTATTGCTGCATAGTCCAGTTCATTCGCTCAGTCCCGTGTCGTTAATGTAAAAAAAAAATCTTTGGACACTTTTACGTTCTCAGAATAAAAAGTCACGTTTATCATCATAAATAAGCACAAATAACGTAAATCTTTCCAAATTAGTAACACAAACACTTTGATTTTTATTGCAAAAAATAAAATTAAAAATCACAATAAGAATCACCAAATCCTGGAGGGGCTGAAAAGACGTTCAATAATATTAATTAGGTTTAAGAAGTCTTTGGTATTTTAACAGTGAACATGTTTTATCAATACATTCTGCTACAACTGGCCCTTTAAGAGCGTTCATTATCTTGATTTGGCTAAAAACGAAAATTACTTTGACAGCCCTGATTCACAGGGTTGAGGCACCAGATGCAACTCCTCAAGATTATAATATCTTTCCAGGATTTGCTTCGTTTAGAGTCTAGACTTGTGCATCTTGGCATTCTGAACACATTAACCTGATTTATTTATGGCTCAAAACCTTCTCCTCGGCTGCCGCTAGTAAATCTACTTCTGCCCAAGACGTTATTCTTTCATTCCACCTTCTCCTGACTTGTTTACACAGGGCAGAACATAAAATCCTCAGCAGTCCAAATGTTAATAAAAGAAAACCTTCCAACTCAATTTGAAAAGGGTTGTGTGTTTTCCTTTAACCCGGTGGCAGGTCTTGCTGTCCTCCTACCCGCTCAGAATACTGAGGAATACTTTCTGAGATCATGAAAATGACATTACGCAGTGGACACACACATCTGAGATGGAACAGTTGAAACTAACAGATTTGCTTTTCCTCATAGATTATTTTTTTGAGCTTCTTATTTATTACTCAAATATCTCCAGGTTGGCATGTAGCACCATTTGTTGGATTGTGACAGCTAAGGTAACTTTTTCTTTTTTTTAAGTTTCAGGTTTTCAAAACATTTTAAAGGTATTTTTGTTATAGCATGCTTTCACTTCCAGTTTATGTATTTGTTATTAAATAAGTTAATTACAATTAACACCTCTGTAATTGTAGCTAATGGCTAATGGTAGCGATGGTTAAGTCATATCATTTATCATTCACAAACACAGTCAGCACCCCCTCCTGCCTTCTTACTGTTCTCTTTCGTGCTGACGACAGAGTAAAGCCGTGTTTATGCGTGAGTTTGAGGTTTGCGTGGTTAGCGCAGTTAGCCACGTCTCTGTCAGGCAGATCAGGCTGGTTTTTCTGTAGCTTCTTTTTTGGCACGTTAGAGCTGTAATCTCATCCACTTTATTGGGAAGATCTCACATTTTTCATATTAGCACTCCCAAGCCAGATGGTAAATCTGGAAATTTCCCTGGAAAGGTACTCACACACAATACTGAGACCACACCAGGGACAGTCAACGATGTTGTGTGCCAACGGTAACATGGGGAAATGACATGAGTAATTGCCACCTGGACAAAGATATTAGACACTTCATTCAATTTTTTTCAATTTTTGTTTTTTTCTTTTGCCTATTTTAAATAAAAATGATCTTAACTCAGGTCAGAACTTCGCCACTGTGCAGTACAGTATTATAAAAGCAAATAAAATGAACACCAAAAGGCTTTTTTTTTGTCAGGGTATCAGCTCTTCTCTTCAGCTATGATTTGCAAACTTTTTCAAAGAAAATAAATATATTTTGTGTTGCACAAATGTAATGAGACTGCGTCAATTTGAAGGCGAGATAATATCGGGTGTTTGCCTCCTGGACCCTTTTGATGGGATCCTGGAAGTTCTGCGTTAGTCTGCAGTTGTGGTAAATTCAAAGCCAGACTTTAACTCATCCATACATACAAAATAACCAACAGAATGGAAATGTCCATGCAGAAACCAATTAAAAATTTGCATTTTGAGAGGGAAACAGAGTGGCTGCGAGCTCAAGACTGCACTAATGCTGCCATTTGTCATTTTCAGACCTGCATCAGTTCAGTCATCTTGTCTCATATGTTCATTGTCAGATCCTCATATTGCCATTGGATGGTTTGCTAGTTTTCTCCATTTCCTCCTGTGTTTTTGTTGTATTCAGTACATTTGATTAGATTGTTTTATCATTAAAAGGAAAGGTCTCTGGTTGCCTGCCTTCTCTCTGGTGTCTTCACTTGTCCACCTGTTCTTGTTGCATATTAGAATCTGACCAGCCAGATCTCCAGAAATCCTAACGCATCATCACATTGTAAAAGATGAAGACAGGTTTTGTGTCCCAGAGATGAGCATGTTTTGTTGCAAATATTTGTGTTAACAGCAAAATGGAAGAAAAAAAAACAACTTTGTGAAGATGCCGGCTTAAACAGTGTGTCCTAGTTCAGCTCCATTTGTACTTTTTTGTGTTTATTAGTCACCTTCCCTCAGTCCCCTTGACAGTACTCTCTTCACCTCAATCCCCAGCCTTGCCACGTTATTTTAGCTTATTGTTTTTGCATTGTTCCTTGCTAGTTTGTTCTGTTTTGCTCCCCTGGTTTCCACGTCCTACTTTTCTTGTGCTAAACCTATATGTTCTCCCGTTTTGGTTATTAAAGGCTTCCAAACCTCCCAACAAGACAATAATGGATGTCATTATAGCCTCCCAAACGACAACGGCCATACACATACCGGCAAATTAGTTGCAAATCGGCTTATGGACAACAGAGTCAATGTTTGGGATTACCAATCACAATCCTGTAGACAAAATGTGGGCAAAGCTGAAAAGGTGCTCGCAACCAAGGCTTCCTGCAATCCTGATCCAGAGACACCAGTTCTGTCAGGATGAATTGGAGAGGATATTATGCAATGTTACGTAACAAAACTTACATATTTATAGAATTTTCAGAAAAGGAGACTTTATTTTATTAATTTTTTTTTTTGGCAATGTACAGGACGGACTAACTCAGAAAATCTTAGGAAATAAAATAAGTAATATGACAATTTACTCACACAACATAGTTATCATGATTCCATAAAAGAGTCCTCAGAAGAAGAGTGTATTCAACCCGGGTTTAGGATCTCGTTGAACTTCAGAAAGAATATGCTTAGTTCTGTATATCCTTCTTTTTACTTTAAGGCAATAAGGTAAAGCTTAAAACCAATAAGCTCCATAGAACTACTGTATCCCACTGTAATCCCAGCAACTCATTAGAATTTTCATTTCAAGCCCAGGCTGTAGCACTGAACAATATTGAATTATTCAGTCTAGAATCTCATCAAATGCTGCATTAATGTGTACACAATCCGAGTCTGATGCACATTGCTGTGCAGTTTCCTAGTCACCGAAGTAGAAATTAGACTTGACTAATGAGTCAGCCAGAAGCATGTTTGTCTTTCATGCTTTTTGTTTTCTGGTGATTATTATTATCGTTGTAATTATTAATGTTAGTATTTGTTCAAAATTAATTTAGCACATTCTGAATGACAGGTGTTGTGTTGCCAGCAGACGTCAGCTCCCCCCCCCATGCTGTCATTGCTGTCAGGAGAGAGTGTTGTTTATCATTATTTATAAATCTGATAAACACGGATTAAGAAAACAGTTGGAAATTTGCAAAATTACTTGTTTTATTTTTGCAGGCAGTTTCTCTAAAAAATATGAGTCTGGAGCTTAATAAAACTGAATAAATAAATAAATACATGACCTTTTTGATATCATTTCATTCCTGGTTTTGTGCTTTTATTTATATATATATATATATATAAAGATTAGTTGCTGTTAAAATTAAAGCCCTCTGGGGGTAAAAGGAGTGAAAGGCATCCAGCAAGGGTCACAGTATCGGGAGTTAAAGCACAGATGGCTGCACACCGATCAGTTCTCACAAACTGTCAAGACAGAAATGGCTGAAATTTCAAAACGGTCTGCTTTCTATTTGTTCTACTTGTCATTATTTCTATTTTGATTGTAGCTATTTTGTCGTTCTATACTTCCTGTGGTATCAGTCAAGAGAAGGAAATAATAAGTTCCACGTCAATATTCATAGACAATTTGACAATGACGATAGCTGTCTAGGATAAGAGTGACATTAGATAAACTATTTTTTGGAAGGCTGGAAGGACGGACAGATGTTTGAAAGGATGCTAGGTTGAAACTTAGTCTTTTAATGATTTTGCCTTAAAACATTTTTGTTTTGTTTTTTTGCGCGATTTTCTTTGAACTCTAGGACCTTCATGAGGTCAACAATCAGAGGAAAATCTAACAACAATTATTTATATTGTCTTCTTCTGATCTTCCCACTACATTAGACGGCCGAATTTTATTTTCCATCTACCTTCACTCTTTTTGGGACCAAGGGAATATTTTCCAGTAGAATGTTTCCTCATTTTTTTCCCCCATCAGTTAGTGGACTGGTACACTGTGCCACAAGAGTGGGTTCCTTGGCTCCATTTTCTTTGTCTTAGCGTTTGCCAGAAGCATAGCCTGTCTCCTAAAAATTGGCTACCTATGATTGTACTAAAGTGTCCATCGCTGAACTTCAGGAAATGACTAGAGGAAATATTGGTTGTTTCGAAGGTCAAAATAAAGGGGTAAACAGAAAATCGGGACATCTTGTGACAACTTCAAGATAAATGGAGTCCAATGTTTCTGTAGATTTAGCTTTGCGGCTCGACGGTGATGTACGCATTTAGCAGAGTAGAATATGCCATGCTTCGCTGTAGCTCCCGAAGATCTGGTTTCTGTTTTGTTGAAGTGAATTCTTAAAACTAATTAGCAAAAATAAGGTATAAAAAGACAAAGATATACTGAAATTTACAGGCAGATTGATGGAAAAACGACAGCAGAATGGTGTGTTTTCACATTCGGCAGTGGATAACGCTGCTGACCAACAATTCCTGGGACTAAACAGCTGAATTTATTTTACCGCCCCCATTGCAACTTTCTTAATCGTACATATTACTTCCCCCCAATTCCAGTCAGCAGGAGGCTGCACTTCCATGTAAACTCAGATCTGCTGACAAAAGAAAAAAAGCTGTACATGTTATAATACTATAATACTGGTATCATTTAACTTAGTAATTCAGCTCAAGAGGCGGTTCAGGCTGAGGAGTTATATACTGTATAAAGTATATTATATTGGTATATACTAGAAATGCGCACTATTTCTACACATATCTGGTTACTGGTTATGTGAGAACATTTCCTATTAATGATCTTGCCAAACCCTTTCCGAGAAAGCCAAACAAAAACAGCTGGATGGAATAGATATACCTCTAGTCCAGGGGTGGGCACTCCTGGTCCTCGAGGGCCGCTATCCTGCAACTCTTGGATGTCTCTCTGGTGCAACAAACCTGAATCCAACAGCTGAATCACCTCCCAAGTGCAGTCAGGTTCTCCAGAGTCCTGCTAATGAGCTCATTATTTGATTCAGGTGTGTTGAAGTAGAGATACATCGAAAAGTTTCAGGAGACCGGACCTCGAGGACCAGGACTGCCCACCCCTGCTCTAGAATTATGAACCATGAATGAATTCGTTCTCTTTTAGATTACTTTTCTTCATAGGGAATCTTAGAGGAACTTTCAAGGAACACTTAAGGAACTAAAACAGCTCGGTGATCCCGCATCACGTCTTTTCGCTGAAAACATTTACAGCTAAATCCATCCAATCTGACAAGTGCCACGAGCCAACAGGCTGCCCAATGTAGACGGGCAGCTGAGGGGAAGTGTTTGTTGTGCCCAAGAGCAGTTTCTATGTCAGTCTGATAAAGGCTCTGTGTGTTTACTCATTCAGACTCCTGCTGAGTGCCAACCTGCTACTCAGACAACGTTTGTCTCTGTCTCTGCCTTCAGCCGCTGCTGTCACTCCTTTCTCCCAATGTTTGTCAGAATCTACTCTCGTTTCTTGTCCTCCCTCTTTCCACCTCACCCCTTACGGGAGTTTCTTTCTTGCAACTTTTGCCTTCCAGCAGTGACAAAGGTGCTCGGCATTTCCACAATCAAAGCCCAAAAAAATAAGAAAAAATTGATATTTACACATCATTGTAGACTTACTTTGTCCCACTGTCTCACTTGCAGTATTTTTTCAAGCTGTATTTGGTATAGTGAAGATGACCAAATGATTCATGCACAGAGTCTACAATGAATTTACTATAAAAAAAGGTGCATGTTTAAGATATGTCGTGTTTTACATGTATGCATGTGATAATCCAACTATGATGTAACTTTTGGGTGGAGATTGGGAGTAACTGGTTCTAATTCCTCAACTCCATTTACTTGAGCAACTTTTTGAGAAATAGCTTATTTACAGGTTTTACTCCATACCACGTTTTTACTACTTTTTGAGTCATTATTTTTGAGTAATGATAGACTTACTTGAGTACAATTTCTGGCTAATCTACTCACCTCAGGTTACATTACTGACCACAAACAAAGTTTTGACTAAAAATGCTCCAGATAGAAACACAAATTTACAGTTAATGCATAATGTTACCAGTAGCACTTCACACTGTGGTAATGTGTAAGCATAGCCTCCTATCACAAAAATGTGATTATGAAAGAGGTATTGGTTTTGCACGCAACAAAGTTTCCGGTTCAGGACTTTTGTACGTACAAACAACAAAAACAAGAAGAAACAACAAAAACTGCCCTAAGAAACAAATGTGATTAACTGAGTCAAGTCATTAAAACTGATCTAATTGATTAATTGAAATTAATGCATCAATGTCCAAGCCCTAATATAATGATTTTCGAACATGAGAGGTCTGGTCCAGAACACCACACATCCTGGGTGGTAATAAGCTGATCGCTGGTGTCATTTGTGGCCTGTGAAATTCTCTGTGTCAAACGCCTTTTTCCTGCAATCTTCTTTTATTGCGATGTTGTGGGGCTCTTTTCTCGCCATTACCCTCATTTGTTTCTCCCTCCTGAAAGATTAAGACCAGAGTAATTCTTTGGTCTACTGACTTTGCAAATTGGCCATGTCACTGAGCAGAGACCGCTGAAGGCCATATGACAAAAGGCACCACATAACTCCTTCATGGTTGCGCGGGTGTCCAATCATAAAGCAAATCTTGCTCACACTAGTAATACTGAAAGTACATAAACATCCATTGGACATGTAATTACATACTCAGAAAACTGTCAGATGAAAGTCTAGCTGAGGAATTTCAAACCTTTAGAGTTTTTTCTTCCCCCAGTATTCCTATAGGTGTATATTATTGCACCTTCCTTGAATATCAAAGTGTCAAGAAAGAAATATGTCTGAATTCCTGTTTCAATAAAAAAAAAAATAAAAATAAAATAAAAGAATAGGAGATGAGAGATAGAGTTCCCACATTGGCTTGCTTTTAGGTTAAAGCACCATAAACAGTGATGGCAAAAATAAAACAAAGTTCATTTTTCATCAAATTCACGTTTTACTGCATTAAGCCACAATAAAACTGACATTATCCACAGGAATTTTTTTTCTTGTACTTAATTTCTTATAATTCATGGGTTACTTTTTGCTGTCAAAATCTTGCCATATTCAGCCTATATGACAACACATGCTATGGTAGCCTATCACTGGCTTAACTTTTTTTTTTTTAGACATGACCATTTCAACAGGAAAGCTACTGGATGCTTTGGCATAATTTGAGCATATACCGTGTAAAAACTCTGGACTTATTCAATTCATCATTTATTGTGTATATTTTCATCAATGCGTCAGGTTTTCTGTTGAAACTAACAAAACACAAATAATAATGTAACGTGAAACAGTGTAAAAATTGGGTGATGAATAGAAACGGTGAAAGTAATTCAGTTGTGATAAAGTTGATAAAACTGGCAGACATCAAGTATTTCATCACCTCTAGATTTTTTTTTAACTTACTATCATATTTATTTACTGTAAATTTCTGTAAGACTGCTTTCAGGGTACAGGTTTGTTTCTTTCCAAAAAATATTCAATATATTGTACAGGCGCTTATGACAGAGCGTTGATCTAGTAAAGGGAGATGAGAACACTTCAATAATTGGATGTGTTTTGAAAAAGCTAAATGATGAAGGAGGTGCTTTATGAATGATGTGTGAGACATCAACTGGCTCTAGAGAGTAATGTGACAGTGGTTTAAAGAGGTACTCACATTCAGTTTCTTTGCGTCCAGTAAGAATTCTTATTGGCGTTGCATCATCAAGGATAAGAAGCAAATTAATCTGTAGGGAGAAAAAGCAGCACATGAAGGACTATCTAAACAGGATATGGAGGATGCATTTCATACTAAACATATATATTTTCCACTGGCCATAAATATGGACATTCACTGAAGCTTTCAAGTGAAGTTTTACAGTAAACACACTCAGGGAGACAACATGTTAATCCCCAAGTTCGATCTCCAAAAGGAATGATCTGATCTAATTTGGCCTCTTTCTGGGTTAAGCACACACACATACTAAAACAAATATCTACCAGCACACCTCTTACCTTGGCCATCGAGCCTGACTAACCCTGCCACATATTGATGCGTGGGAGGGTGTTTGCGCTGCACACAAATAGAAAGCAAACAATTGATTTTGTGTCTCTTGTTTGATGGAGCGATGTACATTAGAGACAACTGAGAGGAAAGGAAGTGCTTTTAAAGAGGAGGCGGCTGCAGCTGGAAATGAAGAAAAACAATAACAACGGGGGTTGTTCGCATTAGGTTAAAAATGCACTACACGGCTAGTGAATTTGTAAAAGCAGACGCCAGCGACGCTTTAACTGTTTTTAGTGTTTTCTAGTTCGAGGTGGGCTATGACACTTTTGTTGATGCAGAAGATCTTGTGTTCAAAGCTCAGTGAAGCCTTTTCTTTTCCGTTTGTTTTGCTTTCTCGGCTATATGTCCTAAATGTACAAATCTGTGAATATTTTCCAACCTTGCTCTGCTTTCAAATAATACTGTGTTTATACTAAAAGCAGAAAGATTAATCTTAAAGAAGCCAGACATTTGTAAACCACAAATGTCTGGCTTAAGAAACTATCTCTTAATTATTTGTTTAATTGGTATGTGGCTCCTATTAGTTGTCCTTTCTGATTTAGTAATAACATTAAGTGTTTTTTGCTTGTTTGCTTTGATGTTATTTTATTTCCCACAAATTAGAACGATTTCTCTGCTCATTACACTGCAGTTTTTAATGTTTAACTTTCCACGGACAACTCAGAACAAAAACTGAGAATGAATTCTTATTTGTCAGCAGTTTTGAATTTATCACTCTTTGACCCACCCAAGGTTCATGCGGGTTTGTGTTGCTTTGAATCTAAACTTGATGCATTCCTGGTGCTGTAACCCCTGCTCCACATATGCAACACTATGCTGCCCTCCACAGTCATAAAACTTGGCCTGCACATCAGCTTCCCACTCTCTGGCAATATTTGCAGCCTCTGACCTTTGCGACACCAGATGATCTGGGAGACACAAGGCCAGGAAGGAAAACACATAGATTATTTATTTTTATTGTATTCTGACAAAACAAATGATGAAATTTTAAAATAACTGACAACCATTCAGGCATCTGATTTACTAAGCATTTTGTCCTCTTAGTCGTTTTTGGAAACTACATTCTTCTATAATTCAAGACATGGACTCTTTTGTACAAGAAAGATTACAAACTTTTTCATTTCATTGTTGACTCAATGTTTATTTAGTAAATGGTAACATGGTGAAATCTCTAGCGTTGTGTGAAGTTCTGTACATTACAGGCCTGATACTAGCAAGGGTTTTACTGTATTGAAAACAGGTGGCTGATAATGCAGGTTCAAGACAAATGATGGGGATAAGGAACCATAGCAACTGGCTAAGTCTGCGTAGAGAGTAATCACAGATTGAAAACAATGGGACAAAGGAAAAACTAGACAGTAAGCAAAGATAACAACTAAACACAACAACGCACAGGAATAGATTTACGACTCAGTGACAGAAACTGAACCGGGATAACCCAAAATCAGGAAAGGTGGTGAGGACTACTGAGAGACAAACATAAGAATGCAATTCAGCCAGACGACCCAGAGGTGAGGCACAGATTTGAGGTTTGTGTCCTGGAGGCCAAGAGAACCACCAGCAGAGCAACCAAGGGCAGGTAGGGAGACAAGAATCAGCAAAAAGGGCAACCTGGAGGCCACAAGGACTAAATAAGATGATCTGGAGGGTGAACAAGGGACCAGAAGGTTCAATGAAAAAGCTAATTAGATCGAGCCACATTTCACTGGATCTACTGAAGCGGTCACAGGGCTTGAGATCAGCGGCTGACAGACGGCAATCATCCTTAATCCTCTCAGAGAACATTCTCAATAATAGACTTAGGTGGAGGTGGATCATATTTGACTCAACTCAAAGGTCACAAGAACAGTCAATGGGTCAGTGGTCAGGCTGAAGGAAACTGAAAAGCAGCTCCTAGGAATGCAGCTCTTTTGCATGCTGCTGCTGCTGCACATGAATGATCGTCAGAGAAAACACGCCACTATTGCTTTCTATTAAAAGTGCTTTATACACCAGGGTGCTGCAGCAATATGTTTTAACTTGAAAAAGAATATGACAACTAATGAAGAGAGAATCTCAAAGTCTAGCGTTTGCAATCAATGTTTCCTGAAGTAGGATCGCAGGTGGGGATTCTGTTGATACCAGTGCAGAGCTTGCTCAGGAATGGCACCAAGCAAACATGAGTGTCTTCTACATACAGAACAGATACAAGAAAGACACCAAAAAAAGCCATGTATTGTCAAGAAAAATAACAGGGTTTGATGGAATAGTAACAGCTTAGAACTGCAAAGGAGTAAGGCAATGTTCTTTAGAGAAGTCTCTTTCAGAATGTTTGGGCAATTGTCAAGCAATAACTCTATCTTCTGCTACTTCAGAAAATGCTACTTCAACTCTACCTTGAGCGAAAAAAATGGATTTAACCATCTGCCAGGAGCAACTATGGCCAATGAACCAAGAGCAATTGCAATGGTATATCCGGCACGGTACACCATATTTTCACGAGACCAATGTGACACAACCAAGCTTATCTAACATAGATGTGGGTTTTTTTGTCTTTATAATTTCCTCTTGAAGTTCAGTCAACATTACTTGTTTTTTGTGTTTTTATATTTCAAATAATTAACACACAAAGAAAGTTAGTGTCAAAGGAAGAAATTAAGATGTTTTTTGGGGGGTTCTTATGTGTGAAAGTGTGACATAATACACTTTCACACATTCAACAATAACAACAACAAAAAAGCTTACTACATAATTCTACAGCAAGACTCTTCACTGGAACAAACAAAAGAGCTAATATCAGTATTGTCTTAATGTCTGTGCACTGATTTATTTTGTTTATTTTGGAATGAATTTTTAAATCTTGACTTTGGTTTTCAGGCTAGCCTCCTTCCTAAGTTTTTGATTTGTTAAAGCTACATACTCCAACTTGAGCCCTCAGGCCCTTCAACCAAAATCTACTCATACTGCCAAGAACAAGATATTAAAATGGAGGGACTGCTCTTTCCAAACTGTTGCACTTAAACTGGAACAAGCTGTTTTTATACGCTCTCTTCCCATTCTGAAATTTCACATTGAGCCTTTCCATCAAAAGACTTTTAATCAATTATGCTTGATCGTGGCAGCTTTTCAATCCCGTTATTCTAAAGACGAGTCCTTATTATTCATGGTTGTTAAACTAGTTGGGGTGTCTGGTGTTTCTGGTACTATTGATCAAAACATTCATATTGTAAGATCTGTTGCCTGTGTGATTCACACTGGGAGATCAGAAATGTTAAATCAAATATGAGCAGTACAGGCGTACTCTTCGAAAAAGAATCTTATCGATTCTCCCTGTAGCTCAACATAAACCTGTCATTAGTATTTCTATCAGGGCAGGTGTAACAAATTGAATCTCCGGTAGCCTTGACACCAGTCCAACCAGCAGATAAGAGTGCATGCTGAGCTGTGCAAGCAGATACCAACACGTTTGACATTTTGTCAGCTATTGATTTGGAACTTAACAAAAGAGGCAGGAAATATGGTGTTGGTGAGGAATCTGACATGGAGGTTAGAGGAGAGGCCCGTTTAGCACACAGGAGCCACATGACGTTTAACTGTGCGCTGCGTGAGCTGTTAGTCAGCAGTGTCAAGTGTTGTCAGTCTGCTGCCAGTCGAACGCAGCGTGGATATATTTTAGACTCACTGAGACGGATGAGGACTTAACGATGCCTCGGCCACCTTGACAGATTATCCTATTCAGAAGTTGTGTTTTTTTGTTGTTTTTGTTGAGCGAACTGATTGGAATGTTGAATAAATCCAGTCAGAACGTACGAAACCACAATTAGCTGAAAGGACTAATCTGAACCGAAGTGAGGGATTTAACACCGCTGAAGGAAGGACTTTAAACCAAGTGAAGCTATTGCTTTGCCCATGCGATATTACATTATTTTTGTTATTCATAATAAGTTCACAAGACCTCACGTGAAAAAGTCAAATCAAAATCTTTACAGTCACAAACTGATGACTGAACATGTTCACTCTTTAAAACTTTTCACTTACAGCTAGTTCCTGGAGCAACAGTGCAGCCAGTTTTGTTATATTTGCTGACAAAACCTGCCTTCAGTTTCATCATTACATCTCAGTTGACAGAATATGTAAACTTTCATAGAGATACCTTCAAAGATTCATTTCCCTCAGGAAGTTCAAATGTAGCATCACCTCTGCTATGCCTTCTAAGATCTTTTTGTAATCTAAACATTAAGTCTGCAGCCTACTGTGTGCAACTCTTATACTATGGAGGAGGTCTGAATTCATGTTACCCACTCTTGCATCACTCTTGCAACTTTCTGTGTTCCATAAATAATGAAGTGCGCTCGGCATGCTAATTAAAGTCAAAACAATGACACATCAATCACAATGAACATTTTGTTTTCATGTCTGCATTTGCTTCTTGTTTTAACCACATAAAACGCATGAAGAGCTGGCTGCTTGCACTGTACAACAGACAGATAACCTACTTTGTGACTCGTCGATTATTGATTTGACAAAACGTTCCCTGTTTTAGGTCAGCTAGGATTACCGAAAGGATTTTAATTTGCTTCATGTCTGAAAAACGTGGCGCTCATGTGGGGTTTTTTTTATTTAAAAAGCTAGATACACTTAGAAGCCATTGTGACAGCACTGATTAAAATGTTATGGTTTTAGTAAGTATTTCATATTTGTTTTCAGCGGCTCACCTTAGGTTTGAGCAGCCAGAAAGAATAAAGAATGTTGAAATTGTCACTTCTGACAGATCCTCCTGGGCCTCACCACAGAGGAACTCAGGTAAAGTCTCTCCGGAGGAAATGGTGCGACTTGCATTGTAGCCATGATTATTTTTCTAACTAAATTATAACTAAATTATAAATTGTCTCTCACCAGTCCAATTGGATTTATAAAAGGGTTTTCTACAGGTATTGTATTTACTGCAAAATGCAGTCTGTTCTTAGTAATACAAATCTTTTGTAAGAGGCTAAGATCGTTCAAATCTGCTTTCTTGTGTGTGCATACATTTTTAAGAAGAACAGCATTTTAAAAGGATTATTTAGCTCATTTTCTGGGAGGATATTTTGAACGTTCAAGCAGCAATGAGGGACCAAGTGCTGATGTTGTAAATCAAAAATCGGACAGTTTAATCCTACCTCGGGGCTTATCTTTGTGAGTTCCTTGTTATACAGAGTTACGGATTAGAGACTTGCAGTACCTTTGTGCAATTTGCTCCATACTTCGCAGCCTTCCCTGAATAACACATATTGATCGTTTGCTTTTCCTCACTTCTCTGTGATTTTAATAGCCTCATCACCTGTTTCTCCCAGTCCACCGTCGTTTTAGCTCCTGCTTGAAGCACTTCCTCTTTAGTAAGCCCCTGTCATCATTAGAATTGTTGCGTTTTCCGATTTTGGAGATGCTGTGTTCAAAGAATATCCGGTTGTGTATTTTCGTCGACTCCAGAGTTACTGTAGTAGTAGTGTTGGGGTCACCTTTTTTGGTTTTTGTCACTGAAGAAAAAAAGTTGCATGTCTTCTGCTTGTTGTGCAACGGCAAGATGAGGATTCTCTGTTCGGTTTGAATATTAAACGGATAAAAATTAAAAGCTGTTGAATATTTCATTGTTGTTTAAAAAAATTGATGGGTAAAGCTAGATTCTGACTGAATTTTTTTGGAGTCAAAATGACGGGCGATGGAAAAGACTAGAGCAACTCTGCTATCAACACTATTACAGCAACTGGCAGCCATGAATACGTGGGCACGTCTACTTCTTTAAGCAACTATGGTCAGTTTTTAGATGAAAATACAGAAGCAAAAGCAATTTTTGAGGTTTATTTTTAATGGAAACAAACACAGTTGGTGGTATATGACTGGGTGAATGGGAACATTTTATCCACATCTTTGTCGATGTTTGATAAAGCAAAAAATAAGAACTGATCCTTGTGATTTTCTTAAGAGCACAAAAGGAGGATCTTTCCATCAAACAAGACAGCCATGACACAGGATTATTTATTTTCATAACACGTTGCAGGTTTGCTGGGTCACACGAGCCACAGTTAAGGCCTGCCACCTGCAGCTTTTCATCTAACCTTGTGATTGTGGCTTTGATAAAAGCTTTTGTATTCAGCAAGGATACACGGCTCTTACTGTTGACTCGCTGACAGCTTTGGCAGTCAGTCCTAACCCTGACAACATACAGCACTGATTTCCTCTTTTTCTTTAGGCATCAGACACATAACAAATTCAAAAGCATTTCTGAATAGGTCTTCCAAACAGATCATCTGCACTAGCCTTTTGAAAATCTTTTGTTAAAATCAAATGAATAAAAGACGTTACGCTGTCAAAAATTATGTTTCTTGACATTTTTATTTTACTTTAAGTAAAAATGTGGTCAATTTGGGTAATTTTGAATTTCCTTGATGGGGTGGAGGATTAATAATGATTTCCAACTCTAATTTTATGTAGTCTTCTTTATTATTCAACTGATTTAATTATTTTAATAATAAATTGGTATATTTTATGGCTTTCTTCTAGGAGTGTGGGTTACGAAACTAAAAATGGCTAAAAATCATTTTTGTTACATTAAGATTTTGTAGGGCACTATAAGTATACAAAACGGCTCAAAATAAATGTGGAGATAAATCACAATCTATAAATGCTTTGGTTATAGGACCAAGTTTTCAGTATGAAGCGTTTCTTCAATTTTCCAAACTTTCTGTGGAAAACAACTTTTCTGTGGCTTTACCTTCTCTAAGCTGCTTGTTAAAACCTCCTTTGAGGAATGGGAGCCTCTAAAATTACTCAGTGTTCTCCTGCAGACTCCTGCTGTTTTGTTCATGAACTGAAGAGGGATAAATCCTCTTTGTAATTTTACCTCAGCTCAAGTCATTTCTTCACAATAAATGTCTAGCACTTTAGACACAATTCCATTCATTTTATTAAACAGGGTAACAGACGCTGAATTATGAGCAACTCCAATGCTAATCTTATCAATGATTTTTTTTTTTTAAGAACTGACCTTTTTTCTGCACACTTAACTCCAACTGTTTCAATTTCTGAATATTTTGCATTTTCTAGCCACTTTCGCTACGATGTGCCCATGTAAATTATAAAGAAATGCCTCTTTTTTCTTCATATTACAACATAAACAATTTTGTTCTAAGTTCCTTTAACTTCTGCCAACATATATTTTCCCGTATCTGTTACTCAGCAACTGTGTATGGGCTGAGAGCGATGTGGTAATTTTCAGTATCACAGGGTCTTTTCTGTGACACTGTGATAAAAGAAAAGATGAGACACACACGTTGAGCTTCCATTAGCATCTAATAGGAAGGTTTATTCTTCTTCTGGGTAATAAACATACTCCATATACAATACTTCATATGCAATACTTAAGGTATCAAAAACTTCTGATATCACTCAGTAACTGCAATAGATAACCCTTAAATTTGGTACATCACAAATGGTCATAATATCCCTTGAAGCCAAACAAAAATTTCTTTAACATGCTTCTTTTTACATTAGGAATTTTATCAAGTGAGAAAATCTATGGGTGGCTTTTAGTTCTTAAAACCACGTTAGTTTTTTTTTTTAAGTTAGTGCTTTAACTCAAACACAGTGTCCCTTTTCTCAGACCTTTTGTATTATTAACTATCAAATGGAAAATATATTAATTTGCTTTTAATGATTTCAATAACTATTTTTACTCTGCACAAATAAAATATACTTTAATATTTAAGCAGTTTAACATTTGTCGTGCTCCTTTAATGGTGTGTCTCGTTACTAAGCTTCACACACCTTACTCACTGAAGGTCATAACAAAATGACATTCGTGAGTTTATTGGTTTTTATAATAAACCATAAAGAAATGTCCATTTTACAAGAGACCAAAACAATGTCCTTTGTACAAGAACCATTTCTAACTGTGTAAAATACAATAAATTCAAAGTGGATTCAGTAGTCCTTCAGCTGGTTGTCAGCTAGCTCAACACACATGTAGAAAGTCCGCTAGCATAAGCATTAATTTGTCTGCAGAAATGTGTCCCGTTTTCTACACAGTACTAATCACAAACTGCGTAATGTGACTCACTAGTTGACTCTCGATTCAACTGTTAAAAGTAAACAATATATATGCATCAAAGTATAATTTGAGATACAGAAAAGTTGAGAAACATGGAGTTTCCATTAGCATCTAACAGGAAAGTTTATTCTTCTTTGTGTGCCCAACCTTCTCTATGCCACCAATGCGATAGGCGCTCCCTAGTGGTTTTATGTGGAATCGCACTGAATCGCTGAAATAGCACTAAAGAACTTATTACGACGAGAAATTAAAGATAGAAAAAGAAAAAGAAAAATAATGTTGGGGTGCCTAGTTTTATGCTTAGTGGTTTTTGTTCATTTATAACTCTACATATATGTATCCATAGAATTAATAATCATAATAATTGCAAAAACATTGCTGATGAAAGCATTCTTGTTCCTCACAACTGTCTGTTTTACTACCTCACCTCACTCTGGGAAGGACCCGGTGACTGTAGGCCAAGCAAATTGTAAATGTTTCTACAGTCCCTGCAGGGTCTGACCAGGTTCTGGCAGAGAGCTACCGAAAATCTGGAGTACACATACACAGGGGGAGTAATTATGAAACAGAACTGAAGCCAAAGCAGGATTAATAGCTTTGTGAGGTAACATCAGGTGCAGTTCCAAATTTTTCATGGCACAGAGGGGGTTAATTTCTTACATGGAAAAATCACCGACGCACGTTGGTCCCCTAATCAGTGACTGTTATAGTTTCAGATACGAGATAGATCTAAATGAAACCTTAGTTTCTCCACCAAGAATTCCCCTATACACTTTCCAGTGTTGCCCTAATTACTGTAGTTAAATATTAATGCAATAATTTCTGTTAGTGAGTCTTGCTGGTTTTGGGGCTATAGTGAATTAGAGTCCACTTTATAGACCTGAGACCATAAATCATCATTAACCAATGTCACCAAAGAAAAAATGTTTGAGTAAATCTGTCAGTGGCATTCACGCCCTGCAGAATCACTTTAGTTCGGATCCCCAGTGTGGATAAGTGATGCTTTGCTTGTTCCTGCGCTGAGGTATTCACACAGGTTAATTCTAAAACTTGAGCTCATTTCCGCGTTCTGCTGATGGATGATACATCTTTAAAAACTGCTTCTTCTACTACTGAGCTGAGGGGTCACTGTTGAGTTGGAGTGCCCAGGGGCCATAGATAGTGAGGGCAGTGCAACTGAGACCTGTGATTGAAAAATTCCAACTCTTTGTAGCTTGCTATAGCTAAGGGGGCCTCAGGTTGGGACGAACCTTTGAAAATGGGTCTTGGCTGTTGATGTGCAGCTACAGACAACATTGCCTCCCTGGACATAGAGGGTTTTCTTTACTGCAGTGAAGGTCAGGAGCCGGTCTAGGCAGAAGAAGGAAAATGTCTTCTTCTTTTATGTGATGGCTGACTGACAGGTAAAATAGCAACAATACTGTCCCCTGTGACGATTTCAAAGTTGCACAACCCAACTTGCAGGGAAACTGTTAAAGTTAAGAGACAGCTACGTGGGCTTGTGTCCAAAATTGAAAAGGTCCTGCAATATTTGGTAGAACTTTATTTGTCCTTATTTCTAGTTCTGGCTGACTTCTGGAATCTGTCGCAACCAAAACAAAGTCAGGTTATCTAATCTCTGAATTTAGAGTTTGTAAAATGTTTTAGTTGATAGGAGGCCACACTTAGGGTGACATTTTGACAGGTTTGAGAGATTTCTCCTTCACTGTTGATTTATTGGTCTTATTCTTGAGACACAGAAACATGTAGGCTGCCAATCTGCAACTATGGGAGAACAGTGGATATAGAGGTTCGTATTAAACATTTGTCAAAGATTTTTGCAATTTGGTGTTATGAAAATAGTTGTCATTGTTTTAGTTTAACCTACTGTGTAAGTTAGGCAACATAGTTGACCAGAAGTTTATACTTCAAAAAGAGGCATGTTTGTTGCTTTTGATAGACTGTGAAGACAGCACAGACTTTGATGCAAACATTTAAATTGTTGTGTTGTTATTGCGTATTTTCCCAGTACTGTTTCTTGTATCTTTTTAAACGTGGATGCATAAACGTGCCAGCCCCACCACCTTCACAACACTTTATTTCTGTATCTAACTAAAAAATTATTCAGTCGATCTTCCATTTGGTTTACTTATGACCTTGATGAACACAAAACCCTACTTCACATTTTGCACATTATGCCCATGTTATGAGGTACTAAAGTTAAATGACATGATAAAAAAAAAAAGTTCTTATCCGCACATTCCTAGCTTTCAAAGGCTAATTTGGACAGTCCCAGTGGACTCAGAAAAGAAAAAGAGAAGAGAGTGAAAAGGAGATCGAACAATACAGGTCAGAAGCATCAGCACAGGAGGGGTTTTCACAGACAAGAAGAAATACTAACCGAAAACTTTTACCTACATTTGCGCTTCCATTTAACTTGGTAGTTAATTAACCTGTCAAAAGCTTACAAAGGCATCACATCATCCTCTGGGCTTTCACAAACTGTTTAAAGGCAAATTTCTGAATTTAAATATCTCATTTTTAATTTAGCAAATAGAAATAAATTTGGTAACCTTTACCACGAGTGTATATTTTACTAGATTGGACAGCTTGGGCATCCGGGTTGCCTTGTTGCCATAGAGTGATAGCAAAACATGGCTTCTCCTTTTCATATTTTTTGCATGAACATGTCAGATTGTTCACGCAAAAAAAAAAAAAAATCCATCTCCACTGGATGCGTAGAAATGATATGCATGTCACATGAATTTCCAAACTGACCTAAAATACGACATGCTTACTGTGGTTTCAGCATGTAGAGTTTTGGACCTATTAACAACAGTTCCTGCCTTGAATGTATAAAAATTCAAAAAGTCAAGTGATGCTTTTTTTTTTTTTAGAACTTTCGAGCTCCAGACAGAAGGCTTTACCGAGCCATAAATTGTACACACATCGGAGGCAGTTCTGCTTGTGAATATACTTCTCAGCTACACAGTTATTCGTGTTTACAGAAAATACCCAACAGTAGTTTTCTATTTAAGGCTGCTTACTCTAGAACACATATGTCAGAGTCAAGGCCCGCGGGCCACATCCGGCCCGCGAGAAGATTTTTTACGGCCCCTGGGATGATCTTGATTTATTATTAGAACCGGCCCGCAGACCGCAGCAAGCCGGCACCCCGTCTTCCTTATTTGAACTGTAAGTAGTTCTTTAAATGTTATGTGAGATGATGTACTTACCCATGTATCCATAACAACAGGTACTTTCAATATCCACCAAGTTATTGCCGAAATATACCGTCTATTAAACGAGTGCTCCCCGGATTAATTACACTCTGCAGCTGCAGCTGCGAAGTTACCGTATTAACCCGATACTTGCTGGAAAGTGCAACGTCTCCCCTTTCAGAAACCGTTGGAATTTTTCCACTTAGCGCCACGTGTGGCGGAATTACGGTACTGCAAATTTAGATGTGTCGCCGGCGACACGTCCGGTCTAGAAGGGTTATTAGCACAGCAGTCGTCACTATAACTGTAAAATTAACACCCATCAAAAATGGCAAAAAGGAAGGTGGACACTGAGAACCGGGGGTTTCAAACAAGGCTTAGAGTTTATATTTAGAGGTTTCTCAGTTCAAGTTTAAAAGTTAAAGTTTAATATTTGTTTTCACTGCATATTACTTCTCCTTGATGAAAGTGTTGTTTTTGATTAATAGAGTTTTGCACTTTATTTTATTGTATTTCAATCCAATTATATTTTTAAAATATTTCAGTTGTGTCTGTTGAAAATTAAAGATTACTGACAGAGCCATAAGAAAATATTGCTTTATTTATCTGATCATATTGGAATATATTTGTTAGGTTTTCAGTAGGTTCAATTAGGTTCACTAGACTATATGCGTCATTTAAAAAAATGTCAATGAACATTCGATCAGTCCGGCCCTCGGCTTGTAGCAAAATTTTTTATTTGGCCCTCCGTCCATTTGACTTTGACACCCCTGCTCTAGAAGGTTTTCGGGCGCATTGCTTACGGACACCGCTACAAAGCAGTGCGGTGGCACTAGAAACGTCATAAACAATCATAAAATGGTTAAACCCGTAGAATATTCCTAAACATAAACTGTTTTGTCATGGAAATTGTTGTTGGGAGACAAGAAGCATTTCATGCCGTGTTGACCGGAATGAAACTGTTATTTGCTTCATTCAGATCTTTCTGATCTGTTTGAAAGTGCTACCAATTTTCTCTTAAACCTTAAGTGACTAGATAATTTAGGGACTTCACATTTCCATGTGCGTTTATCTTTTTTTTCTCTCGTGAACATTTTGCCCATGGATGAAGTGCTTAGAGAGACTCTGACAATGCAGCTTGGTTTTCGATTCCTTTATCTTGCCAAAAAGTGAGAATAATTGCTATCAGTTATAACAATTGGTATTTTTTTCCTCTTGATGCGTTTTTTTCTTTCTTTCTTTTGTCAAAGTTCACCAAAGGTTAACCAAAAGGAATAGTCGCTTAAATGTTCTATTTATTATTTATTTTGTAAGAGTTGGATTAGATTAGAGAGATTAGATAGAAACATTATTCATCCCTCTGTTGTGTTCCGGGGTCCTGGCTGCATGGTGGGATTTCCTGTGCGCCGTATCACCTTTTTACCACCAGATGGCGACAGGTTCTGGTTGGAGTGCGGGGCATCATCATCCGCAGCGGTTCAGGATCATCCTCATCAGCGGTGCAGATTTAAGGAGTTGGCCGCCAGTCCAGCGTCGCCTGAGTGTTAGCCAGTCACGGTACCTCTGAGCCCCCTGAGCCCGTCTCTGTGTTTCTAGTTGTCTTGAACATTCTAGTAATTATCTTGTTTACTCCGTTGCCTTTTAGGTGATCCTTTGATGAGATCCCGGTTGAATTCCTGGTTTATGAACCACCCTCGTGACGCCGTGGAAAGTACCCACAGGTTGCCCGAGTTCCCAGACTCACCTCTCCGTTGTTTTGCAATTATCTCCTGGACTCCACGGCTGGCGGCCGTACCACCCCTCCGTCTCTCCGCTGCACCCGAGCCTACCTGTCCGCTCCCCGCCGCACTCCTCCGTTGTTCTTGGACCCACCAAGAACCGAGACCCCGGACATACTTTGTTTCCCCTCCACGACTCCGTTCATCTGCCACAAGTAAGATCAGCCTGTTTTTCCCAGAAAGATTTCCTTTTTTCCCACGACCCCTGAACTCACCACTCTGCTCTTTCCTCGTAGTGAACCATTGTTGCCGTCACTGTCTTTGCCCCTGGACCAGACCATCCTGATTCTCGCTGATAATTGTGTGATCATTATTAAATCATTTAACACTGATCCTACCTCTCCTGTCTTGTGTTCTGCATGTGGGCTTGTTAAAAACTACCATCATGACAGAACACTCAGGCCAACAAATCAGCCCAGCAGACGCAATCCGGAGAGCCTTAACCGAACAACAATCTACATTGCAAACTCATGAAAACGCATTAAGAGAGTTAAGTAGAATCCAAACTGAAACTAACCAACAACTGTCTGAATTAACCCGTTTCCTTCGAGGTTCAGCCCCTCAAACATCTCCTCCAGACCCAGCTCCAGCTTCAAACCCAGCCCCGGAGATCCAATCCACGTTTTCTGAGGTCCGTCCACCTACACCCGAAAGATTCACAGGTGACCGGAAAAAATGTAATGGTTTTCTTCTTCAATGCTCTATAATGTTTAATCACTCCCCGAGAAGCTTCCCTTACGACAGCTCCAAGATTGCATACGTCCTGTCCTCGTTGTCGGGACAAGCTTTGTTATGGGCCGAAGCTCGTTTCCCAGATCCAGCACGCTATGGCTGTTCATTTGATGAATTTATAAAAGAGTTCAAACAGGTATTTTGTCAAGATGCTGACCAGTCATTTAATTCCAGAGAGTTATGGAATATTAAACAGGGAAATAGAACGGTGGCGGAATTTTCTGTTGATTTCCGCATCAAGGCTGCGGCGACAGGCTGGAACCCAGCCGCGCTTAAGAGCGCATATTATAACGCGCTAAATGAAAACATTAAGGATGAGCTGGCTACTCTTGAAGAACCAAGGACCCTAGAGGAATTAATTAGCCAGACCATCCGACTGGATAATAGAATCCGGTCCCGTAGGAGAGATTGGGGTCACAAGAGCCAACCATTTAAACACCTCGGTGGCTCCGCTCCCCCTTCTACAGTTTCTCCGCCCCGAGTCTCCCATGAACCCGAGCCCATGCAGTTAGGTCGAACTCGCCTGACTCCTGAAGAGCGCCAGCGACGCATTTCAGCCCGACTCTGTATTTATTGTGGTTCCCCGGGTCATTTCCTAGCTAGTTGTCCCGTTCGTTTAAACCTCCCGGTCCGCCAGTAGAGGCGAGGAGGTTGGCGGACCATCCCAACGAAAAGGACTCTCCTCGATTACTGCTGCCTGCAACCATTCTGATTCAGACCCAGTCATTTTCTCTATCCGCCCTAGTCGACTCCGGTTGCGAACAAGATCTGATCGACGATTCCCTGGTTAAACAATTGAGAATAGAGACCGAACCACTACCTGTTCCACTGCGAGTCACTGCATTAGATGGTAAAACGCTGCCACACATCACCCATAAAACCAAACCACTTCACCTCATCATTTCTGGTAACCACAGTGAGTTTATTTCATTTTTTGTATTTTCATCAGCCAATTCCCCCATAATTTTAGGTTTCCACTGGTTACAACTTCACAACCCACAAATAAACTGGACCGAAAAGCACCTAGAATCCTGGTCCATTTCATGTCACTCATCTTGTCTCCGGTCAGCTGTTCCCCCAGGTCCTTCATCGGCTGAGTCCCAGGAGAGACCCGTCGATCTCCACAATCCCTGCTGAATACCACGACCTCGCTCCTGTGTTTAGTAAGTCCAAGGCTCTTTCTCCCTCCTCACCGTCCATATGATTGCGCCATAGATCTCCTGCCGGGTGCTCCGTTACCCACCAGCCGCCTATACAATATCTCCCGACCTGAAAGAGAGACTATGGAGAAATACCTAAAAGAGTCCTTGGCAGCCGGTATAATCCGTCCCTCATCTTCCCCCTTAGGAGCTGGATTTTTTTTTTGTAGAGAAGAAAGATGGATCCCTGAGACCCTGCATTGACTATAGAGGGTTAAACAATATTACAGTTAAGAATAAGTATCCCTGCCATTATTATCATCGCCTTGAACCAGTGCATGGTGCTACAGTTTTTTCAAGCTCGACCTGAGAAACGCTTACCATCTTCTCGCGCAAGGGTGACGAGTGGAAGACGGCATTTAAGACACCTACTGGCCATTTCGAGTACTGCGTGATGCCTTTTGGCTTATCCAATGCACCTGCATTTTTTCAAGCCCTAGTAAACGATGTTTTAAGAGACTTTTTGAACATCTTTGTTTTCGTTTACCTGGATGACATTCTCATTTATTCGCAGAACCTAGAGACACACAAACGCACGTCGCATGGTTCTCCAAAGACTACTCGAAAACAAACTATTTGTCAAAGCTGAGAAGTGTGAGTTCCACAAGCCGTCCGTTTCCTTTTGGGTTTCATATTAGGGGCGGACAGGTACGCCAACGGAGGAAAAGATCCAGGCGGTACTGCAGTGGCCCACACCAAACCCGCATAAGCAGCTCCAACGCTTCCTCGGATTTGCAAACTTTACCACCGGTTTATCAGAAACTACAGTCAGACAGCTTTACCACTAACTGCACTAACCTCTTCCAAAATCCCTTTTAGTTGGACTCCGGAGGCAGAAGCGGCGTTCTCACGCCTCAAGGCCCTCTTCGCCAACGCACCTATCCTGATTCAGCCGGACACGTCCCGACAGTTCATTGTCGAAGTCGACGCCTCAGACACCGGTGTTGGTGCGGTTTTATCTCAGATCTCTCCTCGCGACAATAAAACTCACCCATGTGCCTTTTTTTCCCGCAGATTATCACCTCCTGAGAGAAACTATGATGTGGGAGATCGGGAGCTATTAGCCATAAAATTAGCCCTGGAAGAATGGAGACATTGGCTGGAGGGAGCAGAGCATCCGGTGCTGGTCTGGACCGATCACAAGAACTTGTCCTACCTTCAGTCTGCCCGGAGGCTCAACCCACGTCAGTCACGCTGGTCACTATTTTTCTCTCGATTCAATCTCTCCATCTCATATCGCCCTGGTTCCCGTAACATTAAACCTGACGCACTTTCCCGCCTGTATTCATCTGATGATTCCGAGAAGGCCCCTGCCACTATTCTTCCTCCCAGTTGTACAGTCGCCACCGTTACCTGGGAGATCGAAGACATCATTAAACAAGCTCAGTTAACAGAACCTGCACCCGACACCTGTCCACCCAACAAGCTCTACGTTCCTGTCTCAGTCCGAGCCCGTTTTCTCCACTGGATCCATGCCTCTAAATTCTAGGCACATCCCGGAATAAGCCGTACCATTGCACTCGTCAACCGCAAGTTTTGGTGGCCTTCTGTCCATAAAGATGTCAGTGAGTATGTCCAAGCCTGCACCATCTGTTCCAGAAATAAAACCTCTCACCAACCACCATCTGGTCTCCTGCAACCTCTCCCCATCCCCAAACGGCCATGGTCTCACATATCAATAGATTTTGTTACCTACCTCCTCCAAGGGCATGACCACCATCCTCTCCATCGTCGACCGCTTTCTCCAAGGCCTGCCACTTCGCTCCTCTCCGTAAGTTACCCACAGCTTTTCAAACCGCTCAACTTCTGATCAAACACGTTTTCCGACTCCATGGCATCCCACAAGACATCCTCTCTGACCGAGGTCCTCAGTTCATCTCTCAGGTTTGGAAAAGTTTCTGTTCGGCTCTCAACGCATCTGTCTCACTCTCTTCCGGCTTTCACCCCCAGACCAACGGTCAAACTGAACGGCTCAACCAGGACCTGGAAACCACCCTCCGCTGCTTCACCTCCACCAACCCCTCTGACTGGTCCCAATTCCTCCCTTGGGTGGAGTACGCTCACAACAGCCACATCTCAGCAGCTACCGGTATGTCCCCGTTCGAGGCCTCCATTGGTTATCAACCCCCTCTTCTTTCCTCAGAGGAACACTGCAGATAGAAATAAGCGCCTGGCCGACCGGAAGAGAAGACCAGCACCCACATACATCCCAGGTCAACAGGTATGGCTTTCTTCACGTGACATTCCACTCAAATCCATTTCCAAAAAGCTCTCTCCCCGATACATTGGTCCCTTCCCCATCGAAACCATAATCAGTCCGTCTGCTGTCCGTCTCCGTCTGCCCGCCTCCCTCCGCGTCCACCCCACCTTCCATGTGTCCCAGATCAAACCTGTCCAGACCAGCACGCTCTGCCCTCCAGCTGAACCCCCACCACTCCTGACCTTCCATGTGTCCCAGATCAAACCTGTCCAGACCAGCACGCTCTGCCCTCCAGGTGGCGACCGGTGAGGGGGGGGTACTGTTGTGTTCCGGGGTCCTGGCTGCATGGTGGGATTTCCTGTGCGCCGTATCACCTTTTTACCACCAGATGGCGACAGGTTCTGGTTGGAGTGCGGGGCATCATCATCCGCAGCTGTTCAGGATCATCCTCATCAGCGGTGCAGATTTAAGGAGTTGGCCGCCAGTCCAGCGTCGCCTGAGTGTTAGCCAGTCACGGTACCTCTGAGCCCCCTGAGCCCGTCTCTGTGTTTCTAGTTGTCTTGAACATTCTAGTAATTATCTTGTTTACTCCGTTGCCTTTTAGGTGATCCTTTGATGAGATCCCGGTTGAATTCCTGGTTTATGAACCACCCTCGTGACGCCGTGGAAAGTACCCACAGGTTGCCCGAGTTCCCAGACTCACCTCTCCGTTGTTTTGCAATTATCTCCTGGACTCCACGGCTGGCGGCCGTACCACCCCTCCGTCTCTCCGCTGCACCCGAGCCTACCTGTCCGCTCCCCGCCGCACTCCTCCGTTGTTCTTGGACCCACCAAGAACCGAGACCCCGGACATACTTTGTTTCCCCTCCACGACTCCGTTCATCTGCCACAAGTAAGATCAGCCTGTTTTTCCCAGAAAGATTTCCTTTTTTCCCACGACCCCTGAACTCACCACTCTGCTCTTTCCTCGTAGTGAACCATTGTTGCCGTCACTGTCTTTGCCCCTGGACCAGACCATCCTGATTCTCGCTGATAATTGTGTGATCATTATTAAATCATTTAACACTGATCCTACCTCTCCTGTCTTGTGTTCTGCATGTGGGCTTGTTAAAAACTACCATCATGACACCCTCTGGCATTTACTCTCAGGGGAATTGCACCAATTCACCACCAATATATCAAATACTTAGAAAATTATTATTATTATTATTTTATTTTTTTGCATTAACATTCTATAGTCACTCTGTTTTTATCGTACTCCTGTTAGCCGTCCTTCCAACCTCCACTGAGGAGTTGAAGAGTTTCATTGCACGAGAGACAAAGGAGTTCCTTAGTCTTTTGGTCCTGCACTTTGGAAGAATCAGTCAATCAATCAATCAAATTTTATTTGTATAGCACATTTCAGCAGCAAGGCATTTCAAAGTGCTTTACATAAAATCAAACACAATGCAACACAGAATCAACAATCAAAACACGACAATAAGTCAAGTCAATAAATCTGTCATTGGTTACGTTTCAAATACAATCCTAATCAGGTGGGTTTTTAGTTGAGATTTAAAGGAAGTCAGTGTTTCAGCAGTTTTACAGTTTTCTGGAAGTTTGTTCCAGATTTGTGGCGCATAAATGCTAAATGCTGCTTCTCCTCATTTGGTTCTGGCAATCTCTTACTGACTCTGCCTTCCCGGCTGCTGGTGACAGTGTGCAGAGGACGGCTGGTGTTGTCCATAAAAGCCTCAAGTTTTTACAAGCATCACAATTTTGCTTGGAAAATGTAGTTGCTAAAGTTGTGGAAGCATGTTGCTTGGTTGAAGAAGACCATAATACACTGTTGTTTAGATTTTATAATCCACTACAGATGAATAGTGGATCATCTGGCCTATCTATTCATGAAATGTAGCCCCCTTTTCTTAAGTTTTGAAACAAAACCGCCTCAGGGTCTGTGCTGAGCTTGGAAGAAATTTAAATGGGTTGCATGCATAATGAGCACCAAACAAGTTCTTGAAATTTCAAAGTCGCTAATTTACTATGTCTCCTCTGTCCCTTGGCTACTCTTGATTGCTGAATTATTCATTTCATTTCGTTCAGGTTGTCCTCTCGATAGCCATCAGGGCATTCCTCTGTGAACAGCTGGATTTTCTTGCTGGAGTCAAAGAAAACCCATTGTGCATGTGTGTGTCTTTACATACTGTCAACTTAGATTAATGTTTAGAGTTATTGTAGGCAGATATAGACGAATGAAAACTTTTCTTCATTTTTGGTGAGTGGTTTTTGTTTTTACAAATGAAAGTGAATCTGAAAATAAATCAGATCTGATAGGATATGTTTACCAGGATATACTCTTTTTTTTCTGCTTATTTTGTTATTAATTATTATTATTATTATTATTATTATTATTACTACTACTATTATTTGTCCTAGTAGTAGATTGCATTACAATCTATAGAAAATGACAATAGCACTAACTCAGGCAGAAATAGGTATCTTTTGCAGGACTGTAGATGGATGAAATGGGGAAGATTTCCAGACATCGCCATATGTCTATAGAGATGGTAGTCAGTTTGTGGCAAATAGCCTTTGGACCTGTTACCTATATTGTCCATGTCTCACACACATACACACACCCACACACACGCATGCACACGGTTACGGACAGCAATACATACTAATGCTTTCAGGGAAAGGCCCAAAACTTTAAGCCGTTTAGGTTTTTGATTTCCTGTAGGGTCAGCATGCCCGGGCCTCCAAACATTTGATGATGAATGACCATCCACTCACATAAAATGTTTTTTTTTTTTTTTTTTCTTTTCTTCAACAAAATGTGGTAACTGGATCATTTTTCAAAAACTAGTTGAATGAACAGAAGTTTGCTTCTGGAGGGCTTGAAAAGAGTTTCACATGACCTCAGCCTCTTTCCCGGGTGATCTGTCTCTGCAGGTGCGACATTAGTTCGCCCCTTAACTTTCTAAGTGTTTTATGGCTGAGTGATTCTTAGTTACGATGCCTAGCAAACACAATGAAACGTTTGAATGAAAGTTGTGATTTAAAATCTTAACTGTCACAAAGGACAGCAGAGTCTCCATAGAACCGTTGTCTAAAGTGTTAGCCTTTTGTGGGTGACCATCAAGGAAGGGATTAATAGGCAAGCTATAATAGTTTATGGCTCCTCTATGCTGTCTGTACACAAAGAGAAAATCCAGACAATGGAAAAATGAAGAAACATAAGCCTGAAAAAGCAAGTCCCATCGTCTGGATTATAATCCACAACATACAGATGAGGACTATACAAAAATTTAGCTCTACTTGAGTCAACTAACGCGTCTAACAACGCAGTCGTTATTGTTATTGTTAGTGTTATTGTTGCTCATTATTGGTTGCTGCCTTTTTTCAAAAATAAAACACTTTAAGTATTTTCTAAAAGCTGCCTTTCTCATTTTAACACAAAACAGATGTACAAAGGAGCCTAACATTTAAAAGTTTTCTTTTCTGTAAGCAATCTCACACTCACTGTCTAAAAGTGAACCTTGAAGAAACTGCCTAGCTCCACAGCCAACAAAATAAGTAATAATAAAAAAATAAAGTCAGTTTTCACCAAGTCTTCGGGCGAATATTTTGCGCAGCCTCCTTTTGCAACAGTTACAACAGCTCATTTGGTTCAAACAGCCTGTGGCATCCTGTGTCTCACTGAGCTTTATGACCATTACCAAAAGAACTGTTCTTGTTCCTTCCGGGTGTGTAGGAACCACTGCTGTCCGGTAATTTCTTCCCGATACCACAGACTTTAGTCTGGACTTTGACTTATAGCAGTATAGACACAGATGCAGTGCATCCAGGAAGTATTCACAGCACTTCTCTTTTTGTAGCATCTTTTTATGTCAAATCCTTCATTCAAATTGTACTAAATGAGTTTTCCTTAAAATTCTACGCACAAACACCTCCATATGACAATGTGGTAAATTAACGAGTAAAAAAAAAAAAAAAATCTCTGGAAACTCAAACAAAACATAATGATGATGATTTTTGTTTTCTTGGCAGAGATGTTTTGGTCACAGCTGTGTGCATACTCTAGGTAAACGTATAGGAGGAGGTAAGGGGTTCTAGAGCTACACTTGTCAGTATGATAAAGTCTTTTGATTCTTGCCAAATGGTCGCCTTGCAAACAGTGACGTATTAAAATTGAAGCAACAAACTTGAAAATGGTTTATATACTTTCATTTATAAACTAACCATATCCTCTCTGTTTTTAAATCGCTTTAAAACATTAAAATGTCCTGTTGCGTTAATGGGAGTGGAACGTTCCCTATTGATACGGTCCCAGCAGCTACTTTGAAAAAATAAAAATAAAACGTCCCACAATATGCATTATTAGATCTAATCTTCTTGGCGTGATAATAACTCTAGTCTAGCCAGCAGTCATTTTTGTCAACTGTTTCCAGCAACATTTGATAAAGTTGAAACTGCAGCTTGCTCAAGTTCTAGAGGTGTTGATGATCATTTTAGCATTGGGATGTTTATCCAGTTCAATTCAATCCATTCAGCTTATTTGTATTAACTTAATTTACATAGGAAAACTATCTCACAACACTAAGAAAGCTCTCGACTGTCATAATGTGTGTTTTTTTGCTCTCAGTAGTCCTCTTTCATCCCCGCCACCTGGGCGTAGTTACACAGCTGATTTGTTTCCCTGATTAGGGTTTTCCCAGTGTACTTAACTTCACCTGTGTTCCCTGAGTTTTTGTCGGATCCTTGCGTCTGCTCGCTGCACTCTCAGCGGAGTAAGATCGGTGTTTATTGAGATAGGTACCAGTTTAGTAAAATAAAGTCTTTTTTCTTGTTAATTGGCGCTGGGCTGGACCTACCTTTCTTCCACGATGACCGGTCATGATATCGACAACCCAAACTCTGAGCTTTCAATAGGATTTCAACTAGTCTTCCTCGCTCGTCAAAGCTGACTTTAAAAATTTAGAAATATATGAATATGTGTGCGTTAAGATTAGACAAACCTTAGTTAGAGCTTCATATAGTTATAAGGAAGAATAATGTACACTGCTTTCAGAGTATTTTACTTGATAACATAAAATTGTCCAATGTTTGCCAAGTTAAATTTAAAATAAATAAATAAAAAGATTAACAGCTCCCTTCAGGTCTGGGGCCAGTCCCTATTTTACAAAATGGGCCATAAATATCTTGGTGTCTGGATTACAACTGGTAGCAGGATGGAGTGGGTGACTGATAGGCAGATTCAGGCATCTTCTGCAGTAATGGAGGTGCTGCTCCCGTCTGTTGTTGAAAAATTATCTAAATTAATGTGCGACTTTTCTGACTTATCAATTTGTCTATATTTTGACCGTAACACATGATTACACAATATGGATGATCAGCAAACACCGATGATTTAGCAGTTTTTCCCATCTCTATTTATTCACAAAAGAAAAAGAAAAACTCCACTCAGCTCCACAATTGTTGATGTTTATAGTGATTACTTTCTGTAAACCTGCAAGGTGATGGTGGCAAACATGATTTTCGAGGAAGAGGCATTGCTTGAATAACTATTAGAAGTTCAGCATGCATAATCTAAAACTGGGAACAAAGGTCTGGAGCTTATGATGGATAACAATTCTGCACAGTGATGTGCGTGTCTATTTGCAATATTTCCGGTGTGTTTGTCCACAGCAAATAAAATATGGGACCAAAGATTTGAGGCTGTCTATTTGGTAACAGAGACAAAAACATAAGACTTAACTTGTTTGTTTTCTTTTTTTCAAAAATGAGTGCCTCGGCTTCCCACTTAGTTCCACTTTCCTGCCTCTTTTTGCTGTTGCTTTTACTGACAGTTCTATTTAGGGAGTTGCAGTCCAGGGGGAAAAGGGTTGCTCTATAGATGCCGCTTTGCGGCAGACTCTTAAACTACAAATCTAGACCAAGAAGTCCAAAAGCTAATTTCAAAGACCAAAACATGTCAAAGTTTTTGTCTCCCTCCTGAGATTAGAGAGTGTTTATTAGCCACCTTTGGGTCAAACGAATACAGAAGTAATAACATAAGGGCAAAATGTCTCGGAGTTGGAATGATTTTCACAAGGTCAGGAAACAAACACAAGGAGCCCACAGCATCCACCCCAATTCACCACCTTTCTAGTTATCTTTAGCTCCGTGGATTGATGAGTTTTCTCCAGCCTGCTCAACCAAGTGTAAAATCCCTTGTAATACATTCCATTTTTAATTTGGGTCACAACCAGATGCTGCATACTAATGCCACTTTTACAAAGCTTCTCCAAAGTTGGTTCCTTTTATTTTTTTTTTCCTATTCTGCAATATAAATCTACCAACAATTTCTCTCTTTGGCTGACATGAGCTTAGATTGCTCTAACAAGTCATTTTTCTGTGACCGTGTTTTTGTGTGTGTGTGTGTGTGTGTGTGTGTGTGTGGGTGTGTGTTTGTGTGTGTGTGTCCCTACACTGTACATGTTCCTGTTTTTTTCATTAAAACTCTAGAATCAAAAGTCTCTTTTTACTTTCAGGTTTTCATTTAAATATTTTGAAGACTTCATTCTCTCTTTTTTTTCCCCTGGCAATGAGACAAGTGAAGTCATCAAAACAATAACTGGTACGAAAAGTGTTCAGAATTTTTCATTCTTCATTGTAAATATACTGCCTGAAAAAACAAAAACACAGCTTATTAAAGCTATGTTTGTGTACTTTGACATTTTTTTTTTTGCATGTGTACTAACCTGGGTGGCCTTGGACAATCAAAGCAGTTAGTTATAGTAAGACCTTTAAAATTAAAACTTTTCTTAATCTGATTTTATAGGCAGTGATAATTGCAACTAAAACCTGCTCTACTATTACACCAATCAAGACAAGAAAGTTAGGGAACATTATAAAACCAAAAGAAGCAAGTTAAAATTCAAATTTATTTGTTTTTCAAATTTACTTATCTAAGATCTCTGTATATTTTCACCACCCAAGCTTTTGGAAAAGCTTACTCATATCCAGGGATTTAGTCGCAAGTAGCAACATGCATGTGTCCTTAAAAAAAAAAAAATAACAAGTGTGTGTGTGAGCTTTGTAATCATAACTGTGAGAAGAAGTATTACACATTTAAATCCCTGGCAGTGTTTTACAAATCCATTCGGAGCGCGTATAGAATTGCCTAGTCATCAGAATTTATCACCAGGGGGATTTGAAGCATAGCCAAACTTTTATAACCTGCAGTTTTACATTTAGTATGAATTCTTTTAGTATATTTGTATGAAATGATAACGTTAACCAATAGCATATTGAAAGGTGTCTTTATAAAACAACTAGTGGTGATGCTAAGATTTCCACAGGAGCTTCTCCCACTCTTTCCTCATCTGTTCCCCATGTTGCAGTCTGTTCATTACTCGGAGTCCTTCCGAAGCACTTCGGAATCAATCATATTGGCAGAACAATTATTGTGCTGAACCATGCCACCCCACTGGCCATCACTGCGCCTTAAAGCTACAGCAGAAATACAGACACAGACGCACAACCCACTCAAAGTGATTCACATAATTAATTACCCTCAGCCTGACATGGGAATATCTGACCTCAGTTCTTCTGTAAATCAGTAAATATCTGCCTGCGTTTAGGAACTTGCGATTGTTTGTGTATGTCAGTAAGCTGTTGTCTTATCTGATTTCAGAAGTTGTTGTTTCAAACTAACATCTGCCTTCAATATTCATTGTTATATGTAGGCCAGCAGTTCATAGGGTATGAAATACACTGTGAACCATCTGACTATGATTAGTCACATGGACCTTAATACATATTCGTCTGATCCAAAGCTACCAAAGAGCAGAACCTGAACAAATTACACGATCAGACCTATATCAAATCTAATCAAATCAAACTTTATTTGTATAGCACATTTCAGCAGCAAGGCATTTCAAAGTGCTTTACATCAAATCAAACACAAAAACACGATGCAACATAGAATCAACAATAAAAACACAACATCAAGTCAGATTCCGTCAATAAATTTGCAATTGATTACGTTTCAAATACAACTCTAAACAAGTGTGTTTTTAGTTGAGATTTAAAGGAAATCAGTGTTTCAGCTGTTTTACAGTTTTATGGAAGTTTGTTCCAGATTTGTGGTGCATAGATGCTAAATGCTGCTTCTCCTCGTTTGGTTCTGGTTCTGGGGATGCAGAGCAGAACCAGAACCAGAAGACCTGAGAGTTCTGGAAGGTTGATACAACAGCAGAAAATCTTTAATGTATTGTGGTGTTAAACCATTCAGTGATTTATAAACCAACAACAGTATTTTAAAGTCTATTCTTTGAGCCACAGGGAGCCAGTGGAGGGACTTTAAAAGCTGCAGCTGCCTCCAAACTATTTCATCAACATTACCTAACCATACTTGTTACTGTTGTGCATCTCAGCTCTGTCCCTCAAATCATTTGAGGCATTTTGACCTTCTCTTCTTAATAACAAAACTCATTTATACATTTCTGAACACTGACTTAGCCAAAAATATATCTTTGTGTTGCAATTTTTTAAATGTCTAAATAACAATATGAGCTTTTCCATGGCCAAATAAAGTAGCAGAGAAGCTAAATCTCGCATCAACGACAGTGAGGGATGTTTGCCGACATCCTGTACACAACAACAATGAGGGATATTCTCTGAGGATCTTTTATTTCCTTTTAAAACCTGCAAGTGATTTAGCTCGCTCTCAGACCTGTCATTGAGCTGAGATGCATAAAGAGGCTCCATGCTGGCAAGCAGATGGAACAGAAGCAGGAAAAAACTGAATGCTTTTGCTCAAGACAAAGCAAGTTAACAAAAAAGAAAAAAAGAGGGGAAAAAGTTTTTTTATTTCTTCAAAACGCACAATTTAAGCTAATATCAACAATAGAAGTCAAAGTGATACTAGTACTTCATCTTGTTAATGACGTGAACTTACTAATTTATTCATTTGGACATAAAAAAATGGAATTTACATTTTTTATGTCAACTGAAAAAAAGTTAGACACAAAAAAACAATAATTTCCTTGAAATTGATCTTTGGTAAAAAAATGGATATTACATAATTTTTTTTTTCAATGGGTGATCTTTTTAATTGAACTTGAGACACACATACTGTTCAGGGTCAAATTGACCTGCTGATTAAAATCAAGATAAATGAGTCAAGTAGAGAGTATTTATTTTTTCCTCCACTTCTGCTGAGTGTCACTCAGTGTGGGTGGAGTTTGTCCACAGGAACAGAAAAGGTTCCCGTCAAAAGTTGTATGAACACCTGCTTTCTCGCAGTTTCCTAGTGAAGAAAAGAGAATAGTGAGAAAGTGGGTTTGTGTGTGTGTGTGTGTGTGTGTGTGCGCGTGTCCATGCAACCCCATTATCTGAACAACAATGAGTATTGAAGAAGGTCCGTTCTAAGGCTTGTGCAGATTGATCTCTGACTCCACTTGATTGTTTTCAGGCCTGCGGGCTCCGCTGGATCTCTCGTGCTCCTTCTCAGCTGCTTTTGCTTTTCTCTGTCGATCAATTGTTATCGCAGCAGCGCTGACAACGAGGCGTCCTCATGGCTGATTTGACAGGTAGCCAGTCGCCTCACCTCCCCAGCGCACCTCCACCTCCAGAGTATCGAAAGGGAGAAAAATAGTAATTGCATCTGATATTGCATAGATAGAAGTGTGTTCTCTTCAGCGCTGTCCTTTTATTTCTACAAGAGATTTCAGTTTTGTTGTGATCGCACGAGGCTAAGTTGTGTTCTTCATGTCTTATAGAGCAGGCGACACATGGCTACTAGCTCCACTAATAAAACTGTGATTAAGCCACATTGATAAATTTCTTTTGGCACCTGAAGTAAACTTGTTGTTTAATCAGCAAAATTACACTTTAATTATCTTTCCCTCTACATTTTTTTTATTCTACTCTGTTCTACTAAGCTATTAATATTTTAATTTGGTCTACCACATCTTAATGTAATAACAGCCCACATAAATCTGTAATCAGAGGAAAATGGGCACTGAGGGATTATTAAAATGTCTTCAGCTTTTCAAACAAAAATTTACTTGTCACACTTAACATGCATGTTATAGCAGACGGAACAGGTTAAAGGTAACGTCGCTTCAAATTGATTGCTTGTAGTTGAGGTTATTTTCAGAACCCAAGAGCATCTTTTGACGTAACTCCAGTTCCAGACATTCAAGGAAATACAGTTTATTGTTTAAAAACTTTGTTAGTGTGTTTCATCAGTGCAGAGGGAGGCACAGTGCATTTTAAAACAACTAATTTATTTTTCACACGTATGGCGCAACCCTCCAGCTCAACAACAGCACATCAAGCTTTCCAGCAGCAGGGATCACCATTTAAGAAAAAATTAACCTCAAATTGATTCCGCTTGAAACTTGCGATACAACTTATAATAGTCTGTCGGAAAAATGTATTTTTAAAATCATTTTGTACTGTGTGTGTCTTTGTGCCCACCCCACCAATGAGTTCTTTAGACATACACCATTAAGAGGGTGTAGCCTTAACCTATTGTTTGGGTTTCACTGAAAAACTTATTTGTTTTACAATACAGACTGATTAAATTTTCTGAAAAACTGAAAAAAGAAATATATATATGTATGTATGGAGGTAATCTTGAGTTACACTGACAAAGGGTTCTACAGGGATGTGAGCAAATCCTGTTATGATTCCACAAAGTGCAGTACTTAAAGCTCGATATACAAAGATACACACAGCGTTAAGCACAAAAGACGCCAACTGAGCCTCTTTTTTATCAGTGGTTAGAATGTTAATATTCTCGTTGTACAGAACTTGCTGTTCTGCTGCGGGGGAGAACAGATTGGGAATACTTCTTTAAACTTTCTCAGAACAGTTGCACCTAACACACAGTGGGACCTCTCTCTAGAAGCCCTGCTGCTTTTTTACTGGAAGTAAGAAATGTGCAAAACAGAGAACATGCCTGTCTGGCAGGAACAAACTAAGGCAAATCTGACAAATAGAACAAAAAAAAAAGCCCAATGAGACGACACGACTTGAGATGGTTACGGCAAGAAACGTGTTTTCAATGTGTAGAACGTAAATGGCGAGCAGACACAATACACACATCTGCCCTCATTTCCTAGGGAACATTTCCTTCTAACAACTAGGCAAATATGAATAGTCTTAACGTAAAATAATTTGTTGAAATCTGTCGAAATCTCAGGTGAGAGCATTACGGCGGACGTCAAGGTCTGCGTGTGCATCGGCATGCCAGGTCACGCCCAGGAACCTGGCATGGTTCCTGAGCCAGGTTCAGTCTATAGCATCTCCACGTTCTCTCACACACACACGTTGATGGTTTCAGTGGTCAGACCCTCACAGCTTGTATCGAAGGCTGAGCTCTAAGCCCCCAGAAAGCAGCATGCCTGGGGCTACACTAGCTGAAGAAATCCCTCCTCAGTCCCTGAAGAGGGAAAAAGAAAAAGAAGAAAAAAGAAATCACTTGCCTCGCTCCAGAGAAAACAGAAACTTCCCAGACTTGGCACCTATTTTATATTTCTAGTCACTTTTAGAACAGAATATTGTTAACTATGTTTTAATCTCATCACTGAAAACTGGGTGCTTCAACGATATGGAAACAGAGTGATGAATTGCAAAACCACAAGAAATCAATCGACTGGTCATCCATCTAAAGAGACAAGTTAAGCTACATTTGTACATCTGTTGCCATGGGGTGGGAAAAATGTAAAACGTAGAGAATAATACCGGGCGAGTATTCACAGCGTTTCAAGCTTCATTTTAATATTTAAGACATAGAAGTATGTCTTAAATACTCCATGGAACCCTTTTCCATGAAGGGTTCACGGAAAAGCAGTCCCAGATTGACAGCTTTTGTTTCCCCCCCTTTCAACAAATAAATCATTTAACAACTGCCTTTTGTAGTTACTCAGATTATTTTTACAAGGTAAGTACCCAGCCTACTTTCAGCTCCTACATTGAAATCTTTCATTTTGATCTATATCTGGATGCACTGATTTAAACTAAGATAAGCCATGCTGCTTTGGATCGAGAGATACGCAGTACTTATCCTTGTCTGCAATACACACAAACACAGACACACACACATGCCGCTTGGACCTTGCGAAGAATTATGAGGCTATATTGTTACTATTATAGCTGGAGAACAGCTTTTTTTTCTCAAATAGAAAGCTGTTACTAAAGTCTCAGACGGTAGGTGTATCGCGATACAGTGATTTTTTTTTCCCCCAGCTAAACAAGAAGAATAGAAGGAAATGGAAAAAACTGTTTCTTCAAAACATTCAATATGTCCTTGTTTTCATCTTTAGCTGCTGATGTAAGTTTGCACAGACAATGTGGTCACATCCCACACACACATACAGCTCTCCATATAAGAAAAGCTTCCTGTGAGCAGGCATTGAAAGTTAGCATTTTAGCTGTGACGCTCAAACACAATTCATCTGGCAATGTGTTTGTACTATCCATATTAAATAGACATAAATGAATTCTAACAGACTTCCACGATGATATCATTGTGCACATCACAGTCAAACCGGTGGCCTTGAAAAGCTACTTAGAGCGAAAGAACCAATAACTCCAAACAAACCCAGAACAATGTTTTGCAAATCAAATCAAGGACATACTTTATTGATAGTGCAGCCTGTGTTTTGATGGAACTAATATTGACGTGTTTTGCCATAATGAGCGTGAATTGAAAGTGAAATGCACCGATGGCAATATCATGTTGCTGAGTTTCGCCGTAGGACCGCTGAACAAAACAAATGACATCATGAGGAACAGACATTGTGTGGAAATATTGAAGGAACAACTGACTACTGTTAGAACCCTTGTTATCCTGTGCTTTGCGAGAGCCAGTGCATCTTAAAGCAGGAGACGGAGCAAGGCAAGAACAAAAGTGATTGTTGCCATGCTACACCGAGTTGGTTTTGGTCAAGTCTCATCAGATCTATTAACTTCAGATGTTAAAGTTAGTACAAAGCTACTTAACGTTCTCTGACAGCAACAAGGGAGGATGTTTGAAAGTAACTCATCTATATTCTTACAGTGAGTTTAACTGAGTAAAATCAAGTCTGTCTTGTTATTTCCATCAGTTCATCAAGGCCAAACAAAGGAGCACTTATTCTCTAGAATAAAGTAGAACAGGAATACTTTATTTGTGCAGACATGGGCTGCATTAAAATGATCAGGAAGCCTGGAACTAATAATATAAAGATTACGACAACAGAAAGTAGACACAAACATGAACAAACTTCAAACATGAAGTGTCACGGTTAAGCGACCTGCTAAACTTTGCAATCCTGCAACGCAGTGAGATGAGCCTCTCATCAGTGCAGCTGTGAGGAGTTTACCTTTTTTTTCTTTTTCAGCAAGAACCATTGAATATAACTTCCCTCATCTGCACCTCCATCTTAGTTCTGAGACCGTGCGGCCTCCTGTCTTTGACAGAAGTGTCCATTTTTACCCTTTTTGTTGTGCCGCCTACTATTTTGAACTGTCATGCAGACAACGGCAAAGAACAGAGTATTTTCAGTGAGTGCGTGAAGAACGGAAACATGCATATTCTGTCTCTGGAAGAAGTGACAGATGTGTCCCTTACTGGGAACACACAATGTTTATTTTGGCATACCTTTCCAGTTTGATCGAATAGTACAGCACTCAGGCATTTGTTGGACCATCAGACTGTTAGCTCTCCTGAACTCCACCCCCAGCTCCATGGTTTTTGTGCTGTAAAGATGGAGTCATCAAAGCCCTCAACGTGCTCACTTGTAATCCCTGTAACGAGATCTTCTTAAAAGCAGAATATTCTGAAGGTTAAAAGGGTCTGAGTAATCTGGCAATCGAGTGTCTGACAGTGACTAGTCAACAAAGAACACTCATGTTCACTCCCTTGTTGTTTCCAATCATTCAAAGGCGGGCCAACAACTAGCGTAAGCTTCATTCCCAGTTGGGCAGCAAGTCCAACAGAATTGTCCAGCTGAGGTGCATCAAGCTCCACCGCTGTTTAATGGGCACACACACGCAGCGTTGAGCTGTCTTGATTAACTCCCACTCACACAGCGGCGGCTTTGCTCACAGAGCCTGCTTCTATCAGACTCAAAATGGCTTTATGATCCACAAATCCTGCGGTGTTTTAATAAAAACACTGAAAACGTTATACTTGACAGGTTTAAATCCCTAAACGATTACTGAGACGAGAATGTGACTCCCTCAGGCCCCGGCAGTGGCCCGCACTTTGGTTATTCCATTTAACAATCTCTTCCACGAGACTTAACTGATTGTATTGATACGTTTTCAAAGTTCCACATACTTCTGCACACCTTTTTTGTTGATTTGGTTCCCGTGGTGGAAACAAATCAGGAAGGAAACGCTCACCAAGAAAACTACCGTGGCTTCTGGAGGGAAAACAAACGTTAAACCTCAGAACTGTAACGTGACTCTGAATCTTGTAGGTGATATGAAAAGTCCTGCTTAACCCCTTCTTTCATCTGTTGTGTGGGATTGCCAAATTCACTCTTTTTAGTAAAAGAGCCATTTGAGAAGCGACAGATCTTATATTTGTATAGAGAAACACTTAAATGTAGAAAGGGTTTCATTTAGAGTTCAGTGCTAGGAGCACCAAACCATCTTTACAATACCAAAGATGTTGCATTAAATTGCTAAATAGTAAGGTAATCACAAACGAGCATTAAATAAAACAACACTCTACATATTTGATTGAAACACCAAATAGTAGAAATGGGTATTGAGAAGTCTCTTAAACTACTCTAGTCTATCAGCAGCTCTTATATACAAAGTTTAAAACCTAGTGAACGAGCAATACAATTTATATTAAAAACAATCAATTGAGTCATGAATGAGAAGCCAGTGGAGTGAGTCCAGAACCAAAGCTTAATGGTTCCCTTTAGTAGAAATCCAAACCGCTAAGCATGTTAGAGTAAACTTATTTAGGCAACACCCTCAAGATTTTAATATCAAATCGCACAAGTGTCTAAACATTGAAAAAAAATTAAAAAATGCTCTCCAGTTCAAAGTTAGGTGTCCATGTCAAATGTTGGAGGTCAGCATGAACATTAAGCTGAGTTGTTATAATGTCAAATGAAGCCTAGGCGAAAATTCAAGCTGGGAGACAAAACACAGCCGTCCCACATCAGACACTCACCACGCCCCCGCTGCAGCCAATCGGGACAGGTGCGCCGCACCGCTTCAGCCAATCGTCGTTCACGGATCCCTTCAAAGGACAAGCTTCCCGGATCTTCTCGCTCGTCAGCCGTGCTTCAACTCTACGTATGCGCTTTCCAACCTCTCCCACATTCAGTCAGCTAGTCAGCTGCCTCCCGTCCGCCAGCATTCCCGGTCCTTCAGTCCCTAATTCAGCTCGCAGAAGCACCTTCCGATCATCTTCGCCCTCTTTCAGAACCAGGTACAGGGAGTGTCCCTCACCTGCCGGCTGCGCTCCTGTCGACTCCCAGTCATTCCTCACCGATCTAACCACCTCATCAAGCCTGCATTCGGCCTCCATTGATGTCTTTCCCTCATTGATGACGCAGGCGTCCTCTGGCATCCGCCTGGTTCCCCGCTCCGGCTCACCATCGTCAGCTGCTACGCCTCACTGGTGCTGTCAACCTGCAGCCAAGCGCTGGTTGTCTCCACGATTCGCCGTGGCTCCATTGACGCACGTCGGCTCTTCCTCCTCGTCCCATCATGGACTCGATCCGTTGCCCCATCTTCTCTACCAGTCCACCTCCAGGAGAAAACCGAAATCAGACCGCTACGCTCACCTCCGCGTATCTCAGCTCGCAGCTGACTCTTCAGCCCCATCAACCGGGAACTTCGTTTACGCCCATCGGGCGTCGTCTAGGTAAGACGTACCCACTCCTGATTCGTTCATTTGATATGCATCATGTCACCGTCAGCGCACCAGTACCTTTAATTCAGTTTATCTCGCCTCCTATTGCTGGTCAGTCGGCATCTTCAGGGTCTCGAGTAGCTCAATTTGTTAGAAGAGCTGGTTCTCACAGCCCCGCCATTTAATGGCGGACGCTCTTTGTCAACCTCATTCCGTTATTTCCCCGCTCAGGCCGCCGTAGCCCTCTCTTTCCTCTGTTGCTTAGCTCGCTCCAAATTCTGTCAGAAGTCCCAGTTTGTATCTCAGCACATTCTGCCTCAGCCCAGCTCGCTGGTCTCCCTAATCACAGCACCATATTTCTTTAAGCTTTTTCACTAATAGAAAGGATTCTCTTAAAGCTACACATGAAACGCACCTGAAAACAAACGAGTTTGGTGCAATCTTTTATTTACAAATTCCTCTTTTATTGGAGGGAGAGAGAAAAGAAAAAAAAACAAAACAAAAAAAAACACGTTGGACCTGCCGCCTGCGTCTAGTTTCACACTCCTTTTATCAGGGTCAAAGGAGACGTGCTTGCCCGTCTTTCATCCACGTAGTTCCAGTCGCCTGTGTAACTGGGTTTATATTGTTAGTTATATATTTCCACAAAATGTTTTCTTTAATTTATTTGTCCTCTTATATTTGTCTATTCTTGTGTTCCTCTGTGTCTGCTATTAGGGGTTTGGCCCTCCAGCTCCGCCCTTCTTTCTTCTTCTTTTGTTCAGGGTCCTCCAGGACCATTATATATACTCAGTTATTAATTTCCTCTTCCCTTTTGCTACTTGTTCCACTGGGGAGAGGCAAGTTTTATAATCCGTTGTATTCCTTTCATTTACATTGTTCGAATGTTTATTTTTCCGCCTGTATTAATGATGGCTATTTTCAGTTTAGTTGCTATTACGCCTTTATAACATTTGATGCATGTTAATACTGTTATTTTGTACAGATCGGGCTGGCGAACTAGAGCACATGCTATGTGCTAATGCTAATGTCTCCCGATTGACAGGATAAATAAACGGAGACCGCCTCCAAACCCTGATTCGGAGTTTTGTGGTTTGTCTGATTACCACACAAAACGCAGAAGTGCACCGGTCACACCTGCGTCAACCTCAACCCTCTAACAGTCAGTTTTCACCTGCACAGCAATCCGAACTTCACGAGCGTCCTCTTTCAAGTCATTCACACGTGGCAATACCACCCGCACCGACGGCTTCCTTTCCTCCTCATTCAATGGTTCCGACTCCTTTCAAGGAGGCACTCATGCAGCGAATAAGCAGGCATGCGCTCTAAGAGGTCCGTGCCATCTGCACAGTCGCCAGTCCAACAAACGCGTCAGGATACGACTAGCCAGCGTTTTGATAAATGCACGATCTCTCATGTTTGTCACAATTGCTACGTAATCTCTGCTGGAGCTATTCGCAGTGAACCACAAAGCGCACTCGCATAAACAAGCGTCGTCCTTGATAGCCTGACGGCTTATCACCAAGTCTAACCATCGTGTGGAGGCCAAGTTAATGTAGAAAATATTCAGTTACTGTAAAAAACTTATTCGTTTAATTAGTAATTTAATAAGAGAATTTGTTGAGGTTTAGGAAGTATTATTATATTGCATGTGGCTAAATTCATAATGTTTTAAGTGTTTTATTTTAAGTTTGTATACCTTATAACTTCATTGACCACTTTGCAATTTATGCAAAAGAGGTGAGTAGCCTGGTGTTAACGGAAGGGAAGAGAGAGGGAAAAAGGCGAGGTCGATGCAAGTGAGAATCGACAGAGCCACACAGTTTTCAACCGTAGTTTGTATTGTGGAGGTTATTTAAGATTTGACTGCTCATGTAAAGGATAACACAAGAAACTGTGGAATAAATCTTTTTGTTTTACATCTTTGCATCGGAGCGCTGTGGAAGTTTTTATTTTCCTCCTCAAACACACGAGTGAAATCAGCGAAATTAACCTTGTGGAAACACACGTCGTCTGCGATAAAGCTTACAAAGATCTAACTTCCCTGGCATGTGGCCGTTTACCTAAAACCGTTATCGTTTGTCCCTCCCTGTCGGTTGCAAATGTAACCCAGGCTTTCCCTCTTCAAACCTGCAGCTGGTGGAGACACCCTACGGGCTCTGCGTTGCGTCATGTTGTATGTGTGAAGGTAGGATGTGTTCCTTGCAGAAGAGTAATCAGGCGCAGGGCTGTTCGTCGGGGAAACAACGCAGCTTACGGCCATCAAGTCTCATAGACTGCAGATCCCTGTCCACGCGGCTCGCGCCTAACAAGTCTCACAGACTGCAGGCCCCCGCAGCGCAGCTCGAGCCTAACAAGTCTATCAGACTGCAGGCCCCCGCAAAGCGGCTCGCGCCCAACAAGTCTCGCAGACTGCACACCCCACCACGTGGCTCGCATTCAGCCAACGTCATTCTCTCGACCGACTCGCTTCAGGTCTTCACGGACGCCGCCCCATCCTCTGGTTTTGGGGGCTTTAAAAGGTAAATGGTTGCTGGAAAGTTGCCTTCCTATTTTCCTCAGTCCGAATCCTCTACATTTTATGAAATAATTCCCTTTGCCGTAGCTTGCCGCCTCTGGGGCCATCCTTGGAGCAGAATGCGTTTATTAGCGCGCTGCGATAATATTACCATGGTCCAAGCATTAATAAAGGCCGCCCATCCGTTAGCTCCATTATGCCTTTCATTCGCCGCTGCACATGGCAAGCTGTCAACAACATTTCATCATCTCAGCTCAGCACGTTTCCGGTTATTACAATACTATCGCCGACTCTCCGTCCCGTTCTAAGTTTCAGGTTTCGCTGTCCATGTCTTGCTGCCGACGCCAACCCGAGCTAACGCAAACCTTCAAGATCTGACGCTTTATAAATGGCTCTCCACTCTCTCGCGTTCATCACGCTACTACATAAAGTCGGGCCTCGCTCCATCTACACTTTCTTCGTATACTTTCGCCTGGCAAACTTACACCAAGTTCTGCTCTGCTATCAATTCTCCCTTTACCCTGGTAGTATATCCACAGTTCTCGCTTTCATCACCTACTGTTTCGACCACCGTCGATCAGTACTGTCCTACATCCGCAGTCCGTTCACGGGCATCAATTTTCACGCGAAACTCCAGCAACCCAGCTCATCACCTAGCCTCTTTTCGAACTCTGCCGTGAAGCTCCTTCTCAAAGGGATTGCTAAGCATAGCACCTCCGTTCCCGATAGCCAGAAACCCATCACACTCCCATTACTCAGGAGTCTCATCACTGCGCCCGTCCAGAGCTTTCTCCTCCTACACCTAAGCGCTCCTCCATGCGCTCCTGCTAGCCTTCCATGGATTTCTTGGGCTGAGTGAGTTCACGCTGCATCGGAAGTATTCAGTTTGTCATGAGATCTATCTATATCTGATCTAAAATTCTTCGCGGACCACTACAATCCTTCACATCAAACACACCAAAACGAAAGGTTGTGTACTATCGCTATCGCACGCATGATCGGTCCGTTCTGTCCTTTTTGCTCAAATTCACATGTAAAGACATCAACTCTGCCACGAATCCAAATCTCTGTTTCTCACACCTGAATGCTTCGCCGTGACTGCTAACTGGTTCACTCACCACCTCAGACTGACGTTAGCAGCTTGCGGTCTTCCACCTAGTCACTTTTCAGGCCATTCTTTAGAATAGGCGCCGCTACACCTACTGCCGTTCAAGGCGTCCCTTTAGCTTCTCTCCTTCAGCTCGGACGCTTGGCGTCCTCAGCCTTCTCATCTTACATCAGACCCGATCTCTCAATCCTACTCAAAGCTCAACGTTCCATAACTGCAGGTGAGCATCTCGTCATATCTGGTGGTGGAGCGTTCTGCCATTTCTAACATCTCTTTCTGCTAGGAGATCCGGCCGGACCATCGGTCCTCAGCCCTCGGCTCGACAGCAGCCATTCCATCCTCCACAGGTCACTGCGTGCCTAACAAGTCTATCAGACTGCAGGCCTCGCCAACGCCGGCACGCCGCCTAACAAGTCTATCAGACTGCAGGCTCGCCAACGCGGCACGCGCCTAACAAGTCTATCAGACTGCAGGCCCCCGCCAACGCGGCACGCGCCTAACAAGTCTATCAGACTGCAGGCCCCCGCCAACGCGGCACGCGCCTAACAAGTCTATCAGACTGCAGGCCCCCGCCAACGTAGCTGTGCCTAACAAGTCTTGCAGACTGCAGGCCAGCTAGGCCTCAACCCGGCACCCTCTTTTGGGGGGAAGACTACCCTGAGCTAAACCTGGACCGATCACCTGCCTGGTGATCCTCAGCTCACAAGTCTTCCGCCGGGTTCGAGCGCCAAAAATTTCGGATCATTAAATCCTCTAACTGTTTCTCTTTCTCTGTGTGAGTCTATCCAGATTGAAATGAAGCCTAGGCGAAAATTCAAGCTGGGAGACAAAACACAGCCGTCCCACATCAGACACTCACCACGCCCCCGCTGCAGCCAATCGGGACAGGTGCGCCGCACCGCTTCAGCCAATCGTCGTTCACGGATCCCTTCAAAGGACAAGCTTCCCGGATCTTCTCGCTCGTCAGCCGTGCTTCAACCCACCTCCTCCCCATCTCCACCATCATCCCAGGGACATCTTCTTAGCTCCCTCTCTGCTCCTTCGTTCAAGGCTCCGTTCCACCACCAGTATTCGGACCGGGGGGAAGACTACCCTGAGCTAAACCTGGACCGATCACCTGCCTGGTGATCCTCAGCTCACAAGTCTTCCGCCGGGTTCGAGCGCCAAAAATTTCGGATCATTAAATCCTCTAACTGTTTCTCTTTCTCTGTGTGAGTCTATCCAGATTGAAATGTGTGTTTGTTATGATAACGGTTCCAATAATCACCCTGACCTGGGGTCAATTTACCCTCTAAAAGAACAGGGGTTTTTTTTGTTTTGTTTTGTTTTTTTAGATTACAAAAAGCAGCATCCATTGGCTTCCGTCACAAATTATTTCACTTCAGTCTCTCTACATAAACCAATCACTAGTAACCTCCCAGCAGCAGTTTGTCCTCGTGTGCCCAAATTTAATTTGCCCCGATATCAGATATTCTCAGTCAATAAAAATGTTCTCCTTCCCCCTTCGGCTCGCCGAGGTTGTTTTTAACGACGGGGTTAAATTGTTCGAGCCACAATTAGGAGAAAGTAATTTCCCCGGTGTGCATCTCTATTCACCCCTTCTCTTGTTTATCCCTCCACTTTTTGCAATTGGATTCACCCTCTCCATGGCTCCTTTGGCCAGTAAATGGAACAAGTAGAAGGGGGGAAAAGATAGTCTTTTTCAGTTTCATACAGATAAATCTCATTTTGAGATGCTAGTCATAGAATCCAATCTCCTTTAGCTCCCACAGCAAATAATAGACAGACTGAGAGGCACAAGTCATTTTCCAGTTCCTGTACAAGACAGGCCTGATGCATTCAAAGGGATTCAAACATCAAATTGCATGCTTGTACGTTTCTGTTGCTGTTTTCATTCATTTTTTTGAGGGGGGGATTCAGGCTTGGGTCTTTGTGATTCACTGCTGATGTGTGAGATGTGGACGGACTTATTTATCCATATGTTTCTCCCTCACCGAGGAGATACAGAGACGTCCAGATGTCTGCTAATCCGGGTCACCAAGACTGAACTAGAGTAAAAAAAAATAATAATAATAAATTGAACTTTTAGTTCAATTGGACATAAAGAAAGAAATATATTTTTCAACGGTGTGAAAAACCTCCAAAACAAATTCAGCTAGTTTAGCAGTCCTAAATCTTACATAAGCCCACAGACACTGTGGGCTTTGCGAAGTAATGATTGCAGCAGCAGCTAGTTATCTGCACAGGGCTTCCACGCAATCGATGAATGTCTTTTATTTGCAATAGACTGATGAAGAAAAATGGACTCAGAGGTCTTTTCCCTTGATAAAGACGGAGCACACCCGGAACTGTAACCTTGCCTCCTTCTTCTTCTGTTTGGTATGGATATCTATATTCAGTGGTATGATGAATTTGCCAAAGCTGTGAGGCTCCACTGGGGAGTCGGATCATTCATCTGCTGCCATGTGAAATTCCATTGAACTGCAGCACTCCCTCAGCAGCAGCCAGGAACACAACTTTAATCAATTTCACTGTCAATGAGAGGGAGCAGAGACCATGCATATTTACATATGGATGCTGGGGCTCTTTCACGTATAGCTGAGATGAACGGGCCTCACACACATTTTAATCTGCCACAAGGTGGGTTGGTATTGTCTCACTTTACAGACAGCTTTAAGCAGTTCCTTCATTGTGAAAATGCTTGTTGGCTGTGCAGATACATTGTTTCACACTGAAGCATAAACTTTAACAAAAGAGCTCGAAAAGGTTGATTGTAACAAATTTCACTCTTCCTTAAGAGGGATGTGCTGGGCAAAGCAAACAACCTTCAGAATGAACAAGCCTCAAGTTTATTCTGAAGAATATCTAATAAAAGGCTGGTAATAAGAACCACAGTACCTCATAACTGGGACTTTGAGAGACAAATACAGAACAGACCAAAAGTTTGGGCACACAGTTGTGTCCAAACTTTTGGTCTGTACTGTATATGGAAGTTAGTTTAAGAACGATGTTATTTAATGAGGAAATTGGGGTACATTTCAAAGAAAAGGAATAATAATTCAAGTGCAGGGAGAAATGCCCAGTGCTTGCGAAAAGAAATAGTTTAACATTCTAACAATGTCAATCAATATTTGAATATTGTGTGATAAGTTTTCACTGAAAGCAACAAACTGGAGAAATAAAACAAGTATTAAAAAGGATGCCCCGGGGGTATAGGATAATATTTCCAATGAATTTTGTTTAATGTTTTTTTTTTTTTTTTTCCCTAGTGGGCACCGACACAGAACCACATGAGATCCACTCCTGATCAGAGTCTTAACACTGTTCCCAGGAGTGGATTATGATTTGGATCAGGATTAGGTTGTAAGTTGAGCTTAAACATGATAAAATAATATAGAAGAGCAAGAGGCTAAACAATTAAACTTGGAAAATTGTTGAAATTTATATTTCAAGTCCAACAGTAGAACTGCAAGCAGTTATTAATGGATTCCAAGTCCCAAGGTTTTGCATCAAAATCCAGGTTTTGTTGTTTGGAGACCTCCTGCATTTTAGTGGCAGCTCTCTGCTTTGATGTTGGATGTAGTAAAGTTCAAGATACTAAACATGCAACTTTAGTGTGTTATAAAGTTGCATAGTTTATAATACTATTATTATACCCCCGCAGTACGAAAAGATTCTATGCAGGTGCTTTGAGGTGACTTCAAACTAAGAACTGACAACAACAAAATTAAGATTTACGACTTCCAATTACATTTAAGCACCATATTAGTTGACATACACCTAAAGCCACGGTAAATACAGCAAGAAAATGATTGAAAACGTGTAATTTTTCATGTGTTAATGTTATTTGCAATTTCATTCAAAGAAACTGTGTTCTGCACATCACCAAGCAGCTAGTAAACCTATTCTTGGATTGATTGGTTGGCAGCGGCTCCATCCTCCACAAGGGGTTTTACTGCCTCATTGGATTAAACTGTTGCATGAGCACAGAGAGTGCAACAAACCTTACATTGTCATCATTAGTGCACACAAACTCAAAACATTTTTTTATTTCCAGTTAAAAAAACACGCATCTCTCTCCTCCCTTCATTGTTTACGTTTATATCACTGCATGGTATTACACAATTCAGACGCAAGAGGAAAGTAAACATATATATATATATATAGTTTTTTGTTTTTTTTAAATAAATAGAAGAACTAACATAGACCAAAGTGAGGGAAGAACTGAACTGAGATCTTTCTCTATTCTCTCTATTTTTATTTTTATTTTTTCTCATTGCCCCTATCCCCTAGGCGAGCTATTAACTCTTTCCACAAGAGAATAAGCACCCAGGAGTGTGGAGGCAGTGGGAAGTGGCACCATAGAAAAATGCTGAGCTAGACAAAAGTGTTAGATGAATCCAATTTCAGAGGACAAGAAACAGAAGAAGGCTGTAAAAGTTGTGTATCTGCGCTTGCAATGACTTAAATGCTTGTACTATCTTCCTACAAGTTAATTGTGATAAATTTGGAAATAATTTACAACCGTAATCCATTATCTAAGCCATTTACTTATATTAATTTTGACTACTGTGGGAGATGGCAAATGGAAACGCAGAATTTTGATGGTCTGAAAACTACATCAAAAGAAACAAAATTTTCTGAGTCAGAAAACTATTTCTCAGAAAAACAAAATAAACAAACTTGACTACTCAATGTGAAACAAACTTTCATTGTTGTCACCTGTGGGAAATAATGGAACCTATAAAATGTGACATAATTCAGGAAAGTCGAAACAATTTTGGGGAAGACTACTTCTGTAACAGATATCCTGTAAACAGTTAATGAAAACCTCCAGAGGTCACCTGTTTAGACTGTTGCAGCAGTTGTCCTGTGGTCTCTGGAGAGTGAGTGAAGTCCCATGAAAATCCTCGTGTCTATTCTTTATACCCTGCCTGACTTCTTTTAATGTTCCTATGACATCAGTGTGGTGGAGGTGTTGCCACAGGTGCATTCCTATCCAACTCAAATATTGTGAAATAATCAGAAGTTTTCAAAGTCATGTCAGCTTCATAAATATACCCGATTTAAAACAGAAAATGTTGTACTTAAATTCAAACCATGAAAAACTGGTTGTGTCTTTTATTTTATTACAACGAGAAAAAAAAATCTCTGAGTTTTTCCTATAAAATCAAGCATTTTCTTATCAGGTTGAGTTACAATCAGTCTATTTCATTTAATTCAGTCAGATGAGTACCATCATTTTGTCTTTTGTGTTCCTCTCAATTCTTCTCCCCGCCCTCAAAACCTCTAACAGGTCAAGACACCTGGAGCTCACTGCTGTGCGTTTGCATGACTTCCAGTAGTCCAAGATGTATCAGATAACAAACCACTGGAACAAATGGGATTCTGTGACCAGGTATTTTTTATATTGCTTGACATCCTGTCATAATTTTGAAGTATGTACATTTCAAAGAACACATTCAGAAACTTTTTTCTTTTTTTGTCAGTGTTGTTAGTCTGTAGACTTCAAAAGAAATCCTTGAAAGTAATTGACCTTATCAGCTACTTGGCATTCATGTGACTAAACATGAGGAACATGGCGCAGAATGTTAGGAGTAGCAGGCACAGTCCCAGTTCAAAATTAAAAAAAAAAAAAAACCTTATTATTTTTAAGAATACAGTATCTCCTTTGTGCTGTATTGAATTAAATCTACTGAAAATTACGACAAGCTGCAAACAGCCAACATCCAAAAGCATAAGAGGATACCATGGTAACTTAAAGGATTTTTATTTCTCCTTAGTTGTTGATTTAAAAAAGAAAAAAAAAACTAACAAAAAAACAACAACTTTTGTATAGAATTTGGATATTTTCAATAAAAGTCTGTTTTGCATCAGGAAATTCCACATCCAATATGGAGATTTTCCCTTTTTGTTTCTTCCAATTTACAGATAAAACAATTGAACCAGCAAAAGACAAACAAACCAGCTCTGTAGGAAGAGTGTTAGTATATGTGTATTTGTAATCAGGGAAAATAATTTTGAACACTTCAAGGTCTATGAGGCTCCACCACTACGGCTGTCCGTGAAATATGAATCATTTAATGCACATATGTCAGAGTCAAGGCCCGCGGGCCACATCCGGCCCGCGAGAAGATTTTCTACGGCCCCTGGGATGATCTTGATTTATTATTAGAACCGGCCCGCAGCAAGCCGGCACCCCGTCTGAAAAAATGCGAGATGCACCCCCCCCCCCCCGTTCGATCCTGACAACGCACCCCCCCCCCCCCGGTCCGCAGGAAATTTACGAAGGCTTGGGCCGGTCCGCTGCACTAGACCAAATGCGTCACTTAAAAAAATTTCAATGAACATTCGATCAGTCCGGCCCTCGGCTTGTAGCTAAATTTTTTATTTGGCCCTCCGTCCAATTGACTTTGACACCCTTGATTTAATGGATGTTATGTTTTTAATTACACAGAGCTAGAGCTAGATCATTTTTAAGCCAGATTTCTGCAGATAGTTCATTAGTCTTTCGTAGACATACATTTTTTAAGGTATTTTCACATTTTTTCTAGAATTTTAACCAATTCGCTTCGATAAATTTGACAATACTAAGTTAGGATTGTGGACTGGCCTGCATGCCCAAATTTGTGATGCCATTCTTTTCTTTTTTGGACAACGCATACAGTGAAATCATGCCCTGCAAACCCTTCACATGTTTCTATTTGGCTCATTTGAACTGGACGGACATAAATGTTTGTTCCTGTCTATTGGAGTAATCTCAACACTACCTGAGATTTAAGACAAAGCAGGCAACTGGTGCTGGTACTCACTGAAACGGCTAGCGACAAAGGACAGTTTCCAAGACTTTTCTCCAGAAATGCCACCCTTGTGTCTCATCCTATCACTTTAATCAAGAACATCCTTCTTATCCTGCTCAGGATCTTTCGTCTTGCATTTGCTCAGCAGAGTGTAGAGTGGGCAATTAATGTGAGGAGCTGAGGCAGTTTGACAGACCCTTGTGTTGTTCGTCGTGTTGGTGAACAGGCCCAGCATGTGACCTGGAACGGTTCTTCCTCTCTCCTGTCTGCACATAATTTGTCCTGTCAATCTACTGCCATGCCACACTACCTCCAACTTCATTTCGGTTTTGCAATTCTATTTACTACTTCTGATATTTCACATCTTGTTTTTTTTACCTTTGACTTTTTATTTTTCTACTTTTCTAAATTATGTCACATTTTGTAGGCTCCATTATTCCCCACAAGTGACTACAAAGGTTGTTTACATTGAGTAGTTAAGTTTGATAACAATCCCTAATATTGAGTATGTATGTGGCAACAGTGGAAAGGAAAGACTCCAGAAGAGTGAGACTCAGTGGAACATGGATGTGTTGATCCAGAAGTGCTTCCAGAGGTATTTAAATAAGTAAGTATTTCAGTGTTCTCGCTCAGAAGAGAAATGCTACTATAAAGTAAAGCTTTGAGAACTTGGGAGAAGGTAAATTTGTCACTGTCTCATTGGTCGACGATGGAGTTTAAACTCTGTGCAATCTCTGGATGCCACAAGTGAATGAGATTTGGCCCAAGACGCTGAAATGTCTGGACATTGTTCACCTTTTCTGCACTGCATCCTATGCTACATGCCTGAGTCAAAAAATCAGGTCAATAGCAGAACTCTAGAGAAGGTAACTGCATACTGTGGAGTTAATTCAGCCATTTGATTCAGGTGTGCTGAACCGTGAACACATTTAAAAGCTGCAGAAAACCATCTCTCTCTCTCAATTTACTGGTTGATCTACGTTCCCTCTCACACAATCTCTGGACATTGACCAAAATAAAAGGTTACAAGATAAAAGTGGCCAAAATGAGTTTGCTCAGCTTGATGTCAGTACTGTCCCTTAGAAATATAGTGCAAAGTTTGGCCATCTGGTTTGGGAATCTAGTTTGGGTGATTTCCCGGTGAGGTTAACCATAAATATCCCGCAGGTAGGAGACCCAATGTAAGACCCAGAAACGTTTCTTAGCTGGCCTGGAAGCACCCAATTTCACACATAATGTTAGCATTCTTATAATTTCAGCTGCCATTACCAAGAAGAACAGCAGCAGATTGTGTTTTCTTGTAGCAGTTCTGCCAAAAAAAAAAAAAAAAGAACTTTCAAAGGAGCAACCATCTGCATACAGTGACGGTTTGCAGATAACTAATGACTTTTCAAAGTCTGGTGTTCCTGATGTGACAGCTGCAACTGAAGAGATTACCCACTGGGAAAATGTGAGTAGGACAGGGTTATATTTTGCTGGTAACATTTAGGGGTTTTGGACTTTGTCCACTAATACTTTTTTCTGTTATGAGAAACAAATCATCTGTCTTTTAAGTATTCCACATATAAAAATAAAAGGGAAATCTTTCTGTATCTAATCATTTCTATGAGTACATTTTTGCTTTTGTGTGATTTTCAAATTATGTCTGGGTTTTGCTTTTCATTTTCATGAAATAAATAGAATACCTCATTCAGGAGACATCTGTACATTTCGATCCTTAAACATCAGTCACTAATATTTACAGCAATAAAACATGGCTTTTTCACACAATGTGGAGGATATTGATTGCTGTAGAACTGAAAGCTCTTCTGCTCTATAATTTTTGTTACACTGCCCCCTAGTGGAAAAATATAAGACGTTCTAGTATCGATTGATTTTTTTTTTTCTTTCCCATCGCTTCAGGCACTGTTTTGTTGTTTAAAATAATACCCTGCTAAGTCATGGTTATTTATACGTAAACCAAATTGCCACACTTATTGAGGAACAACTTAAATATATTTGTCTCTCTGACAAAAAAAAAACAACAAAAAAAACAAAAAAAAACAAAACTGGAATTTTGGATAAACAAAACAAGTTTCATGTAGGTTTAAGTTGCATAATGTGTAATTTTTTTTTTATAAAATTGCAATCAAAGTTAAAATGTCAAAGTGACTGGCTCTTATGGTATTTGATATTGAATTGTGTTTTTAAAAGGCCTTGTTTTTCTTTATTTTTCAGTTTTAAGTTTAGCTCAAAGTTACACACTGATTGTCAGGACATTGTGTAGATGTCATGACATCATCAGTGTCGCAGAAGTTTCAAAGCAATGTAGAACTCATGCAACACCACAACAAACCTATCTTATATAAGCCATATGGCTTATATAAGATAGATAAGGCTGATTTTATAGCGTACTTGCATTGTACAGATATCTTGCAGTGATAGCGGAAGTATTTTAAAAAGAAGCTCTTTGGTCCAACCATAAAGCATAAACAATGGTGTGCCTCTAATCCCTGCTGCCAATCCATCCCATCTGCATGACAATTACCACTTTGAAACCTTCTCAACAGTTGTAATAAACAGTGGAAGGTAATAAAGACATTTAAAGTCAACAAATCTATCCAATTGGAATATGTTTAAACAGGATAAGTGTAAGCTATGGTCATATCTCCACTGCATTCACTAAGAACTAAAATTAAAATGAAATAACACTTCAGAGTTTAATTCAGGTCGGAGCTTGTTTGTTTGTTTTTCCCACCAGGTGGCAGTGTTTCACCTATAAACATATACGAAAGCCCTACAAGCAACAACACACTCATCGTGGTAACATCAATATTTTTGTTTCTTAACCAGAAACTCAGTGAATAGACTTGGATGATAGTTCAGGATTAAACGTCCATGAGATTTTTTGTTAATTAGACTATTTTTTTAAAGAAAAAAAGATCAAACATGAACTAAAACTATGCAACGAAACTAATCTAAACTTATCAGAATCACATATGAGAAGACGTGCTTACAAATACCTTTTCCCAAAATATCAAGACACATATTTTACATACAGTACAAAAAATATACAAATTTGACACAAATTTTATAGAAAAAAATAACTGCAAGTTACCACCAATTTTATATAAAAGGCATGTCAAAAGACACATTTTATACAAAACTGTAATTGTGCTTTCATTTATCTCAATTTACTTCTTAGATGGCAAAATAATTAGATTTTTTTTCCTTGTTTTTGTAGTGTCTTTCAAATCGATTGAATCACGCTTGCATCTTTTATTAAAGTCAATTCAAAAATTATAGATGATTCAGATTCAGCAACTGTGGCAGCTTGTTTCTCAAAAAATTTTTCTGATTTTAAGTAATTATTCCAAAAATGTAATCAGCTAAAGTTTCTCAGTTCTATGTAAAATTGAAATAGACGTCAAAGTGAAGCCAAATTATAACCTATAACAAAAACAACTAAACCAAATCCCCCTCACACATAAGCAACATTATGACCAGATTGAGGAGCCGTTTCATCATTTGCTCCTTAGTAACTCCAGGCTGCACTGTGGCGAGATTGCCAGCAGGTGGCAGCTAAATACAACATAACCACCTCAGATGAGCAGCAGTCTCTGGGTGGAAGGATGAGCAAAGTCATTCTCATCTATTAAGAATCTTCCATGGATCAGCATTATTGAAATTAGTCTGGATATTTTGGACCTGTGCCATTAAAGGAGAGTTTGGACACTCTATGTACTTCCATAAAGAGAATGGGATTAGACACTCATGTAGGGTCATTGGTCTCCAAATAGAACAGATTTTCACAGGGGAACAGAATTTTGCACAAGAACGGGATGAAGCCGGTATCATGATGTTCATTCACTGCCTTGATTCCCGATTGCTCAGTGGCTGGTTGTTTTATGGACTGAGTGAAAGAGAATAAATTGACTTTATTTATTTGTATATATTTTTAATTTTACATTTATTTCCACAAACATTTCACAGTATGGGGGTCACATGAGTGTTGATCAGAACTTTTCAGGCACGTTTTGATACCCACAACGAGGACAGAGATGCAACTGTGTGTGAGTAGGCTATCTAATATTTTTGAATGTGCCATTTTTCAATATTGTTTATACTCCGGCTTCCTCCCACAGTCCAAAAACATGATCGTCAGGTTAATTGGTCTCTCTAAATTCTCCCTAGGTGTGAGTGTTGTGTGTGCATGGTCGTTTGTCCTTTAAGTCTTTGTGTTGCCCTGCGACAGACTGGCGACCTGTCCAGGGTGAACCCGCCTCTCGCCCAGAACGTAGCTGGAGATAGACGCCAGCAACCCCCGATCCCTCTAGGGACAAGGGTGTAAAGAAAATGGATAGATATGCTAACCCCAACACAAAACCTTAATGAAAAATTCTAAAGCCTCACAACAGAAGATTTTCTAAAAAAAGAAAACATGTACTTCCGGGTCAGGGGGGGTGTCCTGCCCCAAGTGGAGGAGTTCAAGTATATCGGGATCTTGTTCACGAATGGGGGAAGAAGGGAGCAGCAGATCGACAGGCGGATTGGCACAGCGTCTGCCGTCAAGCGGGCGCTGTACCGGTCCGTCGTGGTGAAGAGAGAGCTGAGCAAAAACGCAAAGCTCTCAATTTACCGGTCGATCTACGTTCCCACCCTCATCTATGGTCATGAGTTTTGGGTCATAACCGAAAGAACGGTCATGAATTTAAGGAGATCAACAAGAGATTGCAGAGTTTTACACTTGTTTAGGAAAATTCTTTTTTGTTTGGGGAGAGAGATACACTGAATCAGTCAGAGAAATGTGCATCTGTCTTCAGATATTTTATTTAGAAAATCAGAGTAAGTATCAGTGTGTGAGAAGCAAAAATCAAGAGAGAAGAAGGAAGAAGAAGTGAAACTTAACACAAACAATTCTCCTTTTATGTTATCAGTCAAGTACACGGTCCCTTCCACCCATTTCTCTCCTGTAGGGAGTTTGTCTCAGGATCCAGCTTTATTGATTATTTCCACCAGGGGGCAGCATTACACACAGCTAAAGACAACATGCAGCACATTTCCTTGAAATACAAAACTAAGCCAAAAATATCTAAAAATCCAGCATTAAATGTCATTAAAACATGGACCATGGTTTTAACTGACTCATGATTCTAATTATTTAATCATTTACGTGTAGTTCAATGTTGTATATGATACATAAATTTAATTTGTTTTACAGCTGTGAACAAAAACACAAAACTGATGAATGCATGTGTTAACCTCAACAGAAAACTGAATAAAAACTTCTCAAGCTTCACGTAAGCTTTACATAACATAACAGAACAAAACATACACCACATCTATATCCAAAAATAGCACCCTAAGATTTGACAACCTGATAGATTTAGATAATGAGATAAAACACTACAGCCGGCTAAACATCTCATGTTTTTTATTTGCTTTACTTTTAGCTGCACAACAAATCATGACCAAACAAAGACCATCACCGATATCTGATGGTCAGTTATTCAGCTGGGCAGAAGGCTGCATAGTTAAACATCCTTACTATGGAAAGACTTGCGTAGACTGGTTCAGTGAAGTTGTATTTAAAGGTGTGCAGGTGATGCAGAAATGTTCCCCCTACAGCAAAGAAGGACACAGTACCACCAGGATAGTCCAGATACACCCCAAACCTGTTGCATCCTTCTGGAGGAAAAAAATAACAGCCTTCGTCTTGGTTTTCCTGTGCAAAGTGAATTGTGGCAGCACATGACAAAAGACAAAATCTGTGACGATTAAATGAACAATTCTTTTGAGGTTTTCCACCAGTGTATGTGAGAATTATGCGAGCCCATGCTGAGCCAGCTGGGCCCCATGTGACCTCAAAGTAATGACGACCAGTCAGGCCTTCTGTGCACGAAACATGAGGAGCTGAGTCATCCAGGGAAGACTTTAACAACAGATGCGTTGCCTTCTTGTTTCCCTCAGAAAGCATGAGACAGTCAGTGGCTGTGTTTGGATCCAAGGTAAGATCACAGTAGTCTGGTTGAAATAAGAAGACAGGCTATTAATGTCTGGTTAGTTATTTTTAGTTCATTTTAGAACAAGTTATTATGTAAATATAAATGTACTACTGCAATAAATGATAATACGAGATGGTATTAGCTTAATTTAAACACATATTTTGTTTTAGAGAATATGAATCCTTTCCTTAAAAGAAAGGTTTCACTCTCAACATCTTGGCTCAGATTAAAATCACGTATTTAAACAATATCATGAAGATAATGTACTTACAGTATAAGAGAGCTCTTCGATCTAAGTTGGCCGTGACATCAGTAATAACACGTCTTGAGAAGTCTTCAGTTTTTAGAAGGCCGTCCATGTACTGGTAGATGGTTGCTCCTTTGAATTTCTTATTTGGAAGAACTGCTACAAGAAAACGAAATTTGCTGCTGCTTTTCAGGTTTTTAGCAATGTTGTAGAACTCTTTGGCTTTTGTCCTCATGTTGGTTACAATCTCATTGGAGAAGAACCAGTGGTCCTTAGTGGGTGCAGTCACACTGGGTGGGGGTGCTGCCTGATCTCTGCTCAAATAGTTGGTCATCTGCTCAGTGAAGGGGTCTTCAGTTTCCACAGAGGTGAAAACAAAACAGAGAGCATGTTCTACACCTGCAGCCAGAGCTTCTCTGTCCAAGTCAGACTCATCTGGGACCGTCTTGATTCCCTCCATAATATCTACACATGATTTGATAATGTTGATTTCTCTCTCTGCATTATCTAACCACTTATCTAAGTTTTCCTCGCTGAATGGAGACTTTTTGTGGTCATCAAAGAGTTTCTCTACAGACTTTTCATCCTCTTTACCTTCACGAATCAGGGGAATCTTCTTCTGCATGGCCTGTGTGAGCATTGTTGTGTAGTCATTGCAGAGATTATGGAAGCGCTTATGCTTTTTATAAAGCTCTGGAAAACATTCCACCACTTTCTCATCCAGAGCCTCATTGCATCTCATTTCCATTTCTCTGACACTTTCCAGAGTGTCGGTTACTTTTCTGACCAAACCAACAGAAAAATCTCCCATCAGCTCTGATGCTGATGGTTCCAGATCCTTCAGAGGAGTCAGCCAGATTTTCATAGGAACTGAATTCTCTCCATTTTTTCCAAGGAGCTCTGGAAGCCGGGAGTACGTCTTCACTGCATCCTCAAAGGTTGCAGGGTTCTTGTCTAGAATTAAGTCTCCGTAGAATTTGCAGGAGAACTTATTAGTTACAGCTTTTTCTTCATCAGTGAGCTCTACTTTAACTTTCGCCTCAAAACTAAAGATTGGAATTTTGTTAATTGCAACTTCTGCGCTGGACCCAATCTTCTGAACACTGCTTGAGTCTAACTTCTCACTGTCAAACACAAAAAAGGCATTTGCTCCATAGAGTATGCCTGTCACGACATGTGTTGCACTGAGATCTGGACTAAAGCATTTAGCATCCAGTTCCTTCTTTTCAATATGAGACAGAGACAGATGCTCATATGTAGTTGTGGCTTTGTACTGAAGGGTGATTCTGCTCTGGTTCTTAAATTTTTTCTTATCATTCAGATAACTGGCCGATCCTCCAACCTCAACCAGACCACCCAGGATACTGGCTTTAAGCGACACATTCACGTCCAGCAGAGAAGACTTGGATTCAATGGTGTCGGATGCAGTAACGTGATAAGAGCTGCTGTTCTGAGCCTTAGTAGAACTGTTGTTCTTGATTGTTTCTTTGTTGCAAAGTGAGAAACCTGTAGAATCCACAAAAACACATTAAATCAGATTAGATTTTGCATGGAGTTTTCTCTCTCTGTGGATTCTCTGCATGAACTCCAGCTTCCCATTTCCAAAATATTTGTTTAATATCAGGCAACTGAACACTTGTCACATGAACTTTTCATCAACATGGACAAGGTCTCCCTCACATTTAAAAAGTTGTACATTAAAGTGATTTTTACTCCTCCTTTATACTTATATATATATATATATATGTAAAAAAAAATTTTTTTTTACTCTTCGTGATTTATTGTTCGACTTCTGTGACTTTCATTGCTTTAACACTCCTGACTCAACTGTTTGCAATTCAGCAAAAGTCTTTGTACCAAAAACAAGGAAGCAGCTAAAACATTCAGGGCAGTTGCCCTTGAGGCTCAGATTTGGGAAACAGTTTCAAACCACAACTATCTGCCCCCTGATTGAATCTAAATAATCTCCAGAAATGAGCAGGTTTGTTCTCACCTGTAATCAGCTGATCTTTACGAGCATCATACAACATTCCCAAGGCGAAAGGACGGCCGAGGGCAGCAATCTCAACCTGCTTTGAGGACATGTCTCTGATCTAAGAGGTCAGACAGAAACATCAGGATGTAAATACAGAAACAATTCTAGAACTGCGAAATAAATTTCTTATGTTGTTGGATAAAATGATGACAAGAAAACAATTATGCAGCTCTTCAGAAACATGAGGATTTCCCTACCTGACGTAGACGAGTTGTTCAGTGGAAGCTGTTTTGAGTTGTCTGAGTTCTTGGTTTTCAGTGTGTTCTTATATCCTTATAGCTACTCCCACTGCTGTATCTGGAACACCCACCAGTTCAAATCTCTTTCTGTGTCACATGTAGAACTCTCAATGAATTATTGAGGATCTGTTCAGATGTGTCAAGAGATACAAATGGAAGTTAGTGGAATACATTAACTTTCTTGTTAATTTGTTTGACTTACATTTATTTTCATGGTTTGTTTGTTTTTTTTACATCCTGAACTTTGTGTAGAACTTCTCTGTATAGATCTTCAAAACTTCTTAGTATATTTCTGGATTATAAACTATTTCATTTCATTCAGCCGATATGACGTTCAGTTAAAGTTTAACTGTGTAGGTGAATCAGTCAGCAGGTTTCCATTGTTCTCAGGGCAAATGTATTTTCTCCCAACACTTCTGCTCTAAAGACAAACTGCGTTGTGACCTTAGCACAGCTGGAAAAACTAAAGGTCAATCTGTCCAGTGCCCTCAGGTTAGGTTAGCAAGTGTTTAAGGCTTAAGTCAACTTGCTAATGCTTGGTGAATTTTACTGACAGTTTGTTTTAATAAGACAGAAGAATAGCAGTTGATTCCCAGGAAAACTGAGACTGGCTTTTCTTAGAAAATAGATACATTAATTCATTCTGGCTTCAATGTTCAGCAGGAGTTTGAACTTGTTGCTCTCAACAACAAATGGTGTTTCAAAATGTGTGTTGGCTGGGCAGAGAGTTACATGTTTTTTTTCGTCAGGGAGTGATCTGCCATCAGACAGCCTCACTTGTACAATGAACACATTTTGCCGTCAAATATTTAGGAAGAGTTTTGACTTGTCTGTGAAGAATCCTCTCACCCAGAGACAGCTTGTTCTCAGAGCAGCAGCTTCATGTGAAAATGAACACAAATACAGACAAAGGCTCCCAATTGACTAAGGCTTCTTACTGCAGCAACACAGTTTCATCTGTGAGTTTACTCTGAGTAATTCACATTCATTCAGATTTAATATTTACAGCATTCAGTTTGATTGAAGTAAGAGTACAGAAACTATCTTGTGTTAAACTATGAGTCTACTTCATGGTCCTGAGATTGATTATCAGTATTTTGCAGGATAAATATGTTCGTCCTGATTGCTAGAAGAGTTCCCAGTCCAAAGTGGGATGGAAGAATCTCTCTGTATCTGATCAGGTTTTTACACAGCATTTTAGACTGTTACCAATGTAGTCGACATTTTTACGGACTTCTAGACAATCTATGTTTCAATGACAAAATTTAGCTAAACATGCTTTGAGTTCAAAATTTTTTTTCACAAACTTACTCACCATACTCTTGAACAGTTATTTGTTTTCTCTAATTTTCTAATTAGTTCCAAATACAAATGTTTCCAGGAATCAACAAAGCATCTAATATAAATCGTACATGACCTTCATTTGGTCGTGCATCTTGGCATTAATTTCTGAAAATGATGTCTTTGTTATTAATGATGTAGCCTACTTTAACTGTCCTTTGTGTACTTTTTTTCCCCACCAGGGGGTCTTTTGTGGGCTCTAGTGTCCCTTATATGACAGTAGACTGACAGGAAAAGGGGAGAGAGATGGGGGAAGAAATGTGGCAAATGTCGCCGGGTCTGGGAATCGAACCCGCGACGACCGCGTTGAGGACTCAAGGCATCCAAACGTGAGTCGTGCTATCCCCTACGCCACCACAGTAAGCCCTGTATAATTTCTTTTTGAATGAATTTTTGTCTGGTATTCTAGGATTTAATGTAAATTCCCATGTTCATTCCTGATATTTGTATCTCTCCGGAGATCAGTGCAATTGTATTGCACACCAGTGTTTCATCACCTCATCAGGCCGAGAGTACATGAGGAGCGGACCGCCAGTACTTCGACGACAGACTGTTCTGAGCCCCCTCGAGGTAGTCTCTATGTTCTTTCTCTCTGATAGGTTTTTTCCTTCTAGTGATTCCTCCCGTGTTTTCTCCCTGTCTTTAGGTGTTTCTGTCGAGACGCCCCAGATCTTCCCAGTGATGATCAAACCTGGACACCTCTCTCGTGATGCCGTGGACTGTACCCACTGGTTGCGCGAGCTCCCATCCTCTCCTTCTCCCCGGCTGGTAGCCGAACCGCACCTCTGACTCTGGCCTTCCCGAACTTTCCTGTCCACCCCCGACTCACCGCCACGCCTTTTCCCCTCCGGATCACTTCCACGCCAAGAACCTGGACCTCCCAGACCCATAAAGAGACAGTGAACCCGAAACTACCAGCAAATCCTCCCAGATGAGTTTTGCACATTGTGTGGTCCGTTTCCTGGACCGATCTCCTGCCAACTTGTCTGTTTATATTTTAATAAGCTTTCTTTACTGATTCCGTATCTCCCGAGTAGTGTTCTACATGTGGGCTAGACATATAGACCCAAACATGACCCTTTTGTTATATCTGTATTTAAAACCAAATCGTCGGTGATTGTTTTGTCACTTTTCTATAAGGAAAGGTTAAAATTTGATTAAAAACGATAAAACTGAACATAGTGTTGATTAATTTCACAGCATTGAAAAACAATCCACTCCTTACTCTTTGAATTTGTGATACCGCTTTGCTAAGTTTATTGCTCGAAACAGGTCGAATTGCTATGTTTATTTATTGTGTTTTTTGTCTTTAAGTGGTGTTAATCATTGATATTTTCAGGCTAGTGTCAAAAGGGGGGAAATGTGATGGGAAAAATTATAATAAGGTCACATCTGCTAGTCATGTTATATGAAATGTTTATGAACTCTCACCAAAAGCACTATTTGGGTTACATGTAGGAGGTTGGAAGTTGTTTTCAGACTGTCTCGGCCTTGTTGTTAATTCTTTATCCTTGGTATAAAACTCATGTGTTGTCTCTGCCTGACAGAGCTTTTCATCCAGACCTGCTTCATTGTTGATTGTCCTATGAGCTCTCTGTATTGTGTGCAATATACGAATAAACCTGATTGCGTGATTTCACTTGAACAGTGCTTGGAAATAGTATTTTTTCCACAATAATGTCCACCTTTACTGAATTATTTGACAAGGTGCAAATAATCAGTTCACACAGTTCAACTCAGGATCCAGTTTTATTGATTATTTCCAGCAGGAGGCAGCATTACACTCAGCCAAAGACAAATTGCAGCACATTTCCTTGAAATACAAAACTAAGCCAAAAAAATCTAAAAATCCAGCATTAAATGTCAGAAAAACATGGACCATGGTTTTATCTTACTCACTACTTGGATTATTTAATCATTTACATGTAGCTCAATGTTTTACATGATATATAAATTTAATTTGTTTTACAGCTGTGAACAAAAACACAAAAAGATGTTAGCCTGAACTCAACACTGAATAAAAATTTCTCAAGCTCCATGTAAGCTTTACATAACATAACAAAACATACGCCACATCTATATCCAAAAATAGCACCCTAAGATTTGACAACCTGATAGATTTAGATAATGAGATAAAACACTACAGCCGGCTAAATATCTCATGTTTTTAATTTGCTTTACTTTTAGCTGCACAACAAATCGTGACCAAACCAAGACCATCACCGATATCTGATGGTCAGAAGTTACCAGCTGGGCAGAAGGCTGCATACTTGTCTTTCACTGCTATGAAAAGATTTGCGTAAACTGGTTCAGTGAAGTTGTATTTAAAGGTGCGCAGGTGATGCAGATTTTTTTCCCATACAGCAAAGTAGGACACAGTACCACCAGGATAGTCCAGATACACCCCAAACCTGTTACATCCTCCTGGAGGATGAACATCATAGCTTAAGTCATGTCTTTCCCTTGCCTGGTAAGTTCCGAGCATAGTAACCAAAGAACAAAATTTGTAACGATCTAGTGACATTTTCTTTCCAGGTTTTCCACCAGTGTATGTGAGAAATATGCCAGCGTATGTGGTGTCAGCCTGGCTCCATGTGACCTCAAAGTAATGACGACCAGTCAGGGCTTCTGTGCACGAAACATGAGGATAGAAGTCATCCGGAGAATTCGGATCAGTCATCAGCGTTGCCTTCTTGTTTCCCTCAGAAAGTTGGAGACAGTCAGTGGCTGTGTTTGGGTCCAAGGTAAGATCACAGTAGTCTGGTTGACATAGGAAGACAGTCTGTTAAAGTCTGATTAGTTATTTTTAGTTCATTTTAGAACAAGTTATTATGTAAATATAAATGTACTACTGCAATAAATGATAATACAAGATGGTATTAACTTAATTTAAACACATATTTTGTTTTAGAGAATATGAATCCTTTTCTTAAAAGAAAGGTCTAACTCTCAACATCTTGGCTCAGATTAAAATCACGTATTTAAACAATATCATGAAGATAATGTACTTACAGTATAATAGATCTCTTCGATCTAAGTTGGCCGTGACATCAGTAATAACACGTCTTGAGAAGTCTTCAGTTTTTAGAAGGCCGTCCATGTACTGGTAGATGGTTGCTCCTTTGAATTTCTTATTTGGAAGAACTGCTACAAGAAAACGAAATTTGCTGCTGCTTTTCAGGTTTTTAGCAATGTTGTAGAACTCTTTGGCTTTTGTCCTCATGTTGGTTACAATCTCATTGGAGAAGAACCAGTGGTCCTTAGTGGGTGCAGTCACACTGGGTGGGGGTGCTGCCTGATCTCTGTTCAAATAGTTGGTCATCTGCTCAGTGAAGGGGTCTTCAGTTTCCACAGAGGTGAAAACAAAACAGAGAGCATGTTCTACACCTGCAGCCAGAGCTTCTCTGTCCAAGTCAGACTCATCTGGGACCGTCTTGATTCCCTCCATAATATCTACACATGATTTGATAATGTTGATTTCTCTCTCTGCATTATCTAACCACTTATCTAAGTTTTCCTCACTGAATGGAGACTTTTTGTGGTCATCAAAGAGTTTCTCTACAGACTTTTCATCCTCTTTACCTTCACGAATCAGGGGAATCTTCTTCTGCATGGCCTGTGTGAGCATTGTTGTGTAGTCATTGCAGAGATTATGGAAGCGCTTATGCTTTTTATAAAGCTCTGGAAAACATTCCACCACTTTCTCATCCAGAGCCTCATTGCATCTCATTTCCATTTCTCTGACACTTTCCAGAGTGTCGGTTGCTTTTCTGACCAAACCAACAGAAAAATCTCCCATCAGCTCTGATGCTGATGGTTCCAGATCCTTCAGAGGAGTCAGCCAGATTTTCATAGGAACTGAATTCTCTCCATTTTTTCCAAGGAGCTCTGGAAGCCGGGAGTACGTCTTCACTGCATCCTCAAAGGTTGCAGGGTTCTTGTCTAGAATTAAGTCTCCGTAGAATTTGCAGGAGAACTTATTAGTTACAGCTTTTTCTTCATCAGTGAGCTCTACTTTAACTTTCGCCTCAAAACTAAAGATTGGAATTTTGTTAATTGCAACTTCTGCGCTGGACCCAATCTTCTGAACACTGCTTGAGTCTAACTTCTCACTGTCAAACACAAAAAAGGCATTTGCTCCATAGAGTATGCCTGTCACGACATGTGTTGCACTGAGATCTGGACTAAAGCATTTAGCATCCAGTTCCTTCTTTTCAATATGAGACAGAGACAGATGCTCATATGTAGTTGTGGCTTTGTACTGAAGGGTGATTCTGCTCTGGTTCTTAAATTTTTTCTTATCATTCAGATAACTGGCCGATCCTCCAACCTCAACCAGACCACCCAGGATACTGGCTTTAAGCGACACATTCACGTCCAGCAGAGAAGACTTGGATTCAAGGGTGTCGGATGCAGTAACGTGATAAGAGCTGCTGTTCTGAGCCTTAGTAGAACTGTTGTTCTTGATTGTTTCTTTGTTGCAAAGCGAGAAACCTGTAGAATCCACAAAAACACATTAAATCAGATTAGATTTTGCATGGAGTTTTCTCTCTCTGTGGATTCTCTGCATGAACTCCAGCTTCCCATTTCCAAAATATTTGTTTAATATCAGTTAACTGAACACTTGTCACATGAACTTTTCAACAACATGGAGAAGGTCTCCCTCACATTTAAAAAGTTGTAAATAAAAGTGATTTATACTCCTCCATATATACATATATATATATATACTACTCTTCCTGATGCAGTTCCTCTTGAGGCTCAGATTCGGGAAACACAGTTTCAAACCACAACTATCTGCCCCCTGATTGAATCTAAATAATCTCCAGAAATGAGCAGGTTTGTTCTCACCTGTTATCAGCTGATCTTTGCGAGCATCATACAACATTCCCAAGGCGAAAGGACGGCCGAGGGCAGCAATCTCAACCTGCTTTGAGGACATGTCTCTGATCTAAGAGGTCAGACAGAAACATCAGGATGTAAATACAGAAACAATTCCAGAACTGCGAAATAAATCTGTTATGTTGTTGGATAAAATGATGACAAGAAAACAATTATGCAGCTCTTCAGAAACATGAGGATTTCCCTACCTGATGAAGACAAGTTGTTCAATGGAAGCTGTTTTGAGTTGTGTGAGTTCTTGGTTTTCAGTGTGTTCTTATATCCTTATAGCTACTCCCACTGCAGTATCTGGAACACCCACCAGTTCAAATCTCTTTCTGTGTCACATGTAGAACTCTCAATGAATTATTGAGGATCTGTTCAGACGTGTCAACAGATACAAAAGGAAGTTAATGGAATATATCAACTTTCTTATATATTTGTTTGACTTTTTGACTTTGTTGCCAAGGGGAACAGAAATTGGTTAAAATTTTTAGTTTGTTTAATTTCAAAAGTACTTAGTATTGCTTTGACTAGTATGTTAGTTTGTTATTTACCCCTTGTATGTCAGCAGTGGTCTGATCAGACACTACTTAAGTTTCCCTCATGTTTTGTTTGTTAGGTAAGTTTGAGCCGTCTTTCTTATTGACGAAGGAGAAGCTCGCCACCAGCGGGGAAGATGAATGGTGGATGTTGGCGGCAGAGATGGATTCATGGATTTATTTTTCCATGGCTTGATGTTCAAAATGTAAAGATTGATCTGTTCCATGTCGTCAGATTCCCCTATAAGGGTTTTAGAAACATTTAAAAACTGAAGTTTTGGTGAATTTAACTCTTAAGAGGTTTTTTAATGATCCTCAGTCAGGATCATTACAGAATAATGATGTATCTCCTTGAGATTCTAAGGTTAGAGTTTTGCTTTAAACTACTTTCATGATCCAGTGGATACTTATTTTGGTACAAGATGTTCAGGATTGGGTTTGACTTGTTGCTTTGCCTGAACAACAGCAAAGTCTCAGGAATCCCAGTAAGACTCAGCAAGAAAAGTCTAGGCATGTTTCCTCCTAATGTTGACAAAAGGTTAGATTATCCTTCCATGGCTTGATGTTCAAAAACTAAAGGTCGATCTGCTCCATATCCTCAAATTCCCCTGAAAGGGGGTTTGGAAACATTTTAAAATGAATGGCAAATTTTACTCTAAAAGATATTTTAGATTTTAGGTAATGCATTGTTATGGTGACTGAGATCGACTGCATTAATTCAGTGTATCTCTCTCTCCCAAAACGAAAAAGAATTTTCCTAAACTAGTGTAAAACTCAGCTATCTCTTGAACTCCTTAGGTCAAAAGAGTGCAAGAGTTTGTTTAGATTAGTTTTTATTGTAGCATGACGCAGCTGCTACAGCTGCTGTGAGAAAAGGATTTCTCTTGGCTCTAGGATTTTTTTCCCCAGACAAGTCTGAACTCCTGCTGGTGGCAGAACGTTTCAATTGTTCTTTGTGTAAAGACTCAATGTTTACCCTCTGGCACCACATATTTCATACCTCTGTAAAAAGAAACTGCTGGCCTGTGAAAACAAAATAAATTGTAACGGCAAAAACCATGTCTGCCTTTGCCTGAGCACAACTTCTATACACGCAAATCAAACCAAAAACATACAACACACATGTCCTATTGAAAACCTGTGGAAACATGATGTTTCTTAAATCCTTTCCAAAAGCCTTCTTGGTAAAAGAAGAGGTCAGTGACATTTTCTTGAGTTTTCTTGATTCATCTAAATCAGAGTAAGTATCAGTGTGTGAGAAGCAAAAAGCAAGAGAGAAGAAGGAAGAAGAAGTGAAACTTAACACAAACAATTCTCCTTTTATGTTATCAGTCAAGTACACGTTCACTTCCACCCATTTCTCTCCTGTAGGGAGTTTGTCTCAGGATCCAGTTTTATTGATTATTTCCACCAGGGGGCAGCATTACACACAGCTAAAGACAACATGCAGCACATTTCCTTGAAATACAAAACTAAGGCAAAAATATTTAAAAATCCAGCATTAAATGTCATTAAAACATGGACCATGGTTTTAACTGACTCAGTACTCGAATTATTTAATCATTTACGTGTAGCTCAATGTTTTACATGATATATAAATTTAATTTGTGTCACAGCTGTGAACAAAAACACAAAAAGATGTTAGCCTCAACTCAACACTGAATAAAAATTTCCCAAGCTTCATGTAAGCTTTACATAACATAACAAAACAAAACATACACCACATCTATATCCAAAAATAGCACCCTAGGATTTGACAACCTGATAGATTTAGATACTGAGATAAAACACTACAGCCGGCGAAACATCTTATATTTTTAATTTGCTTTACTTTTAGCTGCACAACAAATCGTGACCAAACCAAGACCATCACCGACATCTGATGGTCAGTTGTTCAGCTGGGCAGAAGGCTGCATAGTTATCTTTCACTACCATGTAAAGGACTGGGTAAACTGGTTCAGTGAAGTTGTTTTTAAAGGTGTGCAAGTGATGCAGAATTTTCCCCCATACAGCAAAGTAGGACACAGTACCACCAGGATAGTCCAGATACACCCCAAACCTGTTACATCCTTCTGGAGGATGAACATCGAAGATCACGGTTTTGCCTTCGTATGCCCAGTACATTCCAGCCATACAAAACAATGCATAATATTTCTGATGATTATCAAATGCAGTTTGCTTTCCAGGTTTTCCACCAGTGCATGCAAGAAGTATGCCAGCGCCAGTTGGGCTCCATGTGACCTCAAAGTAATGACGACCAGTCAGACCTTCTGTGCACGTAGCATGAGGAACTAAGGCGTCCTGAGGATTCGTTGTACACATCAGCGTTGCCTTCTTGTTTCCCTCAGAAAGCTTGAGAGAGTCAGTGGCTGTTTGGGTCCAAGGTAAGATCACAGTAGTCTGGTTGACATAGGAAGACAGTCTGTTAAAGTCTGATTAGTTATTTTTAGTTCATTTTAGAACAAGTTATTATGTAAATATAAATGTGCTACTGCAATAAATGATAATACGAGATGGTATAAGCTTAATTTAAATACATATTTTGTTTTAGAGAATATGAATGCTTTCCTTAAAAGAAAGGTCTAACTCTCAACATCTTGGCTCAGATTAAAATCACATATTTAAACAATATCATGAAGATAATGTACTTACAATACAAGAAATCTGAGGGAGAAGGTCTCCCTCAGATTTAAAAAGTTGTAAATAAAAGTGATTTATATTCCTTCATATATACATATATATATACTACACTTTCTGATGCAGTTCCTCTTGAGGCTCAGATTTTGGAAACACAGTTTCAAACCACAACTATCTGCCCCCTGTTTGAGTCTAAATAATCTCCAGAAATGAGCAGGTTTGTTCTCACCTGTTATCAGCTGATCTTTACGAGCATCATTTCACCTTGGGAAAGGCCGTCCTTTCCCAAGGTGAAATGACGGCCGAGGGCAGCAATCTCAACCTGCTTTGAGGACATGTCTCTGATCTAAGAGGTCAGACAGAAACATCAGGATGTAAATACAGAAACAATTCCAGAACTGCGAAATAAATCTGTTATGTTGTTGGATAAAATGATGACAAGAAACAATTATGCAGCTCTTCAGAAACATGAGGATTTCCCTACCTGATTAAGACGAGTTGTTCAATGGAAGCTGTTTTGAGTTGTCTGAGTTCTTGGTTTTCAGTGTGTTCTTATATCCTTATAGCTACTCCCACTGCTGTATCTGGAACACTCACCAGTTCAAATCTCTTTCTGTGTCACATGTAGAACTCTCAATGAATTATTGAGGATCTGTTCAGACGTGTCAAAAGATACAAATGGAAGTTAATGGAATATATCAACTTTCTTATATATTTGTTTAAGCTTAATTTTCTTTTCAAGGTTTGTTTTTTTTTTTTTTGTTTTTGTTTTTAACATCCTGAACTTTGTGTAGAACTTCTCTGTAAAGATATTCAAAACGTCTTGGTATATTTCTAGATTGTAACTGTCATGATTTGCGGTGTTTGGGGTGGTGAGGTAGACGCTAGAGACCCAGCTTAGATGAGTGATGAGGAAGTTTAATAAATAAATCCAAACAAAGTCCAAAAACCAAGGCAGCACTGCTTGAGCTGAATACAGGGCTAAACACAGGTAGCAAACAAGGTGACGAATGGACAAAACTGACAGACTGGAACAACGGACTCAGAGAGACTCAGAGAGACTCAGAGAGACTCAGAGAGACGTAGAAAGACATAAACTAGACGTAACTCAGACGTAGGACCCGACAAGAACACAGAGACACAGGTGACACTAAATACACAGAGGGTAATCAGGGAATGAGACACACCTGGGAACTAATCAAAGGGAGACAGGACAACACAGAGACTCAGACACACAGGAAGCTAGAAATAAATACACAGAAAAACATGGAACCTGACAATAACCTCTTCCATTTCATTCAGCCGATATGACGTTCAGTTAAAGTTTAACTGTGTAGGTGAATCAGTCAGCAGTTTTCCATTGTTCTCAGGGCAAATGTATTTTCTCCCAACACTTCTGCTCTAAAGACAAACTGCGTTGTGACCTTAGCACAGCTGGAAAAACTAAAGGTCAATCTGTCCAGTGCCCTCAGGTTAGCTTAGCAAGTGTTTACAGAAATATATGCAAGAATTCATTCTGGCTTCAATGTTAAGCAGGAGTTTGGACTTGTTGCACCCTGTGGTGTTTCAAAATGTGTGTTGGCTGGGCAGAGGGTTACATGTTTTATTTCCTCAGAGAGTGATCTGCCATCATACAGCCTCACCTGTACAAAGAACAATGAACACATCTTGCCATCAGATATTTAGGAAGAGTTTTGACTTGTCGGTGAAGAATCCTCTCACACAGAGACAGCTTGTTCTCAGAGCAGCAGCTTTATGTGAAAATGAACACAAATACAGACAAAGGTTCCCAATTGACTAAGGCTTCTTACTGCAGCAACACAGTTTCATCTGTGAGTTTACTCTGAGTAATTCACATTCATTCATATTTAAGGACATCTAGACAATCTATGTTTCAATGACAAAATTTAGCTAAACATGCTGTGAGTCCAACAATTTTTTTTTCACAAACTTACTCGCCATACTCTTGAACAGTTATTTGTTCAAGAGTATGGTCCTGGAAGAGTCCTGGAAACACAAATGTTTCCAGGACTCAACAGAACATCTAATTCAGTCGTACATGACCTTCATTTGGTCGTGCATCTTGGCATTCATTTCTGAATATTATGTCTTTGTTATTAATGATATAGTAAAACTGTCCATTGTGTACTTTTTTAAATCAATTTTTGTCTGGTAATCTAGGATTTAATGTAAATTTACAGGTTCATTCCTGATATTTGTATCATTTGGTATGTCTGAATAGATCCTCAATATTGTTTGGTTTCTGTGTTTGTATCTGCAGTTCAATCGCTAGGATTAAAATCATTTTGGTGATTTAGTTTGGATAAAATCTCACAGTTTATTGGACACATCTACTGACGTTCAAGATAATGAGATTTTACCTTCTGTGCTATAAGCCAGACTCTCACCTCAGTGAAACAGAACTAATTAAAAGTAGCAAAAGGTTAAATATAGTGTAGTAATATATAAATGTTTATATTGGAAACATTGGCATTACTGCCTCCTAAATAGTTAGGGATCTTTTTATGTATTTTTATCTACTCATTCTTTGTTTTTATTAATGTTATCATTTATTGTTGTTCTATAAAACTTGGACTGTGAGTCTGTTATAAACTCTACCTCCTTGACCTTCTAAGGTTAGAGATTTGCAGTAAACAATTTTAATGATCCTCTTGGAAAACAATCCATTATATCTTAGGAATAGCTGCTGTTATCTAGATAAAATGAGACAAACATGTATTTTAATTTATTTTGATCCCAGATATTCAGGATTAGGTTTGACTTGTTGCTTTGCCCAAACAACCCTAAGGTCTCATAAATTCCAGTAAGACGCACAGCAAGAAAAGACTTTGCATGTCTCTTCCTGTTTTTGGCATCACATCATAAAACATGGTAAAAATGAGTAATCTATGAAAGCCGATCCTCAATTTGCCTTCTTTATCAGTCGTCGGTCAACTAACTCTTAAGGGAGGAAATCAAAAGTTTTTGCTGACCAAAGTGCATTTCCTTTTAAAAATGCTGATACCAATGACTTAATTCAGGATTAGAGATAACATAGGTTTTTGTTCCTCAGGGTTTCACAACCACATGAAGTTTCCCGTTAGCCTGAGAAAGAAAAGAACGTAAAATCTGAACCAGAATTGTAACTAGTTTTTACATTGTGTGAATCCTGGTCAATGAAGATCCACAAGAGTCAAAAGATTCACACGAGACCACAAGGAGCAACAGCAAGCGGTGAGGATCAAGGTGCTTTGCTGGTTTCAGTATAAAGGTTCTAACCACCAAACTAATTTCACAGACTTCAGGACTGGGTTTGACTTGTTGCTTTGCCTGAACAACAGCAAAGTCTCAGGAATCCCAGTAAGACTGAGCAAGAAAAGTCTAGGCATGTTTCCTCCTCATGTTGACAAAAGGTTAGATTATCCTTCCATGGCTTGATGTTCAAAAACTAAAGGTCGATCTGCTCCATATCCTCAAATTTCCACAGAAAGGGGGTTTGGAAACATTTTAAAATGAATGGTGAATTTTACTCTAAAAGATATTTTAGATTCCAGGTATTGCATTGTTATGGTGACTGAGATCGACTGCACTAATTCAAAGGTAAAGCTTTTCCTTTTCTTTTTTTTTATTTTAATGATCTTCAATCAGAAGATAGAAATATAGCATTGTAGTTCTAAATAAAATATAGATATTGTGTATCTACTGTGTACAAATTCATTCTGGCTTCAATGTTCAGCAAGAACATTTTGAACTTGTTGCTCTCATAAATCAGCAGATTATTTTCACCCCGTGGTGTTTCAAAGTGTGTTGGCTGGGCAGAGGGTTACAGGATTTATTGTTCCTCAGAAAGTGATCTGCCATCATAGATCACATCATCTGTCCCACTTGTATAAAGAACAAAGAACACATCTTGCTGAGAGATATTTAGGAAGACTTTTGACTTGCCTGAAAAATGTGTTGGCTTGTTCTCAGAGCAGCAGCTTCATGTGAAAATGAACACAGATATTGATTAAGTCTTCTTCCTTCAGCAACACAGTTTAAGCTGGGAGTTTATTCTGAGTAATTCCAGTTCATGCAGAGTTAATATTTCCAGCATTTAACTTCTGGTGACAACTAATGATTCTTGGTGATTATTCCTTTCTTGCCAATTTCACTCCATAAAGTTGATCTCAGGCTGTTATCTTAGGCTTAGCAATCACCATTTGAGGAAATACCTTCTTGGTCAACATCTTTGACTTCATGAGTTTATTTCATATATTTCATCTCGAAGTTCTCGATGCAGAGGAAAAGGTTCTTTCAGATGCTCTTCATGGATAGTTAAATATCTGAGCAGTTTTATTAACTGATTTCAGCAATGTTTTTGTAGTGGAAATGCATTTCTGACTTGATGCAAATGAACATCAGAATTCTCCGTGAAAGAAGACGTCACAAGCAAAAATCTGATGGAATGATGTGGAATGATGGCCAACAAACAGATTATAGAAGACACCACAGCAACAGGCTCTCAGCACCAAACCAGTCATCATTGACGCAGTAGGTCGGATGATAGATCTGGATCTTAGATCTTGTTCTCTTCCAGAGAGTAAACTCTGAAACAGTCCTGGGGAACTGTAAAATTACAACAACTAGCTTTTGTTATCTTAGATTAATTTGTATCTCCACTTTCGGCGAATTATTACAAACAGTTTTGATTGCTACATTGCTTCCTTCTCTTTTTTCCCTTCCTTTCCATGTAGGCATATCATTTGGTCTGTTTGATTTTTTTTTAAGGTATATAAAAATGTTAAGCAATAGAGTCTCTGTCACAGATATTGTTTAGAAGTCTGAATTTAATTGATAGCTGACTTGCAACACTTGGTCTTAAATTTGTGCAGAAAATATCACCTGCTCTTTGACTCATTTGTCAGGGTAATTAAAATATGGACAAAGTGTTCTTTATATGATCACTAGTTAATCAGACATTGACAAAGTGTTCTTTATATGATCACTAGTTAATCAGACATTGACAAAGTGTTATTTATATGACCATTAGTTAAATGTTAATCAGACATTGATTACGTTCACATAAATACACTGTCACAAAGTCTAAGATGTTTTGGGACCACAATGTTGATCATTTACTAATTTGGTGGTTATAAAAGTTGCAGAGAGACCAGAGACCGACATCAGATCGCTACAGCAGAACTCATAGGAACTTTTCATCCCTATTCCTGCAGCACAACTAAGAACATGAAGGTGAGTTTACAGCTGTTGTAGGGTTGCATTGGTGATGATGAACCTAAGACATATTGAAACTACTCAGAGGATCCCATCCCAAACATTTGCCAAATTTTTTTCTGCTTAGTCTTTATTATTTAATTTACTGCAAAGAAACTAGTGTTTTGTTTTTGTTTTGTTTTTTTTTTTCAATATTGATGCTTAAGTTTATGTTAATAAAATAGCCAATTAAAGTGAACCAATACAAGAACAGTGGTCAAATATTCAGCTGTAAAAATGCCAGAAGTTGTTGATGGCAACTTAAAAAAGTATCACTTCTTTGAAACAAAAGGCTACTCAGCCAACGACCAGCAGGCGTTAACGTACGTATAATTTCGGTCTTGTGTCAATTGAAGAAAATCCACAATAAATAGTTGTGGTGACAAAGCACTTAAATCATTATTTTCATTTATTTGTTTATTTTTGACTTGAAGTTTTTACCCATCTCTCATAAGTGAATCTGCATGTTGCATTACATTTGTTTAGCCTTCTCATAAACAAAGTGCTTACATAGCATTTCTAATAAGAGATGGAATCTGCTCTTCTGCAGCTGCTGTCAGCTCTCCTGCTCTTCCTGATTCCTGTATGGACCAGCTGTGCGCCTCTTATCCTTCCTGTGGATTGCAGCGACATCTATAACCATGACAACAGCAAACCCAGCGGAGTTTACACTATCTATCCTATTGGGGCCACTTCGGCTGTCCAGGTAGAGTAAAAAGAAGAAGACATTTAGATATTTCATAACGCAAGTTCAAGTTTACTTGTATAGCCGGTTTGAGTAGCAAGGCAGCTCAAATGCTTTACATTATAAAAACTAAAAGAATTAGGAAGCTGTAAAGAAAAGACCATTCAGTCAGCAATTTAACAAACATTATGTTTTAATGAGTGCCATCACCCGAGAAAATAGGAACCATATAGGACGGAACGTTATTGTCATATCTTTGATTTTCACGTTAATCTTCAAAGCAATGAGCTGAAGTAAATTTGAGGATTTGCTTTCTGTATCAGTTGAACAGAGATGCAGGTTTGAGCAGCTTCCTGTTTGTGTTTCTGCAGGTGTTCTGTGACATGGACTCTTTGGGAGGACGGTGGACAGTGAGTGTCTGAACTCTTCAGTTTCTTCTCATCTTCAGACAGATGGATCTTCATTGATGCGATCATTGAGCTCTGTTATGAACAATCATTCTCAGTTCGATATTAGATTCAAGAACATCATTTTCAGTTGTTTTTTTTTTTTTTGGTTTGTGTTTATTTTTTTTTTTAGGTGTTCCAGAGGAGGATGGACGGCTCCGTGAACTTCTACAGGCCCTGGGGTTTTTACAAGGAGGGCTTTGGGAACGCTCATGGAGAGTACTGGCTTGGTGAGACCTGAAACTGAAACAGACAGGAAGTTTAAGAAGAACCAAATATCTATTAAAATATTAGGGGGTTTTTAGGTCTGGAAAACCTCTTCCACTTAAGTATCAGGAAAAAGTATGAGCTGCTGGTCGACATGGAGGATTTTGAAGGAAATAAGGCGTTTGCTCGTTACTCCTCATTCTCTGTTGGCCCAGAGTCTTATGGATATACTCTGCATGTGTCTGGATTCAGTGATGGAGGTGCAGGTGAGTATCTGTTTGAGACACAAGCTCATTTATCTCTTCTCTGATAAACACTAAATAATTGTGCATAACTGTAACAACTATATATGGTTTACAATTTTTCTTCACATATAAAAATCTAAAAAGTTTGGTTTCCATTTGTATTCAGCCACCTGAGTCCACGTTGTATAAGATGTTTTGGATGTTGAGCATTAAATAAACAAATATTTGCTGCGTCTGTTTGACGGCTTGTGGAAAGTTAAAAACAAAACTTTTTGTGGTTTTATTTCAGTAAAGCCATTCTCTTTGCTACTCCTCCATACAGGCAAAACTTTTGTAGTGCAAGATAAATAGTTGTCTTGTCAACAGAGTCTCTTCTCTGAAGCTCCTCAATTAAACCTCACCTGAGTTTTGTCCCTGACCATATACCAATTTTGAATGGAAAATGGTAATAGTATTAAATTACATTAAATTACTAATAGAATTGACTCTAATAATTTACTTCTGAAGGCAGTTGTTTGCATTTAGCTTCATTTTAAGACATGCAACTAAAGGAGAGTGAAAACAAACACTTATAAGTTGTTTCTGTATAATATGTGAAGTGGAATGTTTCTCACTGTGGGCTAATTTCATCTTTGTTCCTGCAGGAGACTCTCTAAGTCCTCATAATGGATTAAAATTTTCCACCTTTGACAAAGATCAGGATGGTTCTGAAATAAATTGTGCCAGGATATACCTAGGGGGGTTTTGGTACTTTGACTGTCATTCGAACAATCCCAATGGGGTTTATCGCTGGGGAGCTGATGATGCTCTCCACGCTGTTGGAGTGGAATGGTCCGCGTGGAAAGGCTTCAACTATTCATTGAAAGCCATCAGCTTTAAGATTCGTCCTGTTCAGTAAAATGACAGCAGAAATGTTTAGCAGTGCATCACATTGTTTTATTTTTTCACATATCTGCGATCATCTGCTGTTTTTCAGGTTAAGATGTCTTTCTGCTGCTTATATCATAAAATCTGTAGGTTGTTTTTATTGGACAAACTCTTTTTTGCAACAGCGCTGTCATCATTTTACCGTCATAAAAATTATTTTGAGATCTTTAAGTCCTGACAATTTCACTTCTGTTATGTTCACCCCAAATTTTGCAAGTGAGGTGATATACATACAAAGATATACTACGTTATGACTCCCAGTAAAGAGGTAAATCAAGTCTAAAGTAATTACATTTTGTGAATTAAATGTGAGCTTTTGTTGTTACTGAAGGCCATGGTGTGCTGACCTTCAGTCAGAAATGAATTCAATATAAATTTGAATTTTCACTTCACATGTCTTTAGCTTGACTATTACCTGTAGCTGAAATCATCCTCCACTAATCTAAATGTAGGTTGTTTATATTATCAGAACATTTTCTTTCACTTTGTAGTCTTTAATTCTTGGGGAGCTGAATCACCAGTTAAATTACACCATATTGCCCTTGGCTTTTCAGCTTTGTACAGTTTAATTATTTTCCTTTTCATTATATAAATTTCTCTGAATGTGCTATTGGTAAATTAAAAATATTATTTTATCTGCTGTGTTAGCACTGTGTCTTTGTGTTGCATACTTTTTAATTAATTGAAATAGTCACAAATTCCAGTTAAGGTTAGAAGTTTTTAAAACTCTGACGCCAACTTAAGAAGAACAATTTTGCACTTCAATTTGCTGTTTTTTTATGGGTTAAAACTAAATATACTCTCATTGAACACAATAATGAATGAAAAATAATTTGATGAGAATGAACATTTGAGATGGTGAAAATGCTTCATGACAGGAAAGAGCTGACGTTTCTGTGAATATATCAGAAGTTACATGGTTTCATCTGATGCTCATTGCGGCTGCAGAGTGAGATCTCTGTTATATTCAGGAGAAAATGTTTAATACGCTGAATTAATCACAATGACTCAATCAGTGTCGTAACGCTAATAATCAGTTTATGTGTGTTGCACTTTTTAAAAACTCCTGACGTTGACCAAACTGTTTTACATTTCAGTCAAATCCAAACACACTTATTAGTTTTGTTCAATCTGTTAGAGTATGAAGGCTAGAGAGTCTCTGCAGAACCAGTTAGAAAAGGTTTCCTGTTGACCTCTCCCTGCAGCACTTGCAGCAGGCTGATAGCGACAATGACTCACCATACGTACCACAGCAAGGGTCAGTATTAGTTAACAGAAAAGAACAGATAGTTTAGATAGATATAGTGTGATGGAATAAGCCTTGAGACTTAAGAAGTTTCTCTATGGAAAATCACCAGCTCAAAGTTTTAAGAAACTGGTGTACCTTCTGGTTTTATATATTGTGAGGGCTTGCAGCTCCAAATCACAACTCAGTGCAGCTCGCTGCTGCTGTTTGTTCTCCGTCTGCAGACGAAATAAAGCTTTGCTCTTTGCCATTTGCCAGAGTCTCAGCCTGATCTGTTATCATACAGATTTTTGTACACAAATGAAAAGAAGGTAAATAAAAAAGCAGTTTACGTGCAGTCAAATCAGAAAGATGTACCGTATGTTTTCTGCCCTCTGCTGGTGGAACGTTCATTAAAACTGTAGATCAGTGAAGTGTATTAACACGTTCTCTAAGGATCTTTGAGTGTGTACTCATGTGATTTTAAATCGACATTACAAACCAGGGTGTCTGCAAATTTGTTGCGAGGGAAACTCAAAACCTTTTTGTAAGAGAAAATAATATTTACTGTAAACTTATTGGAGAAAGGTCAAAAATGTCAATATTACAGATGAAATTATTGACATTTTTGCAAACATTTGATTGATTTTATTTTTTTTTACTTTTTCATTTTAAAAGCTAAAAATAGAAATAAAGATAATGGTTCTTCAAAAATGACAACACATTTCCTAGATCTGATATTTATCAAAAAGTATAATCTCTCTTGACCTGTTCTGATACACCTGTGTAAATTGCATGCCTGCGTAAAATAATTGACCTGTCATTTTGGGCAAACTTTGGTTTTGTTCCTTATGAATCAACATGATCAATAGGCTTTAAGAATCTGCCAGAACTAAATATCGTCACCTTCCTAAAATCATTGTTTGCCAAAAGTGTTTTTTTTTATTATTATTATTTTTATTTTTGCAAAAATCAATTTTGACTCAGGCCATTATTTTAGGCAATACATACTTCCAGTGCAAATCCAGCCCTTATTTCTGGTGTTTCAGCTAAATATGGAGTCCGATTTTGATAGCACCTTTATTAGCTGTACAATTGTTTCTATCTGACACTAACTATCAGATCTAAGATCGGTTTGAAGCTCAGCTGTTGACCTTTGAAGTGCGAACCTGCAGATTGTGTGGAACAACCTTCAACAGGTAGATAACAGCAGCAGTGTTCAGTGCTGGGAGATATTCTGAACTGTAAAGCACCATTCGGGTCAATAAACAAATCACTTGGTGCTGAAGCTACTCTGTCTAAAGGTGGGTAAAAACTACCTGTTCCTAAATATTTTCTTTTACTTTCTTTCTCTTCATCAGTAAGTCTGTCTGTACTTCCCAGAAAACCTCCGGTCCAGGGCGTAAAACTGATTTTAGATTAGATTTAATGTTCAGAAGGAAGGTTGAATAAGACAAAATACATCTGACGTAAAGATTCACAGAAACCATCACTTTTCCCATCTGATATTTTCTGACAAAAAAAGAGTTTTTTAATTTTTAATTTGACCTTTTCTCCATGTTTTGCAACAATTTGAGATAACCGTTTTTCAATGTTTTCATTTTTTTAAAACTGTCAAATCTCAGAGGTAAGAAAACACAACAGCAGGTTTACATGTTGCTTATTTCCTCATTTTTTGCTAATATTTTGTAATATGACTTCCCTACATACTGCAGCACATTTTGATAATTAAATGTGAAATGAAAAATGGATGATCTGAAGCTTTACAGCTCAAGTGATAATAATTTGTTTTCTCCTGCACTGACAGGCAGCATGGCAGCCAGGAGGTGTCCAGCTCTTCAGGTGGCGCTGATCGTTCTGCTCGTCGTCATGACAGCCGTCTGTGTGGCACTGATTGTAGTGCTGACTACTGGTAAAAAAGACAAAGGTAAATACACATGCAGCTGAAACATGCATAAACTGTCCAGTTCACTAAAAACAGCCGAGATGTTCAGAGAATTCAACTGTCATGTTGTCATGAGATTTTATTTTTTTTTCCAACTTGATGTAGATACACATAGACACCGAGAAAACAAAGAAGAACTAATTAATTTAACACATTTAAAAGCCAAAATTTATATTTGGCAAAAACAAATAATAACACAAATAATGAATAAATGTTCTCACTGTCAGACAGCGGGGAGATTCAATAAACATTGCCTGATGCTGGTTGTTCTCTGCTGGGTGTTTCAGTGCATGTATTTGTTGATTTTGGAAATCTAAACATGATGAATAGTCTGAAAATCAATCAATCAAATTTTATTTGTATAGCACATTTCAGCAGCAAGGCATTTCAAAGTACTTTACATCAAATCAAACACAGAAACACAATGCAACATAGAATCAACAATCAAAACACGACATTAAGTCAAGTTCCATCAATAAATTTGTAATTGATTACGTTTCAAATACAATCCTAAACAGGTTGGTTTTTAGTCGAGTTTGCATCCATAAAAAGGTTTACTAGTTACACTCCTACTGTGTTATATGGAATGAAATACCTATTGCTATTTTTATTCCCACTCATGCTCACAATAACACAGTTTAAAATGATGTAAACAGCCTTTCGATGGAAAAATGTATTTCCAGAGTTGAATCTAACTATAAGAATGACAAGAGTCTTTTCATCTCAGTCAGTGTCTCTGTCCTTCCAGCCCCAGGGCCTCAGGACACAACTTACCTGATTGGAGTAGGCCGATCGGACTGCACCGGACCGCCAGCTGAAATCCCTATGGTCAGTACCAAACCATAGCAAATATTTAAAGGTGTTCTGTTTGAAAATTTCTGCTCAGATTAGTTTACAAAGCTTTGGAAGGAGAGTTTCAAAGTTGTACAAAATCCATGCTTCAGTTTCTTTGTTAACAAAATTAACATTTGCTGTTTAATCTCCATGTTTGGTTCTAGTTACTGTAAGGCAACATTAAGTTCAGCTTAGCAGAAAGCACATGCTGCCAGACAAGTATTAGGAAAACTGAAAGTTTTGTAGTGTTTATTGGGAGCAATTAAAATCTAGAAGTGAATTTGCATCTATAGGTTCACTGTTATCTAACAATCAGCATACTTGCCAGTGTTTTGGGTCTCCATTTGCTGCTGAAACAACTCTGATGAGGTATAAACTGCATGTGTTTGTGTGATAGACTGCAGGTAACAGAGAACCTAACATTTCTATTCATTGCTGGTTTTCTGGTAAGAAATCATTATTTACCAGCACTTTGAAAGTATAACAGAATTCGTATGGGGCACTGATAATAACATGTTCATTCTCAGATATGCTACAGGATAAGGGCGAAGTCCTAAAAGTTAATCCCTAAACATCCTGAAATTTTCTGTCCAATCCCAGACACCACCAGCGCTGACAAAACAGAAAATCAGGTACAGACGATAACAGCAGAGCCTGAATGAGGTCGCAATTTCATTCAGGGTTAATTACACGAGGCCATTGGTTGTTGGCTTCTTATCTGTTAGTTATCAGCAGATTATCATTGAAAAATTCCTTTGGCTCTAACAGCGTTTGAATGGTCCACACATCCGAAGCAGGCAAACAACATCATGAGAAGGAAAGTCTGTAGAAGACAGGACGCCCCTTTACCTGACTGGGTGTGTTAGACTGATAACCTTTATTATGACTCATTAGAAATCTTGCACGACACATGTGCTGAGTTACCAGAAAACAGCAAAGGAGATGTCGGACTGTGTCAAAGTGAAGGGGTTGGATCAGAAAGCAACCTGATAAAGACTTCTTAATCTGATTAGAAGACAGCAGACACATGTTTCAGTTTTCACTTCTGATGGAAGCAATCATTTCTCCTGTTAAATCTCATATCCAAAGTTTATTTCAGTTTTAGTTGTCACAATCCAAGAAATAACACACTCATAAGTGTGAGATTAAACACATTTTGAGTCGTACAAAACTCAAAAACAGACAGAAACCTGCAGACAGAAAGTGTAGGATCTGTCTGGAAGTGATTCAGGATTCTTTGGAAATTCCACATTAAAACAGTTTCTATGACAGATTGCATAGGAGGCTTTTAATACCTTCTGTGTTGACCCTGGCCAAGCCCAAGGTTTCGACCAACAGGTTCCTGCTGGAAGCAGGTGACATGGTCTACCCTAATCTGAATGGGGTGGACTAATTTTTTCAAACTTTCTTCAAGATAATTGAGTGTCTTTTAGTTTAGCCGTCTACACTGAGGCCAGTTTATCCTCAAAAGACTAAATCAGGAGCCTGAGACAGATTCAGAACTCTCTACACAAACCATTAAAACTAAAAGCTTGAAGTCATTTTTTTTGTTTGGCAGCATCTTTGTATCCTCTTATTAGGAGTTGGATAGGTTTGACAATAGCAGGTAAACCATCCAAAACATTTATGTTGCTATAGAAATGGGGAAAAACCCATAGCTGAATGTTTACCTGTTATTCAACTCCACCCTTCACACTGTGCCAGAGAACATAGACTGAGCTTAAAGCTCATCTTTACGTGCACAAGCATTGATCACCACTGCCCACAATTCTGTAAGGGTAAATGCTAGAATCATCCTCCTAACATGATGATAAAAATACTGTCCTCCTCCCAAAAGGTGTTTTATTTTTCTGTGTATTTCAGATGGGTTATGCAAACCCTCAACAGACAGCTGCAGGAATACACACACGTCTGTACAGTCGAGCCTTCATCATCGACGATGGGAGTCGAAGAGTCGTGTTCGTCACTGCTGATGTGGGGATGATTTCTCAGAGGCTACGGCTGGAGGTAAACACACACCCACACACACACATCTGTACAGAGAAATGATGGAAAAATGCTTGTACAGATTGTGTTGTTATTGTCCCCATATTGTGCAAACTGTTCTTCACTACGTACTGTATGTTTTCTTCAAAATATCTCTTCTGCTGCTGTAACACAACAATTTTCCACAAGGAAATAACAAATGACCTGCTTCATTCTGTTCCACACACATTCATAGACAAATAAACAAATAAGAAATTACTTGATTGCAAGCAAAGAGAAGGAATTGAGTGAGTTAGGTTTGTACTTCTTACCTGCGTAATCATAGAGTGAAAGCTTACAATGCTGCCTTTAACTGTCCAGATTAGTTTGAATTCACAACCTGGTTGATGTCAGGTTGACAGTTCTTGTACAAATTTCTCTATTTTCAGGTTCTTCAGGCACTGAAGGAGAAGTATGGAGACTTGTACAGGCATGACAACGTTGTTCTGAGTGGGACACACACCCACTGCGGCCCGGCAGGATATTTCCAGTACACGCTTTTTATGCTCACTAGTAAAGGGTACATCAAGGCAGCCGTGGAGCCTCTGGTCAATGGCATCGTTAAGGTTCGTGTACACCAGAGCGGTCTGGTTCCTGTCTGACACCGATTTGGGTTTCCCAAGCAACCTGAATGTTACCTAAAATATTGTATTTCAGTTTTTTCTGGAAAAACAACAACAAAAAGAACATATCATCTATAACATCTTCATAGTTATTTAACTAATTTCAATCTTATTTCAGAGCATAGACATAGCTCACAGTAACATGAGGCCAGGCAGGATTTATAGGAACAGAGGAGAGCTGGACGACAGCAGCCTGAACAGAAGTCCTCACTCCTACATGAACAACCCAAAGAATGAAAGGAACAGGTATGAATGGATGCAAAAAGTAAAAGATGTGAATATCAACATTTCTTGCCTTTCTCACCTGGTTTTATGTCTTTGTTCATCTTGTTCTATCATGATGACACTGGTCGACTTTGTTAATGAGTCCAGCTTAAAGCTGTTGTATTAACAGGTTTTTCCTTTACTTTGTGTGTTTCACAATGCTTTGCCTTTTGAGTTTGTTCTACTTTGATGTCGAGCATATTTTCCTATACTTTCTCCAAACGTTTTTGAGAAATGTTTGGAGAATGTACCCTCTTTTTCGGACTATAAGCCGCTACTTTTTTCCTACACTTTGAGCCAATGCGGCCAATAGCCGGTGCGACTTTTCTGTGGATTTTTCTTCAACCACCAGGGGGCTCTTTAGCCGGAAGTGAATCATTGGAAGTCAAAATTGAAAATCAAAGAAGAAAGTGCTAATTTTTATTTAGAACAAGTTCATGCTAGCTTGTTCTAAATGGAGAAATTTCTTCAAACTCATATGATGCAGTTTTTAAATTGAGGGCTATCGATCTGGCAGTACAGGTCGGAAATAGAGCCACGGCATGTAAACTCGGCGTGAACGAATCCATGGTTCGGCTTTGAAGACGGAGGTCTGCGTCCTTAATAAATTCAGCAGATTTATTAGGGCACAACCCTCTGCTGCTTATGGAAAAAGTGCGGCTTATAAGCCGGTAATATGTACAGTTTCTTTTTTTGTTGTTGTTTTTGTTTGTTTTTCAAAAACAATGTAGTTGCGGCTTTTTGGATGGTGCGCTCTATAGTCGGAAAATACTACTTTATTTTTATTCACATATGCCCATTAGGTGTTATATCCATTATAGGTCCATATTAGGTTAAATCATTAGTTGAAACCCAGGATATGCTGAACCCACAGAGCAAGAAAAATCTCATTGATCTTTTGTATGTACAGATGAATAGATGTGTCCAGATCTCAGAGCAGCTGGAATTTGTGTATTTTTTCAATCAGACCTGCTTTAATCAGCTGGTGAAACTTCTGAAGATACTATTAATGAGTGCTAACATTATTCTTCAGGTACAAGTCGAACACAGACAAAGACGTCTTGGTGCTGAAGTTCACAGATCTGGATGGCGATGGGATTGGTATGATTAGGTAAAGACATGTTTTTTTATTATTATTTATAAGAGCAAATGCATAATTACGTTTTCTTCTAAAAAAAAATATCTTCAGTTGTTTTAATATTGTGTAAATTATTGATGAGTATATTAATTCTGCTTTATCAACCATAGTTTTTGCGCTTTTTTGTTTTGACAACAGCCTGAACTGCTCCTCATCATTTTTACACCACAGAAACTGAAGGGGAACTCATAAACATTTAGGTTTTTTTTTAGGACTTCTTTATTTTAGAATCGACAACAAATTAGCGTCCAACTTGTATCTCTAAACGTATATCAGATTTTCATATTCTCCATTAGAATTGTTTGCAAATAAATGTTTAGCACCTACACCACGTTTCTAAACATCATCTGTTTAAATTTGATTTCACTTTCCATTCAATCAACCAACTCCTGCAGAGTAAAAATGCAAAATATTTTTCTGCTATCTGTTAAGAAAAATATTGTAAAACAGTTTAAAGTTGAATATTTGCATATAGATAAAAGTTAATTATGACAGCTCCTAATATGAAGCTCCTTATGTCCACAGCTGGTTTGCTGTGCATGCTGTCAGCATGAACTACACCAATCGCATGGTGAGCAGCGATAACATGGGTTATGCTTCCTACCTGCTGGAGAAGGACAAGAACCCTGGAGATCTACCTGGACAGGTGCAGGACACATGCATCACTTTGTAATACATTTTTAAGGGACATTCAAAGACAAGCTCCCATTTCTTTTCCTCCGTGTTGTGAATTGATAGAAATTGTATTTATTCTTCTTCCACTGATTGATTTTACTGATGAGTTGAAGCCTCTGCTTGTAACCATTCAACAAGCAGCACATCTGTTTAAACTGGCATTCGAGTCTATTGCGTCTCTCCTAACTTGCCTGCTGCTTTATTTCATGCTCAAATATTCAATTTTCTTGGAATTTTACACTGAAGCACTCATATTTGGATGTTTTTAGGGAGGTTTTGTCGCGGGTTTCTCCTCCAGTAACCTTGGCGACGTCTCTCCAAACACCAGAGGACCTTATTGTGTGAACACTGGGCTACCCTGTGACTATCTCAACAGTTCCTGCCCAGTTGGCGGGGTAAAAAAAAATACACACCATATAAAAATACGCAGTCGCAACAACTGCCATCTGTAAAAACTGAGCATTTAGTGCGTCTCTTTCAGACTAAAATGTGTCAGGCATTCGGGCCGGGAAAAGACATGTTTGACAGCACAAGTATCATTGGACACAACATCTACTTAAAGGCCAAGGTACATTACGTTTTTGTGACAACAGAAGCTCAGTTTCAAAGTGTTCTTCTTCAAAAATGGTTGACATTGTGGTACTGCCCCCTGCAGGAATTGTATGCGAATGCAGCGGAAGAAGTCACAGGTCCAGTTCAGTTCGCTCATCAGTGGGTCAACATGACGGACGTGACCGTCAAGATCAACGACACGCACACGGTCAGGAGACACGCGTAAAACGTATTTAGAATGATCTTAATTATCAAATAAAGTTTAGGACCTGAGGCATTTATTGAAAATGAAGCATTTTTGTACATGGTTTTTAAACATAAAAGTACAATTCAAGCATTCTTTGCATTCAGATTTATTAAAATGTTGTTTGCATTTGACATTTTTTTTTTGTTACAGAGACCTTTTCAAACCATCCTTTAGTGCCATGCTTCATTTCTGAAAGGATTTTTTTTGCAAATTCTTTCTATCTGTATTTTCATTTATGTTACGATGCGTTAGAGCGTGGCAGCTAGCAAATCAAGAGTTAAAATACACGTCATCATTAAATCTGGTGTCTGGATTGATGGGATGTTTTATAGGATAAACTTGTAGTAAAATCATGATTTTCTAGATTGTTGTGAGTATCTGAAAGTAGGGAAAGCGTCTATGAGTTTACCAATTCAAACTGGAATTTTTTCAATGTTACCACACATATATTTATGTGTGTGCTGTTTTTTTCTTTTTTAGGTCAGGACATGTAAACCAGCACTGGGTCACAGTTTTGCAGCAGGAGCGATAGACGGGGGAGGAGACTTGAATTTCACTCAAGGTGATTTTATTGTGGTCTTGCTCTCATTCGAATGTCATTATGAAACGTCGCCCTTTACCTGACATAGCCTGTGACTCTCGCTGTGTGTGAAGGGGCTGTGGAAGGAGACCCCTTTTGGGATGGGATCAGGGATGCTCTGGTGGGGCCACCATCCAACCAGACAAAGGAATGCCATCATCCCAAACCCATCCTCTTCAGCACAGGGGAGGTGAAACGTAGCAGAATTTAGATGCTGATTTTTTTTTTTTTTTTTTCAAAAGATGACCAGACAGAGTGTAAATAAATGAAAAAAGACTGATATTAGTGTTACTCTGTCATTTTCAACCTGTTGCTAATGGGAACGCATGCTCTTCAGTTTACTTAAAAGATCGAAAATGTGATCGTTGAAGCAGTCTGAGCGTTTTTTGTTTTCGTGGCGTACAGATGAACTGGCCTCTGCCTTGGCATCCTCAGATCGTGGATGTTCAGATCATCACCATCGGATCCGTGGCCGTCATCGCTGTCCCCGGGGAAATTACGTAACCATGTTTTACCTCAGTTGTCCCCGACCATAAAGAAGCTGACTGCACACCAAGTCTATTGGTAGCACTGTTGCTTATATGCTCTTTATTTATGCGGTTGCTTCCACAGCACCATGTCAGGAAGGAGGCTGCGAGAAGCGGTCAAAAAGGTGAGCACCGACATCTACGCAAATATTCGGCAGCTCGTTACGTGGCTTTACGCTGAGCTCTTAACACATGTTGTTGTTTATCAGGAGCTGACGTCCGTGGGCACCTTCAGGAACTCAGAGGTGGTGATTGCCGGACTTAGTAACGTCTACACTCACTACATAACCACGTATGAGGAGTACCAGGTATTTGTCTGATCACTCGTCAAATGTGTCGTCTTAAAATCCGTCTACCGAGCAGCCAAGGCCAGAACAAAATGTGAATAATTCATAACCGGGGTGTTTAAATGAACCTAAATCAAGCATTTAAGACACAAAGTCCTATTATATTATGAATAACTTCGATAAATTTAGTTAGGAAGAGAGATTTTGGGGGTTTTTTTCATGGCCTGATAGTTGCCTCTAGTTACTTTCTGATATTATCCAACAAATTTCCACCCGTGTGTTGCAGGTGCAGCGGTATGAAGGAGCGTCCACCATCTACGGTCCACACACACTCACTGCTTACCTGCACAAGTACCGTGAACTAGCCAAAGCCATCGCCCAGGTGTGGTCAGGCAATGAATAAGTTTGCTGTGATTTAAAAAGACAAAATGCGCTAATTTTTAATTAGGGATATTCTTCTTCATCACCAATTAATTCTGACCAGTGATGATACTGACATTTTAAATGATTAATGTTACGGTTAGGATGACAGTGTATTTTTTTAGACAAGTAAAAGGAAGAAGCAAAGGTCAAGATAACATTTGTAAATGCAAAAAAAATAAATAAATAAATAAATCAGCTCTCTAGATTGCATGTTAGGTTATCTGAAAAGCTGTGTGTGTGTTTTTTGAGTTTTTAAAAAGTAAAGTTTTGCAAAAGGTTGCTCTAACATCTGGATTTTACAAAGATTTAAAAAAATGAACCCTATATATTTATATATATATATAGGGTTCATTCCTTTATATATATATATATATATATATATATATATATATATATATATATATATATATATATATATATATATATATCAAATGCATGAAATTCCTGTGACAGCATAGATGCTTTTTGTGTTTTCAGGACAAAGTGTCGGAGCTGCCTGTTGGCCCTGAGCCTCCCTTCTTTACAAACAACCTGTTTAATTTAATGGCTGCAGCCGCGGTGGACAGGAAGCCTGAAAACAGCAGCTTCGGAGACGTTCTGGAGCAAGTTCTTCCCGTCTACAGGCAGGTAGGAGGCCCATCCTCACACCTGAAAGGTTTTCCTTCACAGCTTCAGCAATCTGCCCAGCTTTATTGTTTTCCTGATGTCATGTAGATTTATTAAGCATTCATCAGACTTCACTTAATCACTGAATACTTTCTTTTGGCACAAATTCTCCAACAATTCAAATATTTTGTTTCATTTAACTTAACTTAATCGAAAGCAGAATAAATGGAACACTTTGAGATAACTGTTTACACTAATCACGTTAAATTTCCCTATATGCATATTCTTAAATGCAGATAGGTTTTTTTAATCTACATATCTAAAATAAACTTTGTTTACATCTTCTTTTTTTTATTATTTTAGGGTGACGTCGTCTCAGTCACATTTGTAGCAGGAAATCCTCGACATTCAGGAGACATTGTAAGGAAAGAGTTTTTCCCCTTTTTTTTCTGCAGTAGTCGCTGTTGATTTTTTTTACCTTTGAACGTCTGAGAGTTTTACAGAATTGTTGTAAGATCCTGTTTTCATCCTTACTAACAACTTGTTTTCTTTGTTGCAGAGAGACCGGACATTTGTCACAGTGGAGATTTATGACAACAGAACAGAAAGCTGGGAGGTTGTTTACAATGATGCGTCGTGGGAGACCAGGTTGGTTTACCTGCAAATTTCTTAATTGACAAAAAAAAAACCCAAAGCATTTCAACTTTCTTAAATAATGAGATGAACAGGGTACTTTGCCAAAACTTGCATCAGTGTAGTGTTGTGTGGCTTGTTAGTATTTTTTTTTTTCCATTTGTGACTGAACTGTACAATAGGAGGTTTGGAAATGTTCTTTTTCAACGGTTTTGCGTTGGGACCTAGCAATTTCAATTTCAGGCCACAAATTGCAGGAGGAAACCTTATTATTATTATTATTTTTTTTTTTTTGGTGTACACAGTTGCAAACATATTTTCTTTAAACTTGAGACTAAAGTTAACCCCCAAACTGTAATTTCTGCAGGTTCCACTGGCTAAAGGGTTCAAATCGACAGAACAATGCCACAGTTGAATGGTTCATTCCCTCCTCTGCTCCTACTGGCTCCTACAGGATCAGACACTTTGGACATTACAAAGAGCTGAAAGCCCTGAGACCCGTCATCACGCCGTATGAAGGCTCGTCCGACGTCTTCTCGGTCAGGTCCAGCTACTATTAATCACGCGACCGACCAGTCCACAACCACAACTCTTGATCCTTCCTCTGAGCGCCCAGAATTGTTCCATCAGGATCTCAGAAACATTTGTTTAGACTTAAGGAATGAGCCACAACACATTTAGAAAAATAATGTTTCTAAATAGTAAATTATGAAATATAAATTAATTGCTTTGTGTATATTGGTAAAAATCTTTTGTTGTCCTTGATTCTGTAGCATTTCCATTGTGTCTCAGGCCTATAATCCTGTGTTTTTTGTGAACAATTTCTCTCCGCACATGTTCATTCGTTTTGTTTTTATCGTCTTCTTTGCAGATGTTTTGTCCTATTATTACAGCATTGTTCCACCCAGATTTTTTCTCTCTTTTTTTTTTCTTATTTGTTAAAATCTCTCACTTATGTCTTACCCTCAGCTAAACATTTAACTCAATTAAAAAAGACAAACGCACGTTTATAGCAAAATATTTATTTTAAACTTGTCTGTATAGAAATGTCTCAGCCAAGCCAGGGTTATACATTACAGGAACAAAATGAATCGTCACAGCAGCAGGGATAAGGTCACTACAGCAACACTGACGTGCATTCGGCGGTTTCAGGAAGTCGGCGGACAACTAAACCTCGGTCAAGTAAAACACATTTTATCAGAGAGATCGGGGGTTACAGAAGACTACCAGGGTTTCTCTGTACATAACGGAACCCACAAGCTCGATTATGATTATTTTACACATGCTTTTCCTCAACAACGGAGTACATTTTCATTTTTAAACATGTGATGTGTAAAAATGTTTTTGTTTATTTTTTGTTGGGGGTGCGGATTTGTTCTCCAGCTTTACTCGGCATCTAACTGTAAAAATGCGTCATGGTTCAGTTGGGATCTACTGACGCACAGACGTCACTCGTGTGACGTTTGACATCTGAGCCCTGCCGCCTCTGGAAGCCCTTTTTTTTTCCCTCTTTCTCTCTCTCCATCTCGCACATTCACAGATTATTTACAGATCATCTGTCAGCTCTCTTACCCCGAACAACTGAAACTCTCATCCGTTGAAGATATGGAAAACTAAATGTCACCGGAGCAACTTGAACCCGTTTGCATATTGAGCTTTTGGGTGAAAATGATTTTTCCCTTTTTGAAAATTTAAAGTGCTTGGATGTATTAAAACATGCGTCTCTGTTCATTCAGCAGTCGGATTAAACACTGAGTAACGGATGTCCTCCTGCACTTAAAGTGACGTCACAGGTAGATTGATGATGCCGGAGCAGAGGATCCCTCCGTGTTTTCTTCTCAAAACCATTCCCACCAACAGCAACAAACATTATATCTAAATATAACTGAATAATTAAAAATAATTCTCCTCTTTTGGTTCTACTCTAAAACAGGAAGCAGCTCTTTCGGATTAAAAACAAATCCTATTTTCTTCCCTAAACCGGAGCTAAAGCGAAACAGATTGTTCTCGTGTTTGAGTCACAGCTTCATGTCAACATTGTTAATACCATTGTGATTATTAAAGGCACACATGTTAAAAAAAAATTTCAAAAAAATATAAATGTAAAAACTATTGTGGCTTCACAGTCAAATTAGTTCTCCAGTCTGTTGGAATGCAAACTGAATTTTGACTATAAACATTGAATAACCTAAAAGTGCCACCTTACATGTTATTTACTGTCTATAATCTTGAAGTGAAGTTATTAAAAATATATATATTTAAGTTAACACTTTTTATATGTCTTTCTTTTCATTATTAATCTTTGTTTATCTGCTTTGAGAAACTTGCTTACCGATGCACTTTATTCCCAGATGCTGTGATGCGTTTCCAAGATTGTTGAAAACTTCTTTTGATAACATTTTAGCATGTAGACAAGCGGCCTCTGATTGAGCACATAGTGATTAAAAACATGTGGGATCAGCCTTTACATCTGAAAAATTATTTTTGAATTTGAATATCATCATCATCATCATCATCATCATCATCATCATCATGCCAGTACCTTCAGGACTGGGGATGGACTCTTAAGGAAATAAAATTAAATATTTGTCCACCTTGTCAGATTCTCTGCTACTGACGGACGGTCGCAGTGATGGTAAAAAATAATATTTAGTATGGAATTCATTTAGTGATTTCAATGTTTTTAAGTGACTTAAGAGCACATAAGTTGTGCATTAGACTATTTTTAGTGATCATTTCTAAAATAACCAATGTATGGCCAAGCTTTGTCGGATTAAATTTGTATCTGCAAAGAAAGCTAAAACTGCCTGCATGTTCAGAAATGTTCGAGATTCAATTGAGACATGCTTGTTGGTGTGTGATATTTCTTAAAAGGTGCAAAAATGAAGCATTTTGAAGCAGCTGCCATTATTGTGCTAGAAGTAACTAATGCAGTAAATCCTACAGCCAGGAATAAAGTGGATCCGATAACCTTTTTCTTTTTAGTAAAGGTTGGTCGTCTTCATATGGTAAAATAAAATAAAAGCATCTCCACCATCTGTGCAACTTTCTTCCCAAATGAAAACCGACCCCTTCGTTCTTTATTATTATTATTTTTTTTAAATGAATGTCTGAGATTGAAGGAATGTTTGTTCATATTAAACTGGGCCTAGACCGGAGCAGAAGTCACTCAGACTGAAGTTTCAGTGTGACCAAAGTCCGGGCGTTTTGACTGACCAGCTGAAGGGCAGTTTAAGAGGGCAGAGGGGGGAGAACCAGGAGTGGCTCACGCCAAAAACATCGAACACAAAGCCACACAGTTTCACACATACGAGCACACACAGGCGACACTTCAAACACACTCTAGCCTCATGAGGACAACCTTTTAAACACGTTATGAACATGTTTCCCGTCGATTATGGTCGGGTTGGACAAGCCGTAGAAACTCTGCGAACACATATGGAAGTTCTGTCCAGACGTCAGAAAATTGCTGTGGGATAAATGACGCTGCAAATGGATTTTGCACTTGTGCGATATGTTGAACTGACGCTGAAGACGAATCAGAGTGAATACCTGAAAACATGTTTGAAACGCATCAGAAATGTGTGAGAAACATGTGGAACAAACATTGTGTCGAAACACCGCTGTCATGAAGATATATTGTTATCCTGTCTGACGTATGGCACTAATTTTCAACATCTGATACAGTTGTTTTTTTTGTTTTGTTTTTTTTGTAGTTTACTTCTGTCGTTGGCCTTCAGGGGTTTTGATTGACGTCCTGTTTGCTAAGCAGAACCTCCAGCAGCCGCAGTTTGGCTTTGAGCTGTTTGTATTCCTGGTATTCCTCCTTTATCGGAGTGCGGTCCTCCTTCTGGCAGACTCTGTTGGAAAAACCAGTCACTTGGTAAGATACGCCACGTATGGCTGCTCACTTATTTAAAAAAAAAAAAAATCCCGATCAAATCACTTTTTAAACATGATTAAGAAGTTAAACTCTGGCAACCACACCTGGTGGTATTTTAAATTAGAGTAAATTAGAGACTCTCATTTTTTTGCAGTGCACACGGGGCTCTCTGTGAGGTACATGTTACCTCAGCTGAGCTAAAAGGGGGAACTCCATCATTGATCACTCATCACAGTTTGGAACACTTTTGATTCATTTAGATCACATCCAGAAGTGAGCAGAATCCTCAATGTTTTGTTTCTTAAAGGGGATTCTTCCACGTTTTCTGCATTACAGAAGCTCTACGACAAACATTTTGCCAATTTTGACCAGTTGATACCAAAACATTACAAAGTTTAACAACTGCAAATGTGTGTTTTCTCGTGATTTAGAACGGGCGCCGTTAGCTTACATACCGCCCGGTCTGACGGTAAAACTCCTCCTCGAATTCCCTCAGAACTTTTCTCCTGATCTTCTTCTCAGCTCTGGTTTGGCGCAAACACTCCAGCAGCTGAGACCTTAACCGGGAGGCGGGAGGACAGAAGGGTTAAAAGACATCCAGCTCTGTTGTAGCGTCAAACATGAAGAATGCAGACGCTGTTGCAGGTGTGACTCTGTAAAGGCCCACCTGGACGCTTCATGCAGGTTGGCCGTGGTGAGAGCGCCGTGCTGACGGACGGCTTTCACCTCGTCTATTGGGGACACGAAGGCCGGGTCGCTGTCCCGGTCGCTGTCCTCCTCGTTGGCAGCTGGCCACGTCGCTCTGCAAGAAGGCGGCACTAGAACATCACTTACCACCGAGGAGGTCAGAGACTCTTCATCTGAGCCCTCCTCTTCCTCCTGAGGGACAGAAACAGAAAAGGCATTACGCTCTCTCTTCCACGCGCAAGTTCTGTGGTTTTGTCTTCGTAATTTCGACATTAATGTAACTGATTTTCAGCTACATTAATCCACTGAGTTTAGTAAAAGCTGAAATATATTTTTATTAAGAGTGCCACCAGAGGAAACAGCGTAATGAATAAAAGCAGATTCAGTTGAGAATCTGCTTCTGATTCAGATTTTTTTCCCTAGTTGAGAAAGAAGCTAAACCGGTCAAGAACAATTTGTATATGTGTGTGTGCATGTGTGTGTGTGTGTGCGTGTGTGTTTGTTTCTCACTATAGTGGTGATGGTGGGGGTGGCACACAGTAACCGTTTGATCATCTGGTAGCGGTCGTAAAGAGGCTTCACCAGGTTCTTCTCCTGCTTCGTTCCCTGAAAGATAAAAAGGAGATGATTGACCTCTGAAACCATTCATATTGACATATGCTTTTCAACAACATTCCTACACAAACTAAAGGGGGAAAAAAGCCCCATTAACAAGGTTGTCCCGATCCAATATTTATCAGAAGTCAGTCCGATGTAAGCCAAAAAAAACGAGTGTCAGATTGTATCGGCATTTAAAATCTCCAATAAAAGCTTTAGAAGCACTACGTTCCGTTATTGCACTGCAGACTCATTCTTTAATAATAACCAATACATAGTTGTTGGCCATTGTTTACGATATTACTTTATAAAGCCTGTACTACCATTCCTTACAGCAAAATAAACTAATATAAGTACGTATGAAATGTGCTGATATCGTATTGGATCACTATCGGTATCACCAATACGCAAGGGTGTAATATCGATATCATATCTGAAGTGTAAAAGTTGCATCGGGACGCCCCTGCTCATTAAGTATCTGAGATGAAGGTAAAGTTTCCGTTGGAGCCTTACTGGTTGGCCGTGAACACTCTCAAAGTACAGCAGACATTTCTGCAGTGTGATCTTCTCCAGGACCATCTGCGCCTGCGTCATCTCCTGTACACCAACAGGAGCAGACAGGAAGTCGAAGCGGAGGTCAGGCTCAGCTCACAGAAGCAACTCAGACAGCCATCACAGCGAACACCAACCTTCATGTTGTCAGGGAGACCCAGAGACTGTCTCTTCTCTCTCAGCCGCCTGAACAGAGACTCCACAGTTTCCTCTAGAGATGGTTTGTGGTCCGACGCCCCCTGCTGACCGGAACCTGATCTGCAGATTAAGAGTAAAGAACCCAGATGAAAAAATATATATATATATATTTAATTGTTTTGTTTATGCAACAATTGAGTTATACCTTTTAAATATCTGATTACAAATTTTATTACTTGAATTTAGTAATTTAGCTATGTAAATCCTGACTCTTCTAAGGATTTTTTCCAACAATTGTTTTTTCCAACAATTGTTATTCAGACAATGAATGGATGAATTTGTGTGGAACATTACCTGCATGTTTCGCTGGATTCCTGCTCCTTTGACTCAAACACCGACTGTCGAAGTCTCAACTCTGCAGAGGACGCACAATCAGAACAACAGCAAAAAGTACAGTGGATAAAATGTACATTAATAATTATCATAGCAAGACCAATTAAATGCCTAACATGTGGTTCAATGTTTTTTATTAGTCTTTTTCATATGTTCGAACTACAATAGATTTATGATAGGATTAAATTAATAAACTATATAAACAGAGATCATCATACTAAGGACTGTGAGAATCTATGTCTGTTTGTTTCTACAATGTGTGCCTTTTAGTAATGTCTGCAGGAGGACATAAGCATGCCAAAGTGGAAGGAGAGGCTGGCCTGACAGGGAAACAGCCAAAGGCTAACAGTCGAAGTTTGTGACCCAGACATACTGGAACTGCGCTTCAGACTTCACATGCAGAAAGATAGAACATTGCATTGTATAGAAAAGAGATGTAAATGTGTGTTAGCAGCTGGGTTTGTTGTTTGCCCCTCCCCCTGATAAGCAGCTGCTAATCTATTTAAACAAGAGGGGACATCAGAGCAAGTTTGGAGACCAAAACGATCGCTTCCCGTTCTTTCTCTCCTCAAGTAACAAATTTTAATTCACTTGCCTCTTTGTCTTTGTCTGTGTGTGTGTGAAGGTGTTTAGGGTATTTGAACCTGACAATTCATTATAGTGACTGTGACAAATCTAAATTCAAATCAATTTCTTTTTTTTTGGACAAGCTGGCACAGAAATTGCGGATCTTTGTTGCATTTTACCTTTAAGTTGTTTGCGAGCTTTTGCCAGCTCACTCATTACTCTGATCATCTCCGGGCTTGAATATTTATCATTGTGGGACGGCTGAAAAACACAAACGCACACAAAACAGACGACAATTCAGATTAACGAAAGAATTCAACACCATTTAAAATAAATCATCGCAACTAATATCCGCAGATATGTGTTTAAATACTAAACTTTACATATCAGTAGACAGTTGACGTTTTGGGAAGTTGTCCGGGGCGGCATTCAGAAGAGGGGCGTGAATAAGCACCAAAGAACCTAACATCTGACAATTACGACATGAACATAAACAGGGAGTTTAGAAATTCTGAGTAGAAGCTTCTACTCAGAATGGGAAGATTAGCTCACATGCTAATCTGACATGCTGTCTGCTGAAAGCTACTGCCCTTTAAACTGTCTTAAAAGTTCAGATTATTTGAAAGAATTTTAAGTTGTTGAGGGCTGGCAGCAAGAAGGGCTAAGCCATTTCCTATTTTTGTGGAATATATTCTGAATATCAAGACTGTGTGGGTGTCCGGAGAAGAAACAGTCTTTATTTTGTTTGCTTATGAAATGGCTTGTACTGTGTTTAAGTATATCAAAAAAGGAACAAACACAGCTGGAAATCATGCATTTTGTTGCTGTTCTACTCCACAGTGATATATAAATATATGCCATAACTAAAGCAAAAATAGGAAGAGAAAAATAAGCCGTATTTGACGCCTTTAAACTGATTTAGTTACCTCATCATGTGAGAGAGAAGGAGTAGATTTACCTTGTAGTTCATTTCCTGCTCAAACTGATCCTCAAACCTGCGAACCCTCTTCTTCAGGCTTTGAATGTGTCGGGTGAGGAAAGGGATGGACGCTGGACACTCGTCCTCTGAAACCTCAGTCCTGTCCCCTAGACTCCTGCACCTGCACAGAGGAAAGTAAGGTTCAGCGTCACTAGTTTCCATCTTTCTGCTGAACATAAACTACAAACCAGGGCCTCGGTGAAATTTAAACTAGATATTATGTGTCAGTCTCACTCATTTCTGTTGAGCCTCACCCGTAATCAGGGAGTCGATTCTGAATAATTTGGGAAGGCCACCCTTTTTCTAGCAGAACACCGAGTCAAATTCAGTCATATGAAAGAGAGAGTCTAGTGAGACATCCAACCACAAACTGGGTCATGGACACATTTTGACCCCCCGGCCTCAAGCTTTGGCTCTAAAGATAAAATAGGAAAATAATGGATGGATTATGTAAGATGCATTAAAAAGGCAGACACAAGGTCGAAATAAAATCGCCTCGTCACGGCAAAAAGAAAAAAAACAGACTCACTAGATTTCATTCAAAACGCTCTGCTTGTTTTTATAAGTCTTGTGATAGTGTGCTGGAAGGAAAATCCTTTATGTCTGACAATAACCAATAGACATTCATATTGTGTAACCAGTCCCACACTGTGTCTCTGCCTATTACTATGAATGAACTTTAAAGGAGCCCAAAATGGACATATATATATATATATATATATATATATATATATATATATATATATATATATATATATATATATATATATTTATATATATATATATATATATATATATATATATATATATATATATATATATATATATATTCAACATGTGCCAAAACTTGACAAACACCAGTCTAGTCCTACCACTCTTAAGCCCAGACCTAAGTTGTACCAACATCTGGACACATGATGTTCAACTCAAGAGAAAACCATCAACAGCGGGTCTCCAATTCTAGACTCAAAGAAGACTGAAACTGAAACTACTTCAGGACAAACAACGCCTAAATTCACAATAGCTCAAAATCAACTCCCTTTATATGAGAAATGCACAACATCCACCCATGAGGACTGGAGTTTGACACCCGTATTTTTAACCAAGGTTAACATCTCAGCGCTACGCTTCGGATGCTCACAGCATGTACTGCTGGCTGCAGGGCGGTGAGGGAGCTGTATCTGGGTCGGAGTTGAACCTCAGGCTGGGGCTGCAGCAGCGTGGGGAGGGCAGGGGGCTGGGGAGGCCTGCCAGCAGCTGGAGGAAAGCTCCACCTCCTCCTCCCCCCTCCGATCCGTCTCCTCCTCCTCCAACCTCACCCCCAGGGCTGCTCCTCTGTGGGGAATGATGAGGACTGGGGGACAATGTCCCGTCGGAGACCTGGGGCTGCTGGCTGGGATGGATGGAAGCTAACGGCTGGTGTCTGGGGAGTTGTGAAGGTCTGGTCAGGACCGTCAGGAGCTCTGGTGAAAACAAACCACAAATTAACGGACTTAATGGCCCATTTCTCATGCATATTTCATGGGATCACATCGGTTCTCCAACATTTTCAGCAATTAGCTAGATGTAAAGATGCTCCTGCTACAGGAGCTGATCCTGCTTAGTCTCCGATTCCACTTTGAATTCTCAGCAAATGCTAACACAGAGCAGCCTCGGTGAGGCACGCAGTTTGAGCGAGAGTCGAGGAGCCGAAGGAGGTCAGTGTGCTTCACAGAGTTTTACTTCGGTGGCTATAAATAGCTGATCGCTGAAGGGAGGTGGGAGACTGAAAACACACACACACACGCACACGCACGCACACACACACACACACACACACACACGCACGTACACACCTACACACACACCTACACACACACTCTCTGTGAGAGGCTAGAAGGAGCTGATTCATCAGAAACCCAGAGACAAAAATCTGAAAACAGTTCAGAAGGAGCTTTAGAGGGACAACATCTGACCTGCACAGAGACAGACAAGTGAGGACAGACAGGTTGGGGCAGGAAAACAATGAGGAGGAAAAGAGACAGACAGGTGGGGATAGAGACAGACAGGTGTACCTGGTGGGTGGTTCTCATCTGTTGGGGCTCTGTGGCAGAGAGCTGTCGTCCTCCCGTCCTTCCCCCCCAACTCGACGGGGACGCAGGGGCTCTTCTGCTCCTTGCTGCCCAGGGCAGAGGGGCTCTCCTCTGGGGACGTCCCCCGCGAGGACCCTCCCTCCACATCCAGAGCCTGGAGCTTAAGCAGGGAACTCTGCAGGCAGAAGCAAAACATGCCGACACACTGATACACCAGGTCCTAAGAGGAGTGTGTCCAACACGGACAGTAGTGAGTCCCGTCACTGTGATGGATCCAGATATTAGCCCGCTCTCAGTCCCTGGATGGTTACATGTTGAGGGGGCAGGAAGATGTGCTGGTTGCTTCTTGGGGTACGACCATGTCCTCCAAACGAAAGGATGACTCACTCAGCGTTTAATCCACGAATTAGCCTCATCCCTGTGGGTCAGCCAGATGTAAGGAGGTTAAATATAAATCCTTTGCTCACTCAGCAGTGTGGTCCAGGTGTTTCAGTGAAATCCGGCTGCCGTAGATGATGCTCTCCCGGTTCCTTCCTCCTGCGCTGGCAGTGAGTGCTCAGGAATTAGCCTGCTCCGATCAGACTCGGCTCAGCAGGACGGTTTTTTGAATTCTGTCGTTTTGCACGTTCACTGATGATGATGATGGCGGTGATGATGCAATGGTCTCCTCCCTTCCTCCCCCTCTCTCTCTCTCTCTCTCACCTCACTGTGTGCGCACCTCTCTCGTCTCCCCTCCCTCACCGGCTGGATTACTCATCCTCAGTCTTGAGAGGAAGAGGAGGGGGTTGAGAGGAGGAGGATGGAGATGTTTGCCTCCGTCAGGATTACAGACGTGTGGGGGACCGTCTCTCTATCTGATTGTGAGGTTTTTCCCGCATCAGAGAGGGAGGGCCCTGCTGCTGACATCATCTCATTCATAAACGCGCAGGATGAAGGAGAAAGAGGAGAAGGAGGAGGAGGGACGTCCTTCTCCTTAGAGCCAGTGAACGCTGCTGCCTCACAGAGAGATGCACACAAAACCTCCTCCTCTTCTTCAACATGAGATTGATGGAGAACTCAAAAATTATACCCAGAGTACTTCAACATATTTTTACAGAAATAAAAGTAAAAGCCTTCTAAGAAATTACTTCAGAAACAGTAAGCAAGTATGTGGTAAAAAGATCTACTACTAAAGTACTGAGAAGCTGATAAAAACATCAATCATTTAATATTTCAAAGTTGCATCATCAGTTGGACCAAAGTGTAGTTATGTTGAGATTTTGTTCTTTTGAAGACCAAAATCAGAGCTCCCACTGGCATTTAGAAAAAAAGAAAATTATGACTTTTCCATGACTCCCCATGACCTTCAATATAATTTTCCACGACCCACGTACAACAAGTTCAGAAAGAAAAATATGACTTAAAGACTAACTCCATCAAGTTCAACTATAGCAAACATGTAAAAGTGTAGTGCAGGCGGAGGAGAGGTGAGAAGGAAATATAGACGACAAATGTGAAAACCAAGTCCACACAGATGGGTCTGAATTAAAAAATGTCAATACATTGACTGAGGAATCATATGATGATATTGTCAATACATGCACAAAAACATGTTAGCACCAATGCAAACACAAGATTGTACAGGTATACTGCTAAAATTCAGAACAGACAGGTGTGTCACATAGGCCATGTTGGCGTAATAATCAATTAATATTGTATTGTGTTTTTTTGTGTTATTTACTCATTGTATTCTTGGGGTTGGATTAGAAAAATGTCATCGTTTTGGTTATAAAAATTCTGTGTTTATGATTCGTCACCAGTCACAGTTGTTTTCTGTGTTAAATGTTGACAATTTACCAAAATAAAGTGAGTTGACTGATTGAGTGATAGTTTGATATAGTGCCAATAGAATGAAGTACAACCGTTGGTGTCTGCTCTCCAGTTCATTATCAGAAAAAAAAAAAACATATCTGAACACCAAATTAATAAAAAGTAATACTAGAAAATTTCTGAAGAAATTTAAATAGGGCCTGCCAAAGTGTGCCTGGATCCAAATCAGAGGTTCTGACGCTAAAAAACAGCAACAATGCTAAACTTAGCTAACCTGTACTCATTACTGTTTGGTTTTTTTTCCCCTCCAGGGGGTCTTTTGTGGGCTCTAGTGTCCCTTTTATGACAGGAGGCTGACAGGAAAGGGGGGAAGACATGCGGCAAATGTCAGTCAGGTCCGGGAATCGAACCCACGACGGCCACGTCGAGGACTCAAGGCCTCCAAATGTGGGTTGCGCTATCCCCTACGCCACCACAGCATGCCTGCTTGTACTCATTACTATGTGAAGAATTAGAGCCATCTTGACTAACGTGGACTTATTCCATTCAGTGTGTTAAAATTAATGTATAAGCTAAAATTAGCCAAGATGCTTAAGTTAGCTTAAATGCTGTCAGTGGCATGTGGGGTATCACTAGAATGTTGTCTTACTTTGACTTGTTCCATTCACTATACTAAACATAGTTAATCAATTTTTAAAAAATAGCTAAAATGCTTGCCCCACAAGGCAGCGCACTAGTGGGGGGCAGTGAAATGCTAAGTTTTCCTTATGCAGTGAAATGCTAATATATTTGCTAAAGTTAATGCACTGGTTCACTGACCTGGGAGAAGGAAATAGCTGAAATGTTTATTTTATGGAAAAGGCTAATATTGAGACAGGAGAGGGACATTTCTTTTGACATTTTTAGTAAGCTTCATTTTAAAGGGCCACACTAATCCCATGTGTAACAGGGGTTGGGTTAAACCAGTCCTATGTTACCCAAAACAGGAATTACCTGATGTGAAAAACGCAGTGCTATGGCAGGCCCCAAAAACGATAAAAATCGTACATTTGCAAACAAGTCGAAGGATAATTGACATATTCATCCCAATAGAAATTGCAGATTCTTTTTCAGTTGGTAATATGTTGAATAATACCGCTCTTTGACTGTTTCTAGACATGCATTCTGTCTTCAAATCTTTTACGTGCATAAGAAACAGTTGTAGTGGTAACTGAATAGTGAGAAACTCCATGTGGTCCTGTTTGCATGTTATGTTGTAACTGCTGGTATTGAAAAATTAATACTACACTCAGTTTACTGCAGATCAGCTGCTAACCAAGTGGCTGACTTATGTAAGAGAAGCTTCACTCAACATTTAAATTCAGCAGATTTAACTGTTTTCTGTTCACTTGTTAATATGAATCATATGAATATGATTTGGCTTTGTTGAGAAATAAGAATTCGCTTCAGTTTATTCTGGAACCTTTTATTTTTAAAACACAATTGTAGGATAAATGTTAAATATAGAAACTATAGGAACATATTTCTTAATATACAAATAAATCACCAATAAACACAAAATAGCATCACTTAAATATACACATTTTTTTCCTTGTGGTCCAAAACTAAACTTTAATGTTCCAACATGACTTCAGTGACATTGATAAACACGTGATTTTATCATGTCAGTGCCTCTAAAACCTCATGCTGGCTGACTGAAAGCACATAAAAAGGAACCTATCTTTATATTTGACTTTTATGAAAAAAAATAAAAGTCATAACATTTTGATTGTACTGATTGACCCCTACCATGCCCTCTGGAGGAGCAAACCACACACCGTTACCACTGTCGTCATGCAGAGACGTCACGCAACTGATTGTTTTACAAAAATATTCCAGCAAAGTCTGACTGATGATACAAAAGCTTCATACAAAATACATACAGGTGTTCACTCTTTTAAAAACAGCACAAAATACAGAGATCAGATATCCTCGTTTGAGGAATGGAACATCAAAATTGCACAATTGTTGAAACTATTTCATATAAACTGTGTTAGCATGCAAAGCTCCTGCACGTAATCGCTTATTTTGCTGCAGCCACGGCTTTTTCAACCATGATTTTAAGCTTAATGAAGAAAGTTGACATTTAAGTCTGATTTGAAGTGGAATTGTTTGACTTTCCTTTAAAAAAATCAACAAAAAAAACCCATAGAGCTTATTTAGTGGATGAATAAGGAACTGATTGATCAGAGAGAGAGAGCAAACCTTGTCATCATTTGTCATCAATTTCAGAGCTAATTTCAATCTGCAGCAGCATCTGTGTAAGGAAGCAATACGAGTTAAAGGTACAGAGTTTTGTAAACATAGACATCTAGTGGCACAAAGTGAAAACTACAGCCAACCGAGTAGATTGAAGTGTCTACAGAATGGAAGAAGGATTCCAAGAGTTTAGCTCTTTTCAGTTTAAAGTGAGAGGGCTGCTTGCTGTTACATAATCCACACATCACATTTAGGCACAACGGGCAAAAAAAACTATGATTTTAAAGTTTTCTCAGCACCATTAGAGAACTACAATAGCAACATTTACCCACCAGATGGCAGCAAACACTATAATTCCTCTGAAATGCTTGAGAACCAACCTATGAGACATTTAATGTTCTGAATCTCTTTTTTATTTAAATTTACTGAATTTAATAAATAAATTATATATAAAGTAATGTCATTTAAACACAAACATAATTTTAAAATAATAAAATATGTTAGTATTTAAAACATTTATTTGCTTATATATTAGAGTTGCTCAATTAAACTAATTATACATCCCAAGAAAAGCAAACTAAACCTTATTTATAACCCAAACCTTTTTTAAAAAAAGAAGAAGAAAACAAGATCTCCAGGTGAGAAGATATATTGTGAATAACGTCTTTCACATTTCAGAGGAAGCAGACGGTGATTCAAGTTCTGTCAGCCTTCTGGTGGGATTTTTAAAAGCTGAAAGAGATGCTAAGAACTGGCACTTTTTGACATAAACTCAAGAATCACTATATTTGCAGCCGGTTCGGTTCATTTGCAGTAACAAAGTGGGTTCATAGAAGCCCTCTATGGTCCGTGTGATGAAAGAACTTCCTCAGAGTTCCTCTGCAGCCTAAAAGACAACTCAGATTCTTAGGAAATTTCAGCAGCCGTCTATTTGGCTCAACTGCTCATCATGCCCAGCGACTTCCCAGAACCAGAAGCGAATCCAAAAAAAAAGTAAAGCCACGGGACGTAAACCTCCAGCTCTGGACACTGAGCTGCTTCATTGCTCAACTCTTCTTGAATGAACAGAGCTGATCCACTGGATCACTTCGATCTTTCAGAGAACCTCTCTCCATGTGTTTCCATCTACATTTGGCCCCAAGTTCATATTGCGCACAAACCGGCCACAGTTGGCTTCTTCACCTGGTGGGTCTTCAACTTTAACACCGTCTCAAGGATGCAGACTCGGTTTAGAAGTCATAATCCCATCCTGAGTTGTCATCGGGCGGCGGCTCATCCGTGTCTTCTGGAAAACTGTCAAAGTTACTGGTGTCGATTGGAGAGGACACCTGGAAGCAAAAGCACAGCTCAAGACCAGGAAAACTCCCCCCCAAAAAACAGGCTCATTCGGAACATTAAGATTACAACCCAAGTGTATTTTAGTTTCCTCTCAACCTACCTTGGGTGTGATGGGTGGAGTTAGGGTTCCTTTCTTCAGTCCTTCCCAGTTGAATCCTTCGAACCACCTGAACAGACAAACATTCACTTAATTTCCAAACGATCGAAAGTAAATATTTAGCTCACTTACTTGTGTTTCTGGATGTCCTTCACTCCATTTTTCAGATTTCCTAGTCTCTCCGATGGACTATCCCTGCAGACACAAGGAAGATGTGGCTAAATAGTTGATTTGGAGTAGGAATTAGTTAATTATGTTTTAGGAAACAGTCCATGCTACCTGCAGAGCTTCTTGATGAGGTTGGCAGCATTCTTGGTGATCTTCTTGGGGAACTCAATCATGTCAATGCCTCTCAGTATGATGTTGTACGTTTTCATCGGATCTGGACCTGAGAACGGAGGACTGCAGACCCAAACAGACAAACAAACACTGTCGGACTCCGAGCTGGTCATTTCGGATTTTTCCGACGTCGGGTGTAGGAATCCCTACCTGCCTGTCAGCAGCTCATACATCAGGATCCCTAGAGACCAGTAGTCGGCCGACACGTCGTGACCCTTATTCAAAATGATCTCTGGAGCAACGTATTCCGGCGTCCCACAAAACGTCCATGTTTTCTTGCAGAATCCAATCTTCTTTGCAAAACCAAAATCCACCTGCAAAACGACAGTGCCTTTTATCTTCCTTCGTTGGACACTATCAAGGAGTTTATTCAGAGGAAGCGGATAGTAATTTTGCTTCCTGTGACAGTAGTTACATGGTTGGAGTTTCTTGGAATGCAAAGATTTAGAGTCACAGATTCAGTTCATTCGCCAAAAGCTGTTGGAGGTTTTTGAACATGAGTCACAGGTTGCCCGCGTGGACCTGGTGGACGTACCAGCTTAGCATATCCTCGGCTGTCCAGGATCAGGTTCTCAGGCTTCAGGTCCCGGTAGATGATGCCTTTGGCATGCAAGTAAGCGAATGCTTCAACCACGCAGCCAGTGTAGAACCTAGTGGTGGAGTCATCAAACGAACCTCTGCAACCAACAGAGATGGAGAAAATTATCAATGTATTTGGAATTTGGAGACAATTTCATACCAAGTAAATTTTTCATTAAACACATTAAAATGTCCATTTAAAATACAAACATAATTATAAGATTCCATAATAAAGACCCGATATGTGAAGAATATGTCTTGTTCTGTTTATTCAAAATTCAAATATGTTAATTACATTTGTAATCATTTTGTTACAGTAGACCCTGCCTATTTGAGATTCAGAACTTCTGGATTCAGTTATTTGTGGATTTTCTTCTTTTTTGTTTTCCTTTTTTTTTGTTTTGTTTTGTGGAACATTACTCCAAATTATTTGCTGAAATATTTGCCTATTTGTTGATTTTTATATAGAATATAAGATATTCAAAAGAAAATACAGTTTGGAAAGCAAAAATAACAATGCATAATGGCATGTTATATGCTACTGGCTAGTACTTACAAAGCAGTCAACTCAGGGGTGTTGTTATAATTATTATTATTTATTTATTTTTGCTGCTGATTGGTTGTAACCCCTGGGGCTGAGGTAAGATAGACTGTATTAGCTTCTGTGGTAGCGACAAGACGGCTTCTACTGTGCTTATTAATTCATATTAAGATATATTTGGTGTTTGAATCATTATAACAGGCACTTATAAGCATTTAGAGACATTCTCAAGTATTCATGAGTTTTAGGGGGGAAAAAAAGAATTTCAAGTATACATTTTCACTATAAATTGTAATATTATCTTAAAAACAAAATGACAAAACAAATAAATGTTTTTTATTGTTATTATTTCCTGCATTTGCTCTGTACTTCATAGAGAAATTGTAAATAAGCTAAACTAATTTAATACAGATATCGATACTAAAAATCAACCTAATACACTCTCAAATAATTATTATACATTATGTAACATTACAAAAGTGTTAGAGAACATATTCTTGACATAAATAGGTGAATGATGTTATGGTAAAGAAGTAAAAACGTATTAAATAATTTATTTTAATTAGTGAGTAATAATTGTGATGACAGTAAAGTTAAAGAAATCTTTAGTCACTCAGGCATCATCTTGGTGAACAGCGTACTTGTCTCTCAGTATGGTCCACAGCTCTCCACCCAGACACGCCTCCAACAGCATGTATAAATATTTACTGTCTTTAAACGTCCGGTACAACCTGAACACCAAGAATAGAGTCACAGAGAGAACCCCACATGTCTGCAACGTTATACACATGAGGACAAATTAAAGCACTCATTTCAATTTTTTAAAGGTGAAACTAGTATGCTTTACTGGCACCTTTGTCTTTTTTTTTTACATGAATTATTTTATGAGACATAAAAACGCACAGTTTTCTGACCTGACAATGAAGTCTGAGTGTGCTTCCGTCATGATATGCTTCTCTGCACGGATGTGCTCCTGCTGCCTCGTGTCCACGATGTGACGCTTCTTCAGAATCTTCATGGCGAATGTTTTAGCCTCCTCGTTCTTCAGCTGCACCTACATGAAGACAATATATGCAGTAGGGCAAGAAAGATCAATTACTACAAAATATTTGCAATGTCACATCACAGTACAACTGGCAACGTGCAGAGAGTTGTGCTTTTGTTTTTGTTTTTTTCGCTTTGTGCAATGTCTGAAAATGACCAGCTGAACACCTATTTACTTTCCCTGCACATGGTTCTATTCTGGTTTCTGCTTCTGGTTGAATGTGGCCTGCTTTTTTAAAAATTATTCTTTTAGATTATACCGTCGTTTATTTTAGAAAATTGATAAGTGTTATAAAGTTAAAAACTCAGGAAATATGCTTCAGGGGTGTCAGGATCTACTGAGGAGAGTTCATGCTGTCAACACCGCGCTGTGCTTCTTGTAGGTCATGACACAATCTATTCCTATTCCTGGACGGATTCTCCACATCAGGATATCTGAGCTCCAACCCCAACCCGTGACGCCCCTATCATGCCACCATCAACGGAAAAACTCTGGCAACTGGAGCCGGGTTTCCACTCAGAGGTTTCCAGCAAAGACAACTCCAACAATGTACTTTGGTTTTACTGAAATGTTGGAAGTTTCTTCTTCTTTTCTTTTTTTTTAATTAGACAGAGAGGTGTTTTGACTAGTTGCATAAAAAGTCTTTTATTATTTATTATTGTTTATATCTAAAAAATATATATATTGCGATGGCAGAGAAGAGCTCAAACTAGAAACATTTCTTGAAGATTTAAGGCCATGCTGATGCTTAAGGGAGTAAGGGAACCTGCAGAGTCCGATTTTCAGTTACCATGATGTCATTAGCAATCCATTTGGGTCAGACAGGCAGTCTGGAGGTCAGAGTTCACCTTCTTACACTCTGGATGACTAAAAATACTTCAGGAGGACCCCCTCCTCCCCCCCCCCCAGCCTGGAATCTAATCTGTTTTTGGGCAAACCCACAGCAGGGCTTTCCCTTTAACCAACAGTCACCTCCAGCCCCGCCTCCTGTCTTAGAGAAACCCAACTCCTTGAGCCGCAGTGCGTCAAATGCCTCATCCTTCCATCCTCTCTGCTTCCCTCAACCCAACCCAGAACATCCCTAAGCCTGTTTTGGTCCAGGACTGCAGGTGTACGACCCCTCAACCACATTTGGGCAGGTTTCCAGTTACAGATGCTGACACTTTGCTAGAAACATAGTGCAAATACCACACAGTGACAATGAAACAGTTAATCTTATGTCTAAATTGAAAATGACTCAACAAATAATTAAATGGTCTGGTTCCGTATCCTGAAGCATGTCTGAAACTTGTTCATCACTGTTCAGAAACTGGTGTGGAACAGAATATTTCTGGTTCATTATTCTGTTGGAGCAATGACCTCCAAACTGGCGATCTGTCCAGGATGTATAATGGACGAGGACAATCGGGTATAGCCAATGGATCAACGGATGGATGTTGTCCTCTCAACACATTTGATTAAGGCCATAAGCACCTCTGAGCTCCCGAGAATCACTGCCATTAACTAGGAAAACAAGTAGACATCAAGACGTACCAGCTCAACTCTTCCAAAGCCTCCAACTCCCAGAGTATCAATGATGTTGAAGTCATTGAGCTTTAGGCTGGAGAAGAAGGCATTCTCGGCTTCGTACCTGAGAAGATAAACACACAATCATGTGGTGGGAATGTCTTTTTTTTTTTTTTTTTTTTTAAAAAGGCTCATTGTGATGAAGAACACAAGTGGAGAAAACTTGCCAAGTTAATCAAAAACCCTGCTGTCCTACCTGCAGCATTTTACCACGTGAAAAAATGGAAACTTCTTGGAAGTGTGGATGGAGAACGAAATGATGGGGAAGGAGTGAGAGGGGGCAGAAGGAAGGCTGGGGAGACGCTCCCTCTGCCGCCTCACTGGGACAGGAAGCAACTCTCTCATCTCCAAAACTATTTTGAATAAGGTCAGAATAAGAAAAAAAAAAATCTTCCTGACTCGAGAGGAAGGAAGGTGAATCCGCTTTTAACCAATGAATATTTATGAATGGAACTCAATGCACCGGATTCTTCAGATGATGTTTCAGTCGTTACTCTACGAAAAAAAATAAAATGTTTTCACGTAAAAGCACAAAGACTGAACTGGAGCAAAATCTGGAACCTCACGAAAATGTTCGGCAGAGCGTCTGCAGCAGAGCTGTCTCAAACGATGAGCTCCATGTCCAGTTTACATGGAGCGAGTAATACCGATGGCAGCAGTGGATCAGCAGGGCTCTGCTATGGAGGTACCAGCGTGGCGGTGAGGTTGCCGGATCCTCCAGAGGTTTGTGCATCAAGATAGAGAAAGAGGCTGGTCCTGAAGTGAAGGAAATGCTGTCAGAATCCGGGAGAGACTGAGAACAGCATCACCTCCAAGAAAATCACTCTTTTGTTTCTCTGACCGATACGAAGAGAACAAGCAGAGCAGTTAAACAGAGGACGCTTTAAGGACTATAACCCAGACAGAGGAAAGGCTCTAAGAGGTTTGTCCTTTTGGTCAAATGAGCCTCAGGTCTGCAGTGCCTGAATCCTCCAGGCAGGAACAGCTACTGATAAGACGACCTGACTGGTGGGAGTTGCTGCTGGTAACGGGTATTTTTAGGAGGCGGAAACATTGCTCAGAGGTTCACCCGCTAAAGGAAGGTCAGACATTGAGGAGGCTGGCTGAGTGTCAGGAGGCTGCAGCACAGACTGTCCCAAACTGAAAACTAGAGGACACCCAGGTTTCTTCTTCAGGGCTTTTCAGAGGCCCTCACAGCTTGATGAGGGTTTCCGTATTTATGGTTCAGCTGTGTTTGTTCCTGGCTTCAGTGTGAATGAGGTTCTTTTATGTTTGCATGCACCACAGGTGTTACACACCTGACATAATATAGGACTGTTAATCCTCCAGACTCCGACTTAACCAGGCCAATAACTGTAGCGTTATGTTCCAGCATCGCCATGTCTTCCTAGAATAACTCACTGTGAGCTGACAAACAACAAAAAAATATTTTGTCACAATGGCAGCTCTAATCCCTTTGCATGTGAGGGTCAAAAAGGGTTTAAGCCAAAGTTCTATATCTGAATCGTACCCAGCCACCAATTCAGGTCACCTGGTTCTCAACAGATCCTATAATCTGGCCGCAAACAACCAACAGCATATGAATTGTTCAGAATAAAATGAAAAGAAGATTCTTTAAATTTTCTTTCGAGTTGACATCCCAGCACATTTCTTGGATTAGAGAGTGGATTACTTTGTCAGCATTTTAACTATTGAAATTTATGACAGGACAATCAGAGAAAGACTTAACAACTAAAACTTGTATAAAATTGTTGGGTAAGATAACTTTCCTTACTGTACTTCAGGGGTCTCAGACTCGCGGCCCGCGGGCCAACTGCGGCCCTCGGGACGATAGTTTGTGGCCCCCACCTTAATATGAAAGTTTAATGTTAGTGTGGCCCGCGAGCAGTGATGTCAGTAACGCGTTAATTTGTAACGTGTTACTGACGTCGGACCACTTTTTTCAGTAACGAGTAATATGCTATTTCAAATCCAGTAGTCAGACTACAGTTACTTATCAAAATCATTTTTGCGTTACTATCTTCTTTTGTAATTTAATCGTATTTCCTCTACGCGTCTTGTCGAGTGACCGACGTCTCTATGCGACAGAAATGTAAACAATGGAGGGAGATGCGCATTTTGTTGGTGGAAAAACTGGAACTATTTTGAGATTCTGCTGACAAGTCCGATTATTATAAACGGCTTTGGGCTTCATTTTTTAAAGTTGCTTGCCGATTTAATGAGCGGCGGGTTGCGCCTTTTTAGGCTCGTTTTTGAACGTGAAGTTGCTCATTTGGGTTTGGAAATAAGCAGAGACTCATAATAGCTAAATCCCAGAATTTGTTCGTGATTAAGGTAGTCTTACTCCATCTCTCCCTGTTCATCATTTCTCAGATGATCCGTCCCGCTGTGTCTCTGTTAATGTCAAGTTAATATATTCTGAATGACGTCGAGCTTCGCGTTGCGCTCCAGAAAACTACAAACATCGAGACTAATTTAAACAGCGCAATAAACGTGAAAACAGCCACGAATGAACGTGTCCGTAGTTTCCAATAATTATAATGGCAACTTAATTCTAATTATTAATACTAAGATAAGTGTCGCAAATCTGTGCAGCCATCTGAGCTGTGAGCTGCAGGAGGAGATCTGTGCGCAGTGACACCAAACGCAGGGCCGTAACGCAGAACCTGGAGGCTGAGGAAAGGGGACGGGGGGGCTTTAAAATCCTTCTTAGAGTTTTCCAGACAACAGTGGACCACACAAACTACTCACGTTTTTTATTTGTCTACAATCAACTCTTCAGTTCAACCTTATCAGTGGAGACACATTGTTGATGTTACCATTATAAAATAGCTTACAAAAAAGTATTGGCAAAGCTCAATGTGATTTTCACAGGAGGCGGAGTGTTGTTAGCACCTGCTGAAAGTAACTAAAAAGTTACTTTTAGTGTAACTTAGTTACTTTCCAAATCAAGTAGTCAGTAATCTAACTAAGTTACTTTTTCAAGGAGTAATCAGTAGTCCGATTAAAGTTACTTTTTCAAAGTAACTATACCAACACTGCCCGCGAGTTTGATATGATTGGCACTTTTCAGTGTTGTGTGCGGAGCTGAACTAACTTACCAATTACAGTGCTTCAAATGGAGCTCATTGACCCGCAGTGCCACTCTGAACTCAAAGCCAAGTTCAGGGAGGAGAGTGGAAAAGCAGACAAGCTTGAGAGAATTGCCACCCAGCTTCCCTGAGCTTTCCCGAATGTTCAAGCGGACCATGTGTCTTTTTGGGAGCACATACTTGTGCGAAAAGCTCTTCTCTACCTTGAACTTCAATAAGTCCAAGTACAGGTCCAGACTTACTGACGAGCATCTTCAAGCTCTACTTAGGGTCTCAACTGCCTCCTCCCTTAAGCCAAATGTGGCTCGGCTATGCGAGAGGAAGCGCTGTTTATAAACAGTTTATAAACTGTTATATTCATAACAGTTTATGTTCAATGTTCCATTCATGTTCAGAAAGTTAAAGGTTAAAGGTTAATACAGCCATTTGAATCTGAAATATTATAATTACATTTATCTAGTCTTCTATAGCTGCTGTGTTATTATTATATTTTATTTATTTATTACTGATTTTTTTTTCTTATGAATTGTTAATTTATTTATTTTTTCATCTTATTTTGTGTTTAAAAAATAAAAATAAAGTCATTTGCTAACATTGGAATGTTTTTGTAAGAGCTTTTCTTGTGGAAAACCCGATGCGGCCCAGCCTCACCCAGACTCTACCTCCATCGGCCCCCGGGGAAATTGAGTTTGAGACCCCTGCTGTACTTGAATGAAGCTCTAGACTCAAGGTATGACATCCTTTGGACATGGTGAGATCAAAGTAGAGAGGTTTGGTCATAATGCATAGAACCATGTTTAAAGAAACCCTAGATGGTGCTGGTTGAGGTGTAATGAATGGACTTTTTATTCTACCTTTTTCTATCTTTGAATTGACCAAGAACCACAGCCAAACAATTCTAGAGTCAAATGTGAGCCTGTCTGTCTGAAACGTGAAGCTTGCCCAAATTTGGACGTCAACTGGACGATGATCCCAAATACAGCAACTACGGCAGAGTAGATAAACAAGAACAGAATCAACATATTGCAATGGTCTAGTCCAGTGTTTCTCAGTTCCAGTCCTCGTGGACTGGAACCTAAACCAAGTTCAGGTTACTGTCGGGAACAGCGTTCAGCTCAGAGACACATCTGACATATAAAGATATGTCAGATGTGTCTCTGTTTTAGAACACCTGATTAAAATGACTGCATGTCATCAAGTGGTACAGAAGCCTGATAATCACCCGCTTATTCAACCAGGAGTGTGGCAAAAGGGAAGGACCTAAAACATGTGGGCAGTGGTCCCTCAGGCCTGGTATTGAGAAACACGGGGTCTACTAAATGTCCAAACCTGAAACTAATGTAAACAGCATGCTGGGACCTCTTGGAAGTTTTACAGAAGAATGTAAGAGACTAATAGAATCATCGCATGTCTTTTGAGAACAATGTTTCCTATACTTTCATGTCGGGACCAACAGACTGAAGCCTCTTCAGTTCTGCATGCAGGACCAGATTACTTCCTGCAAGCACTGGATTCGGGTTTCTGCAGAAACAGTAGCTGCTTGAACAGTCTAAAATTAGGTGGTGGTGGTAAGAAAGGGATTTGGACTTCACAGCACACGAAGGACACACAAGGATAAATCAAACAGAGTAAAACAAGCAGCTTCAAAAAGCCTTAACAAAGGGAAGAGATTCAATATCAAAATACAGCACAAGGAGATTTGGCATTGTTTCTGTAGCTTTATCCTTTTCATGTTCTTGTCAAGCTCCGTGCGAAATTGTTTGCGGTAATCCTAAAAAAAAAAAAAAAACAACTCATATAAATTGGGCATATTTTCATATTGTACACTTTTTTTCCTGCAGTTAGGAGATATTCTTAACCCCACGAACAAATCCTACCAAAGATGAACACAAACTCTCCCTTCATGTCTGTGGGTCTTTCCGTCACAGCTTGGATCAACAGAAGTAACCTAAACCAAGTTCAGGTCACTGTCGGGAACAGCGTTCAGCTCAGAGCAGAGCACTAGAAGGGCAAACACACACTCAGGTTGCACACTCTGTTTTCTGTTTACCGTTGCCACGGCGACAGCTGTGAATTACGGTTGAACAGTCTGGTTTGCGAGAGTGCGCCATATTAAATCTATACCATAAGAGGAAACACGAGAGCGTCCAGCTGCACAGGGTCACATGACTGGCAGTCAGTTGACTCCTGACCGTTACTGTAGAATCTAGTTGTTTACAGCAGCAGCTGAACCCTGATTGGACGAGTGTCCTCGGTCCACAAACGCCTCTGATAGCTGTCCTTTCTCCACCTGGTAGAAGTCAGACTGAATTATAGCCCAACTGCTGTACAGATTGATTGACATGAAGGCTCTCTAAATATTTAGCTTTACCTGAAAAAGTAAGCAGGCGCTTTCTAATTCAAAACTAGCAGGAAGCACAGTTTTATTTTCGAAAAATGGGGTCAAAGTAGGTATTAAATCATATGTTCAATGATTCTGATGTTTGTCAGAACTCTAACAATCATTTTATAGAGTTCAGTAAACACACCAAAACAATAATCAAGCCTACTGAATACAAAAAAATCCAGCTGTTGTTCTGGATCTATTTGTTAAGGGAAACCCTCGATATTGTTTTGTTTTATTGTTCCCTTTTCTGCGTTTTAGGTAGCAGTGATACCCACATAACGGTCGACCCTTTAAAAAGAACAGCTCGAGGGTTTGATGTAATGGTGGCAAACAGTCTGTGTGATTAAGTAATTAAAGAATTCAAGGTGAAAAAAGAGGCAAATCGTTGTTAACTTGCCCAGCAGATCTGGGTTGTTATTAATAACAGTGTTTTTGATGTAGGGTACGCATTATTGACATGTTTTACTCTTTAGAGCAGAATGTGGATTCAATGCTAATTTTATGTGTATCACTCTGTAACGACCCCCCCGGGGTTCCACTCTGCCTCCTGTGGCTTCTCAATGCCCACTTCACTTATGAAAGCTCACATGAGATTAGGGATTAATGCACAACTGGAGACGGTTTAATGAGGGGATCACCTTCACACCAACACAACAGAGTTGTTTAGGGAGAGAGGTTTCTGGTGTAGTAATGGAGCTGTAAATAAAATGTGTTGCTTCATCAAGAATTTTTATTTTTTGATTTTTAGAAAGCTCAGCTGAAAGCAGAGTGAAAACTTCCTGATAACGCTGTAGACTTGTCATTGTCTGATGGACGTACTTGGCCTTGGCTTCTGCGTCCTCGTAGACTTTATTTGAAACGTCGTCCAGTCCACCAATCAGGTGCTTGAATGAGCTGAAGCAAGGGAGAGACACAGAGAGAGAGAGAGAAATTATATTAATTTCAATGATCTGGGAACCAACATGACGTTCGGTCCATTTCAGAAACATGCTAACAGCACAGAGCTCCAGTAAAGCTGAACTCAGTGAGGGTTAGTGTTGCTCTTAAAGGACTATCTGTGCTTTGAACCACACAACATTCCTAAGAGGACCTCAGCAGTGAAAAAGGAAAATCAATGAGCAAGACTGAGTTTTAACCGCTGTTGAAGATTTAGAACTCCCTCTGTGAGGACTCAGATTGGTTTTAGGTAGCAGTGAGGAGCTACTGGAGAAATGTGAGGATGACCATAAGCTCCAGAACAATCTAGACAGGTTTTACTACTTATTTGTAGCAGTTAGTATATGTCGTTTGCCCTGAAAGCCAGCAGAGGGCAGTATCGACTTAAGAAAGATGTGCCAGCTTTTTCCACTGTTTAAATCTGATGTTTGGAAAACGGTCAGTTTTCAAGGAGCAACTTGAAAAGACTAATCTGAATTTAGGGCAGACAGACTTTGTGTCCAGGTCTGTTTGGGTCTGAATCTACTGAGGACACTCACTCTCTGTCGATAACCAGGCAGGTGACGGGCTCAACAGCGATGACGTTGGCTGTTCTCACGTCTTCCCTGTGAACACACACAGACACACCCATACGCACAGCATTATTGGGGATTAAAACACCAGCCTAGCAGATAACTCTAGTCAGAGCGCTGGAGAGTGTATGACCACTGATAAAGTTCTCACTTTAAGTAAACTGTCTGAGATCAATTCAAATAGGCCTATGTTCAAAATTTTCCGAAAATCAAAATTTTCGAAATATTCCGTCACAACAAACTTTTTCACCAACTCCAAAAATCTTTGTTTTCAAACTTAAGCAAACTTCATAAACAAAAATGGAGCAAAAATGGAAAAGGTGTATCTAAAATATTCTGAAAACCGTGCAACGCCTCGTGCACATGGACATGAAGCCAGGCAGCGATGCTGTCCATCAAACTCTTAATAAGACGTTGCGTCCAATGGGCTGATGGACGGACATGGAGGTGTTCAACCGGTCCATTGTAGGGAAGGATGCTTGGATGACTTGATGGAGCTAAAAGGTGGAGTGACATTGGTTGTCTAGGGCAACATGGTCTTACCCCTGCAGCGCTCGCTCTCCAAACCAGTCCCCTCTTCCGAGCTCCCTCAGGTGAATGGCCTCCTGATTGGCTGAATCCCCCTTAGTCACGTTCACCTACCAGGAAGTGTGATTAATCCGCAGGTTTTCTTAAAGTAAATGATGATGTCACAGTCATTTAATAAGAGGAGAGTGGACTAACCTTCCCCTTGCTGATGATGAAGAAGGTGTCTCCTCGTGCTCCTTGTCGGATGATGTACTCTCCGTCGTCGTAGTGAGTCTGGACACAGAGCAAACTGTCTGATTGGACGGTTCACACCAGACGAAAGGGAGACGATGAGCAAGCTGACAGACTCACCTCCTCCATGACGTCTGCCAGCTTACTGAGGGTTTCCTCTGAAAGACCCTGGAAGGTCGGAACGCTGCGCAGAAAGAAATTCATTCTTAATTCGTCTGAAATCATAAATTCTGCATTTGAAGTGTTTGCGTTGCTTCCGTTGGTGCTTGTGGTTTCTGAATGCTCACTGAAAAATATTAAATATTTAAAAGAAAGTTTCCAAAACAGCCTGCACAGCAGCAGCTGCAGCTGCACAGAGGGAACGTTTTGCTTTGGGGAACTCTTTCCGTCCAAAACAATGAATTTAATGAACTAAGCTGGTTCTGCAGCCGCAGATTGTATCTGTGCGCGTGTTGATGCATCTCTTAAGCCAATCACCTCTTCAGGAAGTCCATGTACTCGGAGTGTTTGATGAGTCCGGTTCTCATCATGATGGTCTGAAAGCACTGCCGGTCGATGGCCCACAACTTCACATGGATCAGAGCTGAAACACACAATTAGGGCTGAAACACAGAGCTGCTGGTTCTGCATGGATGTGTTTAGAGTTGTGTGCACGTGGGCTTTTATGTTCCTCTTTAAACTGTGCGTTAGCATCAGATGAGACCTGAAATCGTGCCACGTTGTGCGTGCACAAAACACTGCACAGGTCGTCATGGAAACCACACATTTCTCTCTGCGTGTGTGTGCGTGTGTGTGTCAGATGTTCAAATCTGCAGTCCAGGTGTAATCAGGCGTTCAGGTTCTGTTTGTGACCAACAGACAAACTTTAATGTGATCTGGGGTGAAAGTAGCCCAGATCACATTACTCAGGTAGTAACACTGACTTGATGTTGTTGCTTAGTAACAAATTTTAGCCTGTTTACCAGCAGGGGTTTTTTTTATGCAACGAGCAAACACCGGACCTTGGTTTCACATCGCTCAACCTATTTGACACGTCTGTGAACATCAGTTATTTTTTTTATTTTATTTATTTTTTGTTGGTGGTGGCTTATGTCAGGCTCCTGGTGACATCTTCCGTCTGAGATCTGCTGAAACTCATCAAACCTGTAAACATCAGCCGAGACTGAGAAATGCTGCAACAGGGAAGAGAAATTCATCACTGACGGAGTAGCCTGACTAACAGAAACCAGAGAAGGACATGGATTAACCACATGGATTTTATTTTCAAGTCATAAAATAACTAGAAAACCTTTGGGGGAAAAAAAAATCAACGTTAAAAGGGTGTTAATTCCTGAAACTGACATCCGTTTACCCCACATAATGTCTCACTTTGCTACTGAAATGATCTCTTTAAAACAATAAGAGATGGTCTTTGATTGAGTTTAGATGGTCTCTTTCTACGACCTGAGCCTGAAGTCCACAGTGAGTTGCAGCAGCCTGACCAAGTAAGCCCGAAGTCCTTAAAAACGGATCAATCTTCAGAGTCAAACTACAGACCTTGGTGTGAATAAAACCAAAATCACCAGAAAAACCCTCTTACACCTGTCTGTGACAGAGAGGATCAGATTTCTCTGAGGGCTCTGCTCCACGGCGATGCAGGTTCAATTCCCTGAACAACTGAAACTGAGGACAAGGGGGACGCGAAATAACTGTGACTGAACCACAGCAGAATCTTCGTCCTCCTGAGGAAACTGTGGTAGTTTCAGATTTTGGCACAGTGTCCTTCATCTCAGAAATCTCTGAGGGAAACATCAAAACCTGACAGAACCAGGCAGGAGAGAAGAAAAGACAGGAAGACGTGGAGGACGGATGGAAAAGTAGGAGATACAGATGAAACGAAACGAAGAACAGAGTAAATTTGACAGGAGTGAATGGAGCAAAAGAACTGATAGTGATTTAGGTGAAGGAATGGGATAAATAATAAAAAAAAGAGTGATCATAAAATAGGAAAAACAAAGTTAAACCAAGGGGTAAAGACAACTCCAGGGTTAGGAACTGAAGGAAAGTCCTCACAAATTTACGAAAGGTGAGCCAAAACTTGTTACATCCCATAATCCTCAACAGGTCCACTGATAGACCTGGCTGCCATGGTTACAATGCCTCTGCCTAAAGTTGCAGGCAGTTACTGTGGAGACGCAGGAACTCAGAAACTTCCTGCACTTTAATGATGTTTGTGTGAGAGAGACTGATTTTTTTATTTATTTATTTGGGGTTTTTTGGAGAACACCAACACATTTATTTCCATCAGCCACAGCAGTGAGGATGGTTTTCTGCTTCCCTGTCACTGTGAGGCCTCCAGGCTGCAGGATGGAGAGTAAATGATCACATTCAGAGGTTAAGTGAGTGTGATTTTGTGTGGGCGTGTGTGTGTGCGTGCGTGTGCATGTGTGTGTGTGTGTGGAGGTCCAGAAAACACAACGCTTGTGTGTAGAGCCCAAACTGTGTCTCTATGTGTTTATTGCAATGTGAGCGAGTGTGAGGGGAAGAGAAGCTCTACTGGTTTATAAATAAACTCTGTGCGGACATGTGGGCGCTAAGTGAGGAGGTTTCTGTGGGTAAGAGCTCAAATCGGCATTAAAATTGTTTTCTGAAAGCCATAAATGTGTTTTTGCTTTTAATAAAGACGCTTTATAACTGGAACCATGGAAACAATTGTAAAAAGTGAAAACAGGAATATTCTTTTTTCTTTAAATTTCTAAAACCTTCTGGATGTTTTGAAGGATGTTGGATTCTGATGATGCCCCTGGATATACTGGTGGATTCTTCTTTTGTTTGTGTGTTTTTTTCACTTAACAGTTTCCTGTTTTTGTTTTCTGCTCTAACTCACCAAGAGAAAGCACTATACCATGTCCAGAAACAATGCATATGCTTTTTCATATATAACTAGTAGTAAAATTGGCAGTATGGCAATTAGGCCCTTTGTTTTCAATGGAATATTTATTATTTATTCGGGAGCCTTTAATTCTGGCTGGACCAGTGCAAAACTTGTATTCCCTTCATGCATAAGGAACATTTTTGTAAAATAAAATATGTTCAAACTACTTCAAATCTAAACCTGTGTGAATAATTTTGACTTTAATTTCATCTTTATAGAAAATTATATAAGAAACAATACAAACTGATGCACAACAGTGTCTTCCTTTCCTTGGATTCTTCCCAGCAAAGGTCCTCAAACCTGAGGTTTAGACCCAAACACCAAGTGGGAGGTTCCACAGATCAATCCATTGATCCATTGACTATACCCACGTATAGGGTCATGTGGGCTAGAGGAATGGCGCTTCTATCCAGTAGTCTATTGGGCAAGAGGCAGGGTACATCCTGGATAGGTCACCAGTCCAACAAAGGACAAGACAGAGACAGACAAGACAACCAACCATAGACACACAAATTAATACCTAAGTACACTCATGATGGGGGGCAATTTAGAGCGATCACAATTTTTTTGAGGTTTTGTTTCTGACTTAATTGGCTCGTTGTCTTGATAGTTGCGACACCTAATGAAGATCTATGGCGCAGATCGTGGAAAGAAACCATCTGAGCTCAATCAAAGACGATCTCTGAGAGTGATGCATCACACTGCGACATCGTTGTAAAACCCCAGAGTTTCAGCAGCAGCCGCGTGAGACATGATGAGTAATAAACTGATCTCAATTCCAGCAATTAATCCCTGCAACATTTTTTCCCACACACTAAGGTTTCCAAATTTTTTATGACTTGCAAATAAAACCAGTTGGCTAATATATCTCCTTCTCAGAAAACTTCTCTGAGCTGAGTTTTCTTCCAGACTGAGTAATGTAAATTTGGACTTTAGAGGGAAGCTGGTGTACCAGGAGAGAACCCACGCATACATGGGGAGAATATGCAAACTCTATGCAGAAAGACCCGGATAGGCCAAGATTTGGAAATTTGCGCTGTGTTCTCAGATGGGCTAAGTAGAGCTTTTTTAATCTCTGCCAGTTTTACATTTAGACAAAAAGATACAAAGTTTGAAAACCCCAGAAAAGACCAGACGGAGGCTCAAACACGTACGGGAAGAATAATTTGTTGAGGTTTGAGTCAGCGCAGTAGGGCTGAAGCATATTCAGATCTGATAAAGAAGACGCATACTGAGAGCCGTATTGTGAAATGAAACAGAGGCGATTTAATGCAGCGGGCTCACTGTGTTAATGTGAGAAACAAGCAGAAAGCGTTTGAAAATGCAAACAAATCATGTGGAACCCAGCCCTGTTGCCAAGAGACGCACAAGTGCCAAAACGGGTTGGCCGGACTGGATGGTGTTGCTTGGCAACAGCTGCTTAGCGATCGTTCCACCAGGAAGAGCTGACAGGAAGTCGGACGTGCACACTTAGACACGGCGGTGCTGTCGGATGGTGCTCAGATTCGTTTCTTTAGCTGAACTCCGATCAGCTCCCTCTGGATGCCCGACTCCTCCGGCTCCACGTTGGTGAAGAAAACACCAGCAGGGAAGTTGATTCCAGGAGCAATATTTCAGGGTGTTTTTTTTTTGTTTGTTTGTTTTTTAACTCTGAAACATTGGTTAGAGTCACATCAGCTCAATGCTGCCAACTCACTCACAGTCTCCTAACAGTTTCTTTGGATTCCCTCCTTATCAGGAAGAGAATCCAATGGAATCCCAGAAGAACGCACAGGAACCTTACCATCTGCCGTCTCAGTAGTCAGTCTGAGGCCAACGCTACAGATTGGAAGTTGAAATTTAAGGCTACAGAGCTGGAAAGAGCGATCCCCGCGTTGCTTCAGTTCAACCTCCTGCAGAGATATTCGTGATACCCAGGCAAATATCTAATTTTATCAACAACAGTAGACTCAGCTGGTTTCAGTGCAGCAACAAAATAACACCAGGGGGATCGCTTCCATTTTCCATCCTGTTTCTTTTCCCCTGTTTCGGGTCGGGTCTTGCGACATGAATTGAACAAATCTGATTAGGTGTTTTTTTTCTTCCACATAATCTCTCTGCTGATTTTCTCAGAGAAAAACAGCAGCAAGAATTGAGATGTGGATCAGTATTTATTTTTTTCTCCAACAGCATACTCACTCCTGACAGTGGCGGTCCGGGTGCAGTTGTAGAGGATGGCCAGCTCTCCGAAAACTTTCCCCGGTCCCATCGTGCACAGCTTCATCCCCTCTTTGGTCACCTCCACCTTCCCCTCTGGGTCAGACACACAGAAGACAATCTGTCACTGTCAAACAAACACTTCTGTCCAGACGCATCATGGGAAGTATAGACCTTTGGTATTTGTTGGTCTCAAGTCAGCATGTAGAAGCTTCCTCATTCTCGTGAAGAGTTACATGGAGGAATGAGAGCTTATGTTCAAAACTAGAATTAGCTGCAGGTGGACAGATTAAGCACAGCATTTTTCCCTGGAATCATAACTCATACGGAGTCAATAAACCAATCAAAAATTCCTCTGAGCAGCTTTTTCAGAACCAAAAGAAAAACAAAACTTAAGCGCTTTAGTTAGCAGCAAAAGTTAAGGTCATGGTTGTTGACAAATCTACCTTCTCGGGCCATAAAGGCTTCTTTCTTTAGCTGAGTAACTTACATCTCTGTAAGTGTCCTATAATGGATCGGCATCAGTGACTTTCAGTAACAACTCCCAGAATAGGGGCCCTTCCAATCAACTCATCAGGGTCCAGTGTCCTGCATCTTTTAGATGAGTCTCAGCTGAGTCAATTGATGAGGTCATTAGCAGGACTTTGAAAAAACTTGACTGACCTGAGGAGCTAATACAGCCATTTGAATCTGATCTTTTGAACCAGCTACAGATCTGAAAGTTATAGAAAGCCAGCCCTCAAATCTTGTCCTTAAGAGCAAAGAAAATCATTGCTATATTTTTATTTGGTGCAGAGATTTTAAGTCCTTAAGAACTGGATTAGAGGACCCCTGTCCTACAAGCTATATCTGTAGTGTAAGCATTGAAGTCTTTGTTTGTCCAACTGAATGTTTCCCTCTCCAACCTGAATATTTAGTTTAGATGCAGCTGACTCGGCTCTATCGCCACATCATGTGCTAATCTGATTGACTGAAGTGCCGTCCAATCAGAAGTCTTGTTACATTTAAGGGAGAACGCTTTCAGCCCAGAGATTTTTCGTATCCGTGTGTCACTTTTCTTTGTGCGACACAGGGTGCTTGGCATTTGGACTCTGGTGTTTCCGACTGACACTAATGAAGATGGATTAGTACTGCCGGGAACAGAAATGTCAGGGCAATCAACAACACAAACACATCTGCATGATGTGGTCCTCTGTGTGAACTGAAGGTGTGTTAAGCAGCATTCAGGGAACTGACGTAACCTTAAGTGCATTAGCGTTTAATCGTCTCCCTTTGACATTAACTGACGTACAACACCAGTTGACACAATCAATAAATCAAACTGCCAGCTGATCAGTAGAAGATCTCACAGAAGATTAACACTCAGGGAGATGGAAAAGCAGAGTTAAACTGACAGAGAAATTCTGAACCAAACTTGGTATTTTTATTTGTTAGTTGAAAGTCATAATTGTCTGTTAATATTCGAACTGACTGGATTTATGGCGCTCCATTAAATCTGAGACCTGAGATCTGGAAGAAGGTCAGAGGTGAGTCTCTGCCTCATGCAGTAACCTGGTGTTCCTGACTGATGGCAGGATGGAGGCAGAGATGAAAAGACGGATAAGGCTCCATTTGCAATAATGAGGGTGTTGCGCTGGCCTATCAAGGTCTATCATCTATTATCAAGAAAGAGCTGAGCTGGAAAATAAGGCTCTGGGTATTACTGTCCCATTTGCGTTTCAACCCTCCCCTCTGGTCCTGAGATATGGGTTATGACTTGAAGAACCAGATCCAGGATACAAGTAGCTGAAATTAATGAAGACTGAATCTTGCCTTAGAGATAAGAAGAATTGCTTCTCCTCCACTTCAAAAGCAGTCAGCCAGCATGATTAATTGGATCTACATTCTTCCCTATGGATGCTTTATAGGTGTTGGCTCGCAAAAAGAAGATCCCAGTACAGACCCAGACTGTAAAACCACTCTGGTTTTTTGGGATCCCCGAGAGGAAGGAGCTCCATCTGAGAGAGGAACATGTGAGTTTATATACATGACCTTTAACCTCTTCAAAGCAGACAACTTGAGGATAAAGCACTGATGGCTCAATAGATTATGGGGATATTTTAAACCGTTCTTAGATTTGTGCTTTTCACCATCTTCGTAGCTATTATTAGCATTGGTGCAGTAATCTAAGTGTACAATTCTTTCTCCACCAGAGGGCACTGTTGTCACAGGTAAGAAATGCTAAATCATAACGACTTGTAAGAAGAAGAGTTACTATTTGAGAATTAATGCTACGCTCCAGATAGTCAGGAAGTCGTATATGGGTTTTGATGTGAGACCGACGATAACATCATTCGAATTAAGAAGTCAGATTTTCAACATGGCGGCGCTCGTAGATGTTGCTTGTTTAAAAACATCAGCTTCAGCTTTACTTTCCATAATCAAACCCCACTTTTAAGTTACAGGTGCTACATGTAACATTGATTTTACACACATTCTTACATGTAAAACTGAGACGCTTCCAATCTTAATACTGTTGATGCGAGAAACGGCCATATTGAAACCAGGTCAGTTTCAATGTCGGGGCAGTCCCAGTTTCCCATTAGGAAATGTAACTTTGTTCGGAATTCGGGTCGTTTTTGTTTTCCAGCTGGAAAGTTAGAATTTTGTACTTCTTAGTAAATCTAGAAAGCAGCATAAGAAACAGAACGTAAACATACTGACAAGACTACGTTCGGTCTTCTCTACTCTGCAATCAGGAAGTGGGTCTTTCATATAATGTATCAACTATAACTGCTGAAGAACATTTCATTGGAAAACTTTTCAAAAAGGGGAATTAAACTTCAGAACAGAAGCTTTTTAAGTCCAGGAACATGAAGTACTGGAATGAAATACAGATCAAAGAGAAAGACAGGAAGTCAGAGGGAGACTTAACGTTTTCTGTTTTTAGGAGAATTTTAGAGGAACTATCTCCTCTAAACCTTCAATGGCAACTGAAGCTTTAGTTGTACCATAGGTGAGCTCCACCTCTCTGCCACAACACAGGTTTGAGGTCTGGTTGTCTGTGTTGCTGCAGAAGAGCTGCAGCAGATTTTCTCTTGCTCAACAACAGATTCAGTTCAGATTAAAAAAAAAAAAAAAAAAAAAGAAACGGGACGACTTATGGAGCTTTTCCAAAAAGGAAATATGAAATAATCTAAGCTGGGGATTTTTGTTGTTGTTGTTTTGGTAGGAGAAAAATTATCTGCATCACACACACACAACAAACAAAAAACACGCACACATAGAGCAATAATTAACCCTGCCGTGTCTCTGACACACAGATGGAGACAATCGTTTTATCGAACAGGATAAACACACACAGGATCTTTTGCCATAATCACAGGCTGTAATGATCATCATCGCGCTGAAAAAGACACACATACACACGCATTCATCGCAGGCTGCAGCTGAACCCTCGTCGGGTGCTCCAAGATCTGATTCAGATCCTCCAGTAGCTGAAGGATCAAAGAACCAAAGAAGAACAAAATCTCAGTAAATGGATCAGACCGGATCGTCTTTCAACATTTCTAACAGTCAGAACAGGTCTTTGGGAAACATGACAGCTATAATAACAACAGTGTGAATTTACAGTTTCTACGGTTACAGCAGTCCTCGTTTGATTGTCTCTGGAAGTGCTGAATGAGAATGAATTAAGTGCTGCAGTTATCAGCCGTGATCATGTTTACTGTATATTTCTAATCTAAACATATTAGAAATATCCGACTGAGATTATTTTGGGTTTAACGACTCAAACTGTTAACTGCCACTGTTTGTTTTGGTGCCCAGTGCCTTAATCTCTTTAAGCCCAACTGTGACTGTGCACACAGTTTTCTGTGTGATTGGGAGTCTTATGTTTAGTAGAGTCTCATGATCCCAGAACAAAATGCTAACAGAACTGGAAGCATGCAACTGCTTCTGCTGATTTCAGCCCAACAGCGGAAAAAAGGAAGAAAAGAGCGACAAGAAGCAGAAATAGAAAAGAAGAAGCAGGAGCTGCGCAAGGCGAGAGGTTTGGACTGCAGCCCTCCAGCAGTGTCTCCTCCTGTTTTCAAGCCAGCGAACACATTGCTAAGTCATCACATGTTAAATGTGGCTCTTCTAGAAGTTTTGGTGAAAAATCAGCTCATTTATATTTTAATGAAAAGTTCCTTTAGAAGAAACAGAAATGCTGAGACGTCTGCTCCTTCCTCGCTTGTCTGTGTTTGACTGCTAGTCTAAACTCTCCGCGTGAACCGAATTATTTCACCAGGAAAGTCCGCTTTGGTCCTTTGTTTGTTTCAGACCAAAAACAGACTTTTTTTTTTTTTTTTTTTGCTTATACATTGATTTTTTTTGCTTTCTTCTACTGTAAGTTGCAAACACAGCTACGTGGGTGACGACCGTTGCTCCTATTTGACAGAAATTACTTGCTGTGCTTTTGTTGTGCACAATTGTGTGTTTATTACATTGTATTATCATTTTGAATGTAAATAGCAGCTCATGCAACGGCGGTTCCACAATGCGATATTTCTAATTTTGCAACGGCGTCTGCAAACAGAAGCTGTGAGCCAATAGAGACAACATGCAGACAACAGCAGATCAGGTACGGCTTCGGTTTAATCGGCAGTAGTGCTAGCAACTGCCCGGAAATGGTGGCTCATAAAGTCCAAAACTACATGGAGGCCGGTCTGTATTCACACCAGAAGTGAACCGCACCAGAGTTTGTTTGAGAGCTGACTGGGATGGACTCAAAAAGCAGGTCTCGGCCCGGTCGTTTGGTTAAATGAGACGAATAATTGGACTAAAATCAGAATTTACAATCAAACTAAAAATAAAAAATAAAAAAACAGAAGTTTGAGTTCCTGTTTATGTTTCTCTTCAATTAAAATCCATAGCATTCCTCAAATGTTCTGTACTTTAACAGAAAAAATTGACACTACGGCGCATGCTATCAGTTGTAGCATTTGAATGTTTTCCCCCTCGCTATGCCAGTCAGTATCACTTACTGTAGCCGCTGTATGGCCAGTCAAATCTCTCAGTAATTGCCACACCGACTGAGAGTTTGACTCCTGCCAGGCTGAACTGAAATATGCGCCCACACTTGTCCTGTTGCTGCTCTGTCACTCTGTCCACCTTCTCTATAGAAAAGAAAAGAAAAAAAAAAAAACATTCTGTGCAGCCTGATGTGAGATTTTTTTTTTCTTTCTTTAACCTCTTACACCCTAATCGAGCCGAGGTCACATGGCAGCTGGACCCACCGGTGGGTCCGTCGGGTTCTAGAGCCACAGTGAACGTTAATGCCTACAACCAGCTACAGCAAGGTGACTGTACACATAATTCTGATCCAGTGGAAAGCTTGAAATATGAATGAATTGCACATTGTTTGAGTGGTTTCACGCTTGATGTGCACATTCTGCAGATTTTATGTTTAACCAGTTAAAACCTATTTTAAAAAATATGATATCAGACATACGTTAAAAGATGCAAATAAACAAAGTGGAGGCTTCTGGCATCATCATGTAAGAAGCTGTACAGTGTAGGGCTAACATGTTGATTATTTATTTGGATTGAGAGGTTTTTTTTATTTTTTTGCAGAATTTGAAATGAGTGAAGCTTAAACTAGGACCATTGAGGGGTTCTGGCTAGAATATATTTACAGACAAAGCTGTTATTTATTTTTATTTTATTATCTTAAATGGTATACAGAAGAACTATTTCCTGTATAATTTTGACGTAATTACTACTCTGAGTATGTTGTTCTCTCAGCGAATGGGCTTTTTCGATTATCAATTAACCTATCACCATATTAGTTGATGATGATGTCAATAATCAATTCATCACAATTAATCAGATTAATCATTTCAGCCCTAGTCTGTAATAATCCAAACAGGTCTGACCCAAAGACCTGCTTAACAGATACACATCTTTTACTCCATGAGACGAATTTGTTTTAGTGATTCAGCCAGAACTCGGATCCAGGTGAGTCACAGAAGCAGCTGCTAGATTCTGGCTTGACTTTTGAAACACAATCTGTTTGCTGCTCTAGAAAGCCCAAAGGAGTGTGTGTGTGTGTGTGTGAGGGTGGGTGTGCGTGTGTGTGTGTGTGTGTGTGTGTGTGTGTGTGTGTGTGTGTGTGTGTGCGTGTGTGTGTGTGTGTGTGCGTGCGTGTGTGTGTGTGTGTGTGTGTGTGTGTGTGTGTGTGTGTGTGTGTGTGTGTGTGTAATCACTTAAGGAGCCTCAACTGCTATCACAACGACAAACAAACACAGATCAGAGTGAGACCTCCTCCGCTCATGCCTTTGTTCCTGTAATTACTGCAAGGGAGAAAAGCACAGTGGCTGAGGCTCCTGGAGCTCATTACAGCAGCGGGAGAGCGTTCAGAGCGACGGGCGACAGCAGTGAGTAGGAACCCGCTAAACGCTGCGACTCGTTAGCTGGAAATTCATTCCTGCTTTTGTGGCGGGTAACAGCAGCTCTCGGCCCGAGAGAGGATCGTCTGAACAAAGCGAGGAATCAGTTCACCGTCAGAGGCTCCAGATTTTGAAGAGAGAGGACGCGAGCGGCCGCTTCGCTGCTGCATGTACATCCGTCTTTTCTGTCCGGAGTGTCTGAGGGAGAAAAACTCCGCCGCAAACTGTAAAACCACCGAGGTTCTGTCAGGATTCTGCTGCTGGATTCACTGATAACAGATTTGGAAATGATTCTGCAGCCAACAGCATATTCACAAAAGCAACCCATCGGGTGATGAAATATGCCAACATAATTACTCTGATTGGGTAACAGGATAATAAGGGAGAGAAACTCAGGGCAATAATGGGGGGGAATTAAGGATACAGGAAATTAATTTGTGAGCAATTTGTTTTATTTTTGTTCAATTTTAGTGAAACTCTGCTAAATATTGTAGTAATAACATAATAATAACTTGAGAGTATACTTATTCATAATTTAAAAAAAATAAAGCGCAACGACATACAAGAAAAAGTTATCAGTCAACATTTCTGAAAATCTTTTATATTTATTGACACGGTTTGATGGGAAGAATATTAGAAAATCATTTCAATAACTAAACCGTTTTCCTTACCATAATATTCCTGAATATTTAATTAAAATTATATTCTTAGTTTTATATCCTATGTGTAGTCACAGGATTCAGTCTTTTTATGAAAAAATTAACTCCATTACACTAAATTGTTATTGTTTAACTTCAAATTTATTGTTCATTGTTCACTTAGAAATTATGTAGGTATAAAATACATATTTCCATTGTTCCTGGCTGGAATAGTTTTAATTGATTTGATAATTTGATTCATTAGGGGTTTATTATTATTATTAATTGATGGTAGATAACATTAGTCACTGAACCACAGTTATGATTACATCATTATGCTTTTTTTAAAATGTACTCCTACCTGTGATTAGTTACAACCTTTGCAGAAATACAGTCACTGAACATAATTTTTTTAAAAGCCATACGCTCCACTTTGATAACATTCTGATCTTATTTAAGCTTAATATCAGCTGCCTTAATTTGAACCCACTACAGCTCAAAGACAGCAGCCTGGACGTTATCGTGATCTTATCTGTTCCTCCACTTTTCTCACATCTTTGCTGAGCCGTCACAGATTCCTTCATGTCTTATAACTTTTTCTTGTCCACCCAGCAGTCGCATGTCGTGACGCAAAACGATGAACGGATCGTTTGACAGGAACTGTGGATGAATGATTACTCTGCGTTTTCAGACTGTAACATTTCTGTCACCTAACAGTTGAGGTTTTTTTATGTTTATATGGAGCACATTTTTACACTGAATTAAATTCAAACATTATTTTCTAACGTTTTTGTTTTTTTTCTGATTGTTTTGAATGCGTTTGGTTTTCTTTTTGTCCATTCTCGCTGCTCCCCCTGCCTCACTGTGTGATTTTTTTATTTTTTTTTGCTTTAGTTTTAAATAACTGATTCCAAATTTGTAGATTTCCAATAATAAAATATGATTAGCCAACATGTTGCTAAGCAACCGCATTCACCACAAAGCGTGTGGTGAATGTGAGCGTGCGTGCGTGTGTGTGTGTGTGTGACATCATGAGCCAAAACTGCTGCATCTGTTTCTTCTGCCAAACGAAAAATAATGAGGATCATGTTTGTAATGTTTACACACACACACACGCCCACTCAACAAAAACTACCAACCTCGTCTTTTTCGTGCTGTTTTTTTTGGGGATCACTTCCTCTTCCTGTGACAGAAGTCTTTATATTTAGCCGCCATCTGCGCCCCCTCACTCTCCCTAAACTTCCGCCCTTGCCCCTGAAACGCACGTCTGTAAGGATCCACAGCGACAGAGCGCATTCAGCACTGGTGAGCTCAAAGTCTACATTAATTCACCATGTTTAACACAAGGCACACAAAGAGCCAGGAGCATAAATCCTGCAGCTGGAATCTTTTCACTCTGATCAGCGCACACCTGTCAGGTCTCCCGTTTTGGCCTGTGAAGCTACCGGTTTTCTACCCCCCCTTTCCCGCTGTGCTCACCTACTATTATTTTCCCATAAATATCCTGGTTTGTGCCGGCCACTCTCACGTGTTAGTTGTTCTCCCAGCTCTTAGGAGTACAATTATTGACCCACTAATATGTTGTGTTTGGGTGTCGTGGTAAAATTCTGACTCCTTCAGCTATGCCTATAACAAGGGAATTGATACTTCATCAGATGTGTTTGTTATACTTCATGTTTGATGCTAAATCCATCCATCCATCCATTTTCTTTACACCCTTCTTCCCTAAATGGGGTCGGGAGGGTTGCTGGTGCCTATCTCCAGCTGCGTTCCGGGCGAGAGGCGGGGTTCACCCTGGACAGGTCGCCAGTCTGTCGCAGGTTGATGCTAAATATGTTGCTAAATATTAAAACAACTGTTTCAGCTCTGACGTTTTCCATAGATCCAACTCTCTCAGCAAAAGACAAATACAGCAATATTACAGATAAGTCATTTTAAGTCAAATACATTATTGGCAAATATATCAAAATGTATTCCATAGAAAGTCAGTGCTTCAGTGCCAAAACAGTGGGAAACATTCAAGCTATTCCTGTCACAATGCTTAACTTCCCGACTGATATCTGGGAATTTTCCCGACCTGCAGGATGTAACCAAACCTGCCGATGGATGAGCGAAACCTCATTTGATGACAAATAAGGAAATAAAGCATGCATGGAATAGTATTTATGCATCCAAATCTAAAGATACAACTTTTATCTAAAAAGGAAAAAAAAAAAGAAGAAAAAAGGCTTTTATTCATGTAGCTTCTCTGGTTAAGTAGATAGAGAAAGGAATAAACATGTCATGTCAGAATTTCATCGAGAGATTTTTGTTCCCGTCTGACATTATTACTCTTATGGACAACGTAATAGTAATTTATTTATTTATTTTAATGGATCAATATGATGATCTCTTTAAATAGTCTAATTAGTTGCAAAAAAAATAATAATAATAATAATAAAAGATTAGACCTTTCTCATAACATGTTGTCAGACGAGTAGTGAGAGTGTGCTTTAGTACATCATCCTACCCAGAATCTATTCAGGCAAAACCATTTGATTTGAACATTCAGTTTGAAACACAACACAGTCCAGGTGGAGGTGGAGTTCAAATGATCAGGAGGTCCGGGTAAAGACGACCCCTGAATCTAAAACTTGTTCAAACACTGAAGAAAAAAAAGAAAAAGGTGCTCACAAAGTCAAACAATAGCACAAGTCCTGACAAAGATAGACAAACAAAGCTACTCGCACACATAGATGTAACACATTCAAAAAATCTGTCTGTTTGAACTTCAGCCGCCCACAGCAGACTCCTCTCTAAAACCAGTTCCTTTAACATTGATTAGATAATTATCTAATCTGGCTCTAATATAAAACCCGACAGAAAAGACGCCTCTCACATTGTGAGGAAGCGCTCTTAGACTCAGCGTGCGTGTTATTCGCCCAGCAGTTTTTTTTTTGTTTTTTTGTTTGGACATAAATGTCATTGGTTATTTTGCACACCGCATGCTGCCGCCTACCGACACGGGACCAGCCATCTGGAGGATTGTTGTCGGGTCTCAGTGCAGTCCAGCGCCACTAAGCCACAAAAGGTTTGAAAGGACCTGAAGACACAAGCAGACCTGAAAAGGTCAGGTGGTCTCTAATGAGGAGGTGGAGCTAAACTTATCCTCACAGCATCTTCATAATAGAACATACCCAAGTGTGACTGAGATTCAATAGGAATCTCATGTAGTCCGAATGTGTTCAAACAGTATCTTCCCCTCTGAAGAGATCCTCACCGTTCTGTCGAGACGGCAACGGCACACCGCCCATTCCTCCAGATGTGAGTCTTAAACTTCTCCTGACTGCAGATCCAGTACGACGCCAGCATCACGGCGTGTTTTCAGTGGGAGGATCGCGTTACCAAACGGGATTCTTATGTAAAACACTGACCTCAAATCCGGCTATAAATATAACAAACGAGCTGAGCGTAGTAACAGAGAAAAGCCAGAGAGGCTCCGGGTTTGATGTCCAGTCCTCGTCCCATCTTGTTCCTCGAGCAGAGGGGAAGGAGACCAACATGTGCAAAAGCTTCTGCTCATATTGCAGACTGCACTTTTATCACACTACGTCTCAGATGTTTAATATAGATGTCATGTTAATAAAATCCATCCAGAGCTGGAGAGGGACCTCACTGCAGCTGCTCTTTTTTTTTTTCTTTTCTTTTAGGTCTTTTCCTGCTGGTCATAAAGATAGGTCAAAACCAATAACTGCAATTACTGCTGCTCCAATCCACACAGATCACGCAATCCGTATGACTCCAACTCCAGAGTATGACCCAGTGAATCTGCACACTACAAAACCAAGAGCAATCCCAGTCTTGTCTAGTCGAAAGCTCACTGTTGAGGGTCGGGGACAATGGACGCCGCTTGCATCAGTGCTTTCCACTCTCTTCTCTCTCTGGCGATGGCCTTACATTCTCCCACCAGTCTCCTCATCTGATCCCTGATGTCGTTTGTCTCAGTCTTATCCTCGACCGCTTTCTGTAAATGTTGCCGCAAAGGTTGTGGGTCCTGGCGACATGATGCAGAATCATAACGAGGCTAGATCAAATTTTCCTACTCCTCACCCTAGTGCCAAAACTACTAGTCGGGTTACCAACAAAATATACTGTATGGTGTACAATTGGTAACAAATTCTTCAAAGACACTTATTTATGGAGCGTAAGAATGGTTAAGGTTCATCAGCATTTAATTGTTTTATTTTTTTGTTAACTTATTTGGAATATTTGTTGAAAATATGCCAAAACATTGAGTTTGGTTAAAGGATGATGAAGCCACATGAACTACAGATTACAGTTACTTTGAAATTAAAAACGTGCAAACTGCAAAAATATTTCCATTTCTTAGTATGTTTGTAAACATTCTCCGTACCCCTTACTTTTTCGTCTGTGCTTTTAAAAGCGCGTCGGAGCTCCAAACCCTTTTCGATTCACTCCGATCGAACTATCCAACACATTCTCACACCCGACTCGTCATATATTGACGAGTTGGGACGCCGTCTGACCATGCGTCACATATTGACGCGAAGGGTATACCCTTCGCGTCAATATGTGACGACTTGGGCAGGTTCCTTCGCCGTAAAATTTTGACGATTTTGACGATTTTGGAAGGTCGCATGTTTTACATGGATTATTTACGTGAATGGTCTCGCAAACACTGCCGACACTTCAAAACCCAAAAATTGGTTAGGTTTAGGGCAAAAATTACGGTAAGGTCAGGTAAAATTTTTCGTCACATATTGACGCTGAAATACCTGGCCAATATATGTGACGAGGACGGAAGTCCCATGCGTCAATATATGACGAGTTGGGAGTGAGAGTGGGTTGAACTATCTTGTCCCTAAATGTGAGTCCAGCCACCCTGAAGAGGGAAACCATTGAAACGCCCCACCTCTTGAAAACATAGGAGTAAGGGGGAGGAATAATATGTCAGCGGTGAAGGAAGATTAAGCTCAAATCATTTTCTAAGCCAAGGTAGCGATGTATAGTTTTTGTCCTGATGACTGGATGTAAAGGCTGGATGTAACTCTATACTGTCCACCCACAAAGGGATGCAAAGAACCACATAGCAGAACTTATAAGAGACAATGACAGAAATATTGAAGCCGCTGTCCTCAAGATGTTAGAAAATGTAATCATTTCTTATCGTCACTTTTTCGGGTCAACTTTTCTGAGTTTGACCAGAGTTTGGAGACCAAAACACTGCATCCGCCTGTTGATGAAAACTGCAGCAAGCAGCCAAGCAAAGCAAAGCGTTATCTGATAAACCACAAATTCATAAAGTCTGTTGTCATGGACACAGCATTTCACCTCCTAAATATTAACCGGAAGAAAGGGCAGCACCCATTGTTCAGCTCCACACACAGACAGCTAGAACCAACAGTGGGCTTCTCACCATAGCGTTGTATTTTTCTAGAGCTGCGTACAAATTAATCAGAGTTCCGACGTTCCGGCTACATTCCTGTTGTTCACAGTTTTCTAAAAGTCTCTCGGCACAGAGGAAAATCTTCTGTCTTTGTGGCAAAACTGGCTGGCTGTGCATCGTCTCGGCTGGAAACGATGACACATGTTGCATCCGCAGCAACCCTGCAGGAGAACAACGAGTCATTTGTTTCACTCTTCATCTCTATCAACAGGAAAAAGAGAGAAGGGACTAGTTTCTAACCAAACGTCCAGCTGAAGGAAGAAAAACATAATTACATCTTGTTTCTGACACCAGCGGCAGCTCAATAATAATAATAAAAATAATAATAAAAAAGAAACTCATTTCCATTTTCAAAGCGGATGACGGCAACAGAGGAACTAGTAACCGTTCACTGTTGCCAAAAGAAAGCCAGCAGCAGCAAATGTTCAGCAGTGAGGATTAAACCGACCTTTGAGATAAACTTCCTGCTTCAACCAGAGGCTCATTAAAGAAAAGGTTACTTTGCCTTTTCCAGGTCACACAGATTCATTAATTTTGCTGAATATTTCCCATGTCCCAGAACTCTGAAGGAACACTAAACAAACCTTTAGTGGTTCATTTAGTGTTCCACACTCAACCTCCAGTCACTCTACAGCACAGACAGCGAGAACAATGCAAACTGTTCTGTTTTGTGTACACTAATAGGTACAGAGAGAAATACAAGAAGTATATTAAAATTGAACCATTTGGAAGAAACAGAGATAAAATTCTAAAGCCTTCTGTTCTTGTCTATAAGATCCATCTCAGATGACTCTTTTAGACTGATTCCCATCTCGGAACCAGTTCCAGCCTGTGTTCTTGCTCTCACCTTCCATGACGAACACCACTGAGCCTACATCTCCTTCCTTTATGATGCAGGCGTCCTTCCCATAATCCACCGGGTACATGCAGTCCACAATCTCCTGGATCTGAGAGAGCTCCAGGTTCTTCATGAAGTCATTGTCCAAGATGGCTTCCTTTATCAGCTCCTTTGACCTGAGAAGAAGAGGAGGGAGGAAAAAAAAAACTTTACTAAAATATCTACAAGAAATAGACAGGATAAAGTCAATCAATCAATCCATTCACTCATCCAACCAACCAACCAACCAACCGTTTTAACAAATATCAGGCCTGTATCTAATCTTTCAATTCTGGCACTAATTCTACAAGTCTTTTAGTGACCAGTTAAGGAATTCTAATCTGGCAATATTATCACCTCACCCTTTCAATCCTTCTTTAAAAACAAGCATAAAATCATAACAGCTGCGTTGAAGGTGATTAAGAACATAATTGTTCTCAACCAACAATACGTTTTTCTCAGAAACAGGACACAATGCATTAAACATGATCGTTTGTGTTCTGAAGCTGTGGTAGTTCATAAGGAGGTTCCGCAGGGATCTATATATTGGGTCCTCTTCTATTCGTAATTCATATAAACGAATTGTGGCAGAAAGTGTCTGATGTGACTTCGCATTTCCATGCAGACGAAAAAGTAATTAATCGCACTGGATCCATTCCTACTCAGGCTGCTACTATTATAGAAAGACGTTGTTGTTATCCAATGCTCTTTCTTACTAGTAAAAATTGTTCTTAATAGATATGTAAAGCAGGTTCACACATATAAATATCTGAGCCTTTTGATCAGTGACTCATTTTCAAACCCAATGTGGGAAGTCTCGTGAAAAGTTGGACTTTTATTTTCAAACTAAATTGTGTTTTTCATATATTGCTAAAAATCCTTGTGTCTTTGCAACTCTTATGTCTGCGCCGAGTTTTGGAGATCTTCTTCCATCTGTTAACCTTTATTTCCAGTGCGTCACTTGAGACTCCTGCCGGCTTTCATCTGTGCTCAAATTGCACTAAGAAATGTTGACTCTTAATTTTTTTCTCTCGCACAAATTTCTGTTTCTTTTGGTTCCTGCACAGAAGCTTCTGTTCAGTCTGCCGCTCCGTTATCCTGGAGCTTACTTCAGGAAACCTTGAAAACGACCGAATTAATCCAAAGTAAAAGCTTTTGAGGCTGATAGACTGACGTTTCTCATAGCTTATCATTTTCTACTAACTGTGTAACTTTTTGTGTTATACTTATTGCTGCCTCTTGGCCAGGACTCCCCTGATAAAACAAGTTGTTGTTGTTTTTTATTATTTTAATGGGATTTTACCCAGGTAAAACAAAGGTTAAATAAATGAAAAAAAGTATCTAAACTTCTTAGATTGACCCGTAAAATTTTTAAATGTAGTAAAATACCTAAAACAAAACTGAAAAATACACTGAAATGAGACAAGTTCATGTCAGAAAGTCATGATTGGTCTTCAATCCGACTGCAGAATCCTAAATTCTCCACATTTAGAATTTATATGGAAATTCTAAATATGGGGTCTAAGTCTAACTTAGACTTCAGAAGTTATTTAGTCTGAAGTCTAAATTTAGTCTGAAGTCTAGATAACTTCAGACTATTTCTCTAAAAACGTTAAATTAACTTTTTTGTAAATATTATAAGACATTGGTATGTCCTCCTAGAAACTCAAGATTGTGTTTCTATTCCATTCTGCCGAAGCTGAAGCTCCAGAGGAACCTTCATCTGAAACGCTCAGTGTTTAATTAACTCTCCTGTCTGCAGTTATCGTCACGCTTCTGTTTGACAGCGTGAGCATCTGCGGCAGGCGGCTTCAGCTCCGTCTTTTATGAAACAGCTGAAGTTATTTTCTGCAGATTTGATCGTTTGTCGTCTCCGAGCTCGCAACGGCAGCCGGGTGGTGTAGAAGAGACAGCCGATTCATTCAAAACATCCTCCGGCTCAGATTGATCTCACAAACGGTGCAGCGCCTCTGGGCGAAGGAGGAATTATCGAGACCCAGGCTGATGAGAATCTCACCGACTGTCAGGAGATGCTCTAGTTTCTGGGATACAATCTGAGTTGCAAAGCACAGAAGAAACGGATGTCACCGAGTCAAACCCGCTGCGTTCACGCAGATAAAAAGTGATCACAAGAACCCGCAACGTGTTTTACAAAACGTTGGACAGAGAAGGAGCAGTGAAATGTTTCAGATGTTTGGTGTTTGGTTAATTAACTGTGAAAACAGTAGCATGCTTGACCTGAAGGTTTTTATTGTCCAATGTGCAGACAGATATAAGATACAAAGCAGAACCTGCATACAAGGTTCTACATGATGCAACAATTTGATGAGGATGTCTGTATCAGAACCTTGCGAAATGCAGCTTTTTAGATTTAGACAAATGAAGAATAATTGAACATTAAGGCCCACACAAAAACACTTAAAGTCGCATTACAAAGATCTGACGCGCTGTCTTTAACCTGTTCCTCTTACTGTTGTAAACTGAAAGACACTCTTCATCGTGAAATCATGGCTCCTTCTTTCTTGTTTTTTGATTGAGTTCTGTTATAAAAAATTCCCAGAATGCTTTTCACTATGAGGTATGTGTTAAGTGCGCCGTACTATAAAAGTCTGTCTGTGCAAGACTTCATCCGTGACTTTAATCACAATCTGCACAACTTCTGTTTCCACAGGAAAGGATTCTGACTGGAATTCAAAACACAATAAGGCTTTGAGCACTAAATCGATCACACTGGCATCTTGTGAAACCACCCAAAATCAAAAGACTGACACTCTTAAAACAAACGGTAAAAAGTCTTTCACGTGCTATTTTGCAAAGAAAATCACCAAAGAATTTTGAAAAGGACACCAATACTTAAAAGACATTCAAAGACAGAGCCCTTGTCTAAAAAACTACCTATATAATAAGAATTCTGGATAAGCAAACTGGTCAAAATTATTTTATTTTTTTATTTTTTACATTTGTTTCTGCACTTTCCGGGAGGGCTTTATTGGGGTTTTTTTAATCGCTCAACTTTTCAATGTGGACACATTTAATGTTGCGTCAGTGGTCTCCTTGTTCCGCGGAGGAATGAAATGACAACAAAGTTCGTTCAAGACAAAACGAACTGAAAAGCTGCCCTTCAGCTCCCAGGCATTCGTTTATCGAGAACGAGAACGTCATTCATTTTGATTTAACTGTTTGAGCAGAGGTGAATTCAATTGCTTGACATTTCCATCTAAGGTTAAATTGCCAAGTTTACTTTTCAAAAGTGCAAAGAGTCGCCTTCATAGTTCGATTGTTGCGTTACCATGGCTACAGTGTGAGGCTACGAGGTTTGATCTTTGTGTTTCAGCTCGGTTTGTATCAAAATACCTATCAATAATAATTAACCATAATCAGTAATTGTTTTTTTTTTATTTGTTTGGTTTATCTTAGTCAATTGAACTGGAACCCAGTGTACCATTCTACCACATCTGTGCTGATTAGTGGTGCTGATGTTCTCAACAGGAAGAGGGGCCCCTAAATCACGTCCTGCCTGAGGCTCCAGGTAGTCCCCAGTACATGCTATGGTCTTTACTGCCTCCCAACAGAGGAACTTAAACAGTGTCATCATTTATTGTCTTAATGGCTCCATAGTTGCTTTGTTTTATTGTTGTTGTTTCATTGTCTCCTCCCAGAGTGTCTGGTTTCAAATTTTTGCTGGACAATGTTTTCTTGTAGGTTTTTGGCTACTGCTTTATTTTTTGTAAAGCAGTTTATTTTCATCTGCCTGCCTTCTTCTCCTTCTCCTACAAACTCTGGGCTGTTACTCGGTTGCTTGTATGAGCAGCTCTACCCTCTAGATGCAAATAATACCAAGCAGCTGAGCCGTCGTCGTCATCGTCATGCAGAAACTAAAGAGGAGGAGAAGGATGTCTCTCTCAGTCAGCAGAGCCAAAGGTTTTCCTTCCTGTCAAGAGTGGAGGGCTCAGTTTTTATTGAAATGGACTGAAAGAGACAAAGTGAGTGGAAGGCAGATGGCGAATGCTCCATAGATCCTCACTGGCTGGCAGCTGCTGAATAAAATTTTAAATTTACATTTAAAAAATCTGCTAAAATTTAAGTAGCCCACTCGGGATTTAATCTGAAAACACCTACAGTTCAGTCAGACTCACAGAGAGTTAACTTGCTACAAAAAATTTATTTCATTGTAAAAGAGCATTTTTGGATTATTAAAGGCGGGAGAAAGTTGGGTTTTTTTTTCTTTTTTTTGGTTGTGAAATGTAAATGTAAGCATCAGGCAGCTAAAATAAATGTACAGTAGGAGAACTGTTTTAATTTGGAACCCTAAAATCAGTATTTATTTTATTTTATTTTTGGCAAAACTGATTGGCATCAACATCAAACCATATGATGCCCAATCAAATTCTCCTTTTCCACTGGATGTAAGGTGTAAATAAAAGACTGAGTTCTCCTGGGTTTGTTGGAACAAGGCTGAAGAACATCAGGAACATCCATCAGTGTGAAAACATCTTAAGATTTTTTTCAGTTTTTCTTTTTTATTGGAGGTTTCTGCACCTCTACCATCTCTTTCAGCCTTTCACCACCAGCATTTTCACTTGCTCACCAGCAACATCCTGGGATTCAGGTGAAGGCGTAACTATGGTGAACCTCACTCACTTATGTCTTGTTGTTTCATCCTCATCAGACAATTTTGTGATTTGAACAATGACCTTATGATTCAATGTCCTCACTTGTAAACTGACCATCACTCCAATCGTGCAGATTAATAAATTGATACACGTTCATCTATAAAAACTATCTTAGATGTCATCGTGTCTTTATGTTTCCAGAACAGACCGTTGTTGAAAATGAGAATGAGCACGTTTCTGCCACAAGCAGCATGCTAATGGCTGCCTGACATCCCAAGTTCATGACGGATCAGTTTACTTTGTGATCCGTTTAGTTTTTGTTAAAGCAGAACAAGAAATACATCAGTTGGACGAGAATGCAAATCATCCTCCAAGTTTCATTAGACCTACATACGAATAAGCAAGTAAATATTTTCTGACAGATTTTCTTTAGAAACTTCTAACGGGAGAAGATATGGCGTCCCCTCCCGAATTCAATCAGCAGACCAAACGAACACAGTCGAGAAACATTTCATCCCCAATCGAGGTTTGCAGCTAAAATATGTTTCTGAACTGAGGCGAACAAGATTCGTCCCTGCGGTGCAGGAGGAGACGTTGAGCGATGTCACGTTGTCGTCAACGTGGGGGTTAAGGGCGGGGAGAGATTTTAATTCATCTGCAGAGGAAACGAGCTCTCGGAGATGAGCCGGAGCTGGGTGTTATTTCGGAGACAGGAAAACATTGAAGCCTCGCTTCTGTTTCTGCACAGGAACAGAACAGGAAGCGCTCACCCTTACGTCGCTACTGCGTTGGTCACAGAGGGAGGGGGAAGGTGTAAGGACAAATGAAATGGATGGAGGGAGAAGAAGGTGATGAGTGTGAAAGAATAGAAACCGGAGGAACAAAACAACAGATGGGTGAGAGGGAAAATTTATGAAAAAAGAATTAAGAGAATTAAAAATGAGCAACTCAAAATAATTCTGCTGAAAATGAAAAGGGAACTCCAAGCGCAAAGAAAATAAATCTGAACAGAGATGTTTTTGTAAAACTAATGCTGACAGAGTTTTTAACAGGGAAGCAGTGGGGCATTAGCTCATTACCATCTGCCAATCAGAGGCAGAAACACCAATAGCATCTAAAAATCAGTGAAAACGTAACAGCAGCAGATTTGCATTCATTAGATCACATTTCTAGACTTTTTTATCGGCATCAGGTCAACAGAAGAAGCTGAACTGGAAGACTAGAATGAGTTTCAAGAATCTGACAGAACAACAGGCAGTCTGTTTGATTCGTATGTGTAAGAATTTAAATAAATATTTACATTATTGCCAATCATGAGAAGAAGCTTCAAATATCAGCATCAAGCGACTTTGACTGTAAAAGAAAGAAAAAAATGCAAAAAAAAAAAAACCCAAAAAACTCACAACCATGTTAAAGCAGATGTGTCTCAGTTAATGGTGCAAAATTATGAAAGATTTTGAATATCGATTAAAATATATATATATATATATTTGTTACTTTATATGAGAAAATTACTGACAAATGTGATTTTATGTAGAAAATGTGACTTGCAGTAAAAAACAAACAATATATTATTTATTTATTTATTTATTTATTTATTTATTTATTTATTTATTTATTTATTTATTTATTTATTTATTTATTTATTTATTTATTTATTTATTTTGTAGGCAGTCAGTTTTATCATTTGTAAGGACATTGCTGATGAATATTTTAAGATGGGAGTGAAAATTACAAATATTTATATTTTTGCAGCTGAATTGTGGCCAGGTTGTAAGACGGGCATAAAATGTGAAATACAGGAATCATTGACAAAAGACAAAATAAAAAAGTTTAGAAAGCTACTGCAACTCACACAGACTTATTCAACATGAAGCATAAAATCAGGCTTTCAAAGGAGAAAAAAAAAAAAAAAAAAAGGCTTTCAGGCTTTTTGTCTTTGAAGGATCTAGGAGTTGACATGCAAGGCCTCAGAAAAAGCTCCGTTGATCCGACAGGGGCCAAAACGTACTCGGCGAGAGCAGAGAACGATGGTATTTTACTCGAGGAAGCAAAGAACAAGAGAACATAACGTTTGGCTCTTTTCTTGGGTCGAGACGTTTCATAATTCACAAGAGCTCAAGAGCAGAACTCCTGTGAGGTGTTCACAGTCCTCCCACTGCAGCATTTGTCCTCGTAGTAAACATGCCCACTTAAAACTTGGTGACCAACTGCACAAAAGATGTCAGACAACACACAGACACGCCGGCGTTTTGCTGTTGCAGCCCCGGCAGGGAACGTGTCACAGAATATATATGAGCCTCTGCAGTCATTTTGGATTTTTTTTTTTTTTATCATTATTATTTCTGGCAAGTGAAACACAAGCGTCAACCCTTGACCCAAAAGCTTCCACAGTACCAAACGTTTGTAAACATCACAGCGGCTGAACTGCTGCAGTCTTAACCGTTATGTTCTCATCAATGATAGAGAGGCATTTTACACCAAACACGGATGGGATTCATCCCTGACATGGGGAAGTTTTACACAGGTTTCACATTCAACTGTTTAAATCGCTTTTTAACCAGAAAACATACAGACGTTATGATCACCGATTTGAATGCGTACAATTTTTTGCTGATGAAATGGAAGGAGGATAACGTTGCATTTAAACTCTGCTTGCTCACATTATCTTCATCATCGTCGCAGTTTCATGTGTTTTGCTCTCTAATGTTGTGCAACTGCAGTCAGTTTCTATCAACTGATCACTGATTTCATTAAAAATAAATAAATAAATAAAAAAGGCTTAATCTGGCATGAAAACCAATTGCAATGGGAATGTGATAAACCATAGAGCTTTTTTTCCAAAAACATGACAATATATACTATAGTTTAAGGATTATATTCTCAATAATTCATTAAAAAGAGACCTTTCCATAGCAAACATTCAAGAGACGTATATAAATAATTTTACGTTAATTAAAGTGTATGAACTTATATTTTAAGTTGTATTAAGGTTTGTCAATGCTTATGAATCTGAAATGTTTCACACTATTGGCTGTTTGTTCTTAGACAAGTTCTGCCTGGGCTGCATATGACTGAACAAAATAAACAAGAACAAAAATCTTCAAACGGAGAAATATTTGCAAAATTTGATTAATGTCTAAAATCTCTGTGCACTGCTTTCTGGAAGGAATCAAAGATCTTGTTTGTTTTCCATAACAAAGAAGGTCTTAATCCATCAAACAGAGAGAATTATGAGAATTAAAACCGTACCACAAAGTTTGTGGCTTTTTAACTCAAACACCTGAAAGACGCCTTATGATCAAATGTGGGAGCCTTCCAACGTGTTATAGTTCTTCTTTAATAACTTTAGCCTTCTGCAGGAGACGATGAGCTCAAGGTGACTTTACTTCATTACAAAAAAACTAAAACTTGAGATGTCCTGTGGACCGAACCTGGACTGAACAGCTGATTTCTAAGAAATAGACCAAATTCACTGACTCTTTGGCTTTTTCACAATGTTCTACTTGATGGGGTTTTTTTATTTTTTGCACAGAACAGAAGTTGGATTTCTTTCTGTTTAGTTTCTCTCAGTAGGAGTCGCATGACAGCAACGCGTTTAAAAATGGAAACGAGTGTCTTTCTTTGTATCTGGAAGGAGTTTCTACAGCTGTGAGACCCACAGTAGCTATTAACAAAGACCCCAATCATAAGGTCTAGCAGCGGCAACTGCAAACCTTCTGATTCCCACGTCACTCTGCAGCTGGTGATCATTGCAAACTCTGGTGGATCGCTTCAAACTCTGTCAGCGACGAATCAGGGAACAGTTTCAGTGGATCATTAACTTGTCTGTAGACACCAGGAGAGCTGGTGGGAGTCCACAACCCACACAGATACACATGCACACACACATACACACACACACACTCTCTCTCTCTGTCTCTCTTCTCCATTACTTTATATTTCCATATAACACACAGACACATGCGGGTGGGCTGCAGACTCGGAGAGGAGATGGGAAACAAACCCTGTCATCTGCCTCCGTGTGTGGGAAGATAAAAACCAACGCGCTTGGTTGTTCTCGCCGCCGCAGACAGAAAAGCACGCCATTTAGCAGTCTGCAAAGAGTCGAAGCGGCTCATCTCGGCAGAACTTACCACCAAAGAGCCAGAGACACTGACAAATTAACGGGACCCTCAGGGACCCCAGCAGATCATCCTAATCGCGATCCCGTTTAAGCCACCTGACAGAGACAAGACCGTCAACAACAATCACGCACTCGTTTCCTTATGCACAGAAACCATATATACATGTTTTCTTCTTGTGATCATACTCTGTTGCATATTTCTTTAACTCTGTCTAAACTATTTTAATAATGACGTAATTTTTTCTTACGTCATAAATATGCCTTCTTTTGCCTAAATGATCACCTTTTGTGAATTTCTACCTAGAATTTCCATCTTATTCTAGTCTGTTCTGTTGTGTTCAGTAAAAGCAGTGAGAGTCCAACCAAGTGGGGAAGTAATATCATTATCAGACAGAGTTAAAATGCATTGCCCCAGAAATGTTACATTCTGTTAAATAATGCATCCAAGCTCTCCCTTCTGACTGCAACATTGCACAAATTATAGTTCAGGATATTGTGCAGCTCCACTACATGCAGAGACCCTAAACACTGAGCCCTGCTGCACCGTGCGGCCAGCTATATATAGATTCATCAGCGGCGTTCTGGTTGATGGAAACATCAAAACCTCCTGGATATCACGGAGGGCGGAGCTACATCTGCAACTCAAACTTAATTTCGGAGCTGATGAGTTGGAGCTGAGGCTCGGCCACCGTTCGTTCCTTCTTGGCTTTTCGTTCCTTCTTGGCTTTTCGTTCCTTCTTGGCTTTTCATAGCCGCCTGTTAGCCATCCTGAAGCCTGATTGGGAAGCTGTGTGGACGAAAACCATGAGCTCATAAAAGCCTTTGAGATCTGAGAAAAAATACTAATAAGAAAGAAGCAGAAAATCCTTTCAATTTCTCTCTCTCTCTTTTTTGTTTCTTTTTTTTTTTTTTTTTTTGGATACCTGAAGTGTCAGGAATTTCATATTATTCCAAAGCAAAGCACCCAAGGGCCCAACCTCACACCCTGCAGAGCCTCCTGGTCATATACATCCACAATCTGCAGCAGAGGAACAGGCACAATGCTGTTCAAAATATGGAATTTCAGTTCCAGGACCTTTTGCACGCAACTACAAAACTAAAAAACACAGGAAGAAGTCAGTTGTATCCCAATGCAACTTTTGCACTTCCGATACGATACCGATATTCCAGCTTTGAGGAGCAGCCAATGCCAACATTGACCCGATGCAATATCATCGCATCGCACAAGCTATGCATGTTTTTATTAGCTATTTTGTAGTGTGAAAGGTTGGAAAAGGCTTGATCAAGTGACATCACTCCAACAGAACAATAGTCAACAACCAATAAGTGTGAGAATTACTGATTGTTATTATTAATCAATTGTTTTGATGCAGGCCGTTATAATCCGATACTTTTCTTTTTTACTGATATCAAACTGATTTGTGATATTGGATCAGGAGAGCCCATGAAGCTTGCATTCTACACAGCTAATTTGACCAAAATGATATATTTTTAAAAAATAGGTCACCAGATTATACGGTTTGTTCCCTTTTACGAAAGAGTAAAAAAAAAATTAATTAGATAGATTTTTATTTTTGCTATTTATTTGATTCGTCAGATTTAAGAACTCCAAACATTTTTGGTTTGTAAATGCATCAATCATAAGCATGTTGGATCCTCTTTGAGTTTCAAATAAATGCTAGAGGCTTAATATTTTTGTTGCATGAATGGGGATGCACTCTAATTCCTTTATTTCCTGCTAGATTTGAAAGTTTCGCCATGCATAAACTGTGGCACGTGTTTCTCTCTTTTTGTGTGTGTCTGTGTAGTTGCCTTGGCTTGACAAACAAACTATGAATCATCCAATCAGGACAAGTAGACCACAAAGGCAACTGAGGAAAACAGAATCCTCATCATTTTGCCATCACTAGGGTTTTGCAATTTCCTCTGCCTCGCTGCGAATCCACAAGTTCTTACATCGAACTCTCTCGGATTTCCTCCAGCTCATGGAGAACACCATCTCTTATTATTTATTTAGATATTTTGTGTATTATTAATTTTTATTTTTTTATTTTTATTTTTTTTACGCAAAACAAAACCGGCTCATATTTTCTGGAGAAAAGCTTAAAATAATTATCTGAGTGAGAGCATGCGGCACGAGTTCGGAGCGTGAGGAACAACTCACAAGATCTTTGGGTGTCTGATGTTCGAAGACGGGATGCTGAACGGGAGACGCGTCTGTGCACAGGTGTGTGAGGAGAATACTCAGATCGGATAATGATCTGACCGTGTTCGAAACGCCGAGCTGCACATGGAGCTGCACATGTCTATACACTCTCTCTGTCTCTCTTTCTCATTTCCCTCAATGAAGAACCTTCAGCCCGAGGCCCTGACCTCGGTTGACATCGTGCGGCGCATTAAAAGCAACGACGACGACGACCGCAGTTTGACTGAGTGTTTTTTTGTTTTGTTTTGGGGGGGGTTCATCCGAAGGAGCGAAGGGGCCGCCTGCTCGAGTCGTTGCGTTTATCTGATGTCGATCAGAGCTCGGCAGTCGGCCCCTGAAACAGAGCTGAAAAGCTTCATTAACGCAGAACAGAGCAGATCCATTAGAGCTCGTTCCTGTCGCTAATGAGCAGCTGCAGCTGCAGGCCTCAAAACTGATCGGAAAAAGATTTCACCTGCTAACAAAGACCCTCAGAGTCACTCATTTGAGCCAGACTGAGATGCTCCGAAAGCCTGTTCTTCACTGAGGAGATATAGCCGATTGGTTTTTATTTTGACGGTGAAACAGTTGAACCAGTCCTTGGAACAGTCTGACATAAAACAGCTTTGAAACTTGCTGAAAGCACAGAACCACCTGTCACCGGTGTGCAAAAGCAGCCGAGAAAACAGAACTGTTAAAAATATATGTATATATGTTCAGTGGGAGAGTCTAACCTCTGGTCGTAAACTCGTATGAAATCTAGCGTGTTCAACTCAGGCTTAAAACTATCAGAAAGATAAATAATAAAATTAAAAAAACTCCCTGTGTTTACGCCAAGATTTACACTTCCTGTATACACTGTTCAGTCTGATGATTCAACCCATTCTCATTCCCTACTTGTCATATATTTATGCTTTTGCAGGTTCCCTCAGCGTCACATGTTGACACGTCGGGTACCCGGGGTTCAACCCTAAGCTTAACCGTAACCCTAACCCTAACCAGATGGTCGGTTTTGGACCCTTAGGGAGCTGTACAACGTTCAATGAGAAAACCCTTCTCATCAATTATAGTTGCAAAGTGGCGTCAACATGTGATGCTGAGTCCCAAACCGTCCCAACTCGTGAATAGCCTATATGACAAGTCGGGAGTGAGAATGTGTTGGATGATTCTAACCCTCTGCTACAGCCAACGAGGAAACAGTACGTTCCCCCCACCGCGTCGGAACCTGCAGGAGGAAGTGAAGGACCTACTGTGGGCTCTTGGGGTAGAACGGCAGCGTGACGTGGCACAGCTCGCTGATGTCGAAGGCCGTGGGTTCGGCGGAGATGGCCTGCCTCTTGCTGCGGTGCTGGTCCGGCTGCAGCACCAGGTTCTTCTGCTGGGCCTGGACCTGCTGAGCCGTGGCGGGCCGGATCACCGAGCGGTACTTGTCCAGCTCGTTCTGCAGCCTCTGGATCAGCTCGTCCTTCTGGTCCAGCTCCAGCTCCAGCTCGTCGATCAAGGCGTCGCGCTGGCGCAGCTCCTCGATCTTCTCCTGCAGAGCGTACTGCAGGTCCCGCAGCGTTCCCATGGTTTTCCTTCAGCTGGTCCCGACAGGACGTCGGGTCCGAGTCTCAACGTCCGCCGCAGCCTGACCTCTTTGGGATCTCCAGGTTCCTGGGAGAAGTCTTTAGGGTCGCCCTGCCAGGTCTTGTTGTGGCTCTCCCTGAGTTTTAGTTTCACTTGTGCGGAAACTTCTCGGTGTAAAAATCTCTTCCAGATTTTCCCAGGAACATCCAGAGGACAAAGGACTTTCAGAAACTTTCCAAATGTTTCTTTTGGCTTAAAACCTTTGTAACTCCAGAGTTCTTTATCCTTTACACCAGCTACAGCTTTTTAAAAGTCTTTAACATTTTCTTTCTTCTTTTTTGCTTGTCAGGGTACCTGTGTTTGCTGTTGGTCCAAATCCATTTAACTATCAAATATTGTGGAAATTGCTGCAGTTCTTTTTCTGCCTGGGTGCCTTCAGGCAGTTCCCAAAGTTTCCCTTGGATTTCTTTTAGTAGGCTACCTACATATCTGAGAATGTTTGAGGGAGGAAAAAACAAAAAGTGGATTGGTTCCACAATCTGATGTCTATGGGGCTGGGGGATGCTTAAATTGTTTTTGTGGTGAGGTTTGAGGTTGGGTGGAATCAGGTGATGAACAGTGATTTACACAGGAAAAACTCTGGAAAACAGATTAAATAATAATAGATAATCCCGCGGGTCACGCTTCCCATCCCGTTGATTAAATCCAATCAAAACAAACCGCATGATTTAAAAACAAACAAACAAAAAAAATGATGCAGGATTCCTCTCGATATATGAAATGGGGGGGGGGACTGAAGACGTGAGGAGTAATCCAGTGAACAACTAACACGAGCAAAGTTTACAATCAGTCTGAGAGAAGGATAATCCCACAGAAGGGGCTGCTCCGGGTTTATGTCCGCTGGAATATTTTTACGCGGAGAATAAGGAACCAAACGTCCGTCAGTTGGATTAAAGTGTGAAAACGGAGGCGCTGGAATCCGGCAGCGCACATTTTATTCCCGACACACACACACACACACACACGCACACACAAAAGAAAAGAAAAAGATGCGTTCCAATACCACCTGGAGACAAGAGACAGGAAGCCAAGCGCCTCAAGTTGGATGTTTAGGGAGATGAGAGGAGAAACGCAGATTGACAAAACAGATGCTGCAAAGCCGCGAGTCCGGAGGAGTCCGGAGCGCTGATCCACTTCCAGTGTGAATAGTTTAATCCGAAACAGTTGGAGTTTAAGTGGAGGTCGAGGCGAGGAGAGAAAAAGTGAGAGAGAGAGATAGAGAGAGAGAGAGAGAGAGAGAGAGAGATTTTTTGATTTTTAAAAACTCATTTATTCACTCAGTGGTGAAACATAGGAACATTCAACACAACATCAAATTAGCACCTTCATAAATGACAGTTCAGAATCACTTACAGTAAATAAAACACTTTCATAATCCCAAATATTCTGAAAAATATTCAGTTCATCCATTTTTAAATAATATTTATATTCTAACATCACTCTTGCTCTCACCATACTCTTAAAAATTTTTACACAATCAATATTCTGTTCATTGTTAATTTTAAATTTTCTACTCAAATATGTTGCAAGCTTTGCTTGACCAAGAAAAAAATTTAACAACCGTCCAATTTTCTTTTTTCTTTTGCCATATAAAAAACCAAAAATATAAGACTGTTCTGTAAAACTTTCACCAAATAACTTCCAAATATCTCCCAGTAATGAAAATAAATCCACTAATCTAAAACATTGTACAAAACAATGAAAGATAGTTTCTCTTAATAAACAAAAGGGACATTTATCTGAAACAGCAGGATTAATAATAGAAACAAAAGCATTAACCGCAATAATACCATGCAAAATTCTCCATTGTAAATCACCAACATTTTTAGTCAATGGTGGTTTGTAAAGTAATCCCCATACAGGTTTCGCCTCAAAACCAACTTTAAAATAATCTCTCCAAGGAGTATCTTTTTTATCTTTTAATTTTACTTTGTTCAAAGCTTTAACACATTTCATATATATTATCTTTCCATTCACAGAGTCCAAAAGTGTCCATTCATTTTTTCCTTTAAGAAAATTCCAGGGCATTCAAGGTCTTTCATTTGTGGCTTAAAACACAGCTTAAAGAAGGGATCTGTTTTATCAGGTGTTAAAAGTCCATCAAACCATCCTTTTATAAGTCTTTTTTCTTTTTCTGACAACATTCGCTTAAGCGCTGTCATCATAACGCCTACAATTCTTAAAGAGTGAATCTCCAATCTTCGAGCCAAAGGAACAACATCATCCATTTCAGATCCAACGAGTTCAAGCAGATGTTTCAGCGTAAAAACCCCCCTTTGCACCAACAGTTCAGAAATCAGAGCCATGTTTTCCCAAGCTGAACCTAATCGTGATCCCTTGATGACGGGTTCCAGTAATAACCAATTTAAAGACGTGGATATTTCAACTCTCTTCGTTTCCATGAGGTTCCAAGATTTTAACACACTAACATAAAAAGATGACAAACACTTTACATTAAATTTTGAAAGGTCGACAATAAACAAAGTTTTACCAAAACCTAAATTACCTACTTTTGAAAGAAAACATTCTGTAATTTGTCTCCACAAAACATTTTGATCACCATACAAAAAACTCTGTAAAAACTGTAATCTGAAAGCTGCTTTCCTACTTTCCAAATGAATCAGACCTTGCCCTCCTTCTTCCTTTGGTAAAAACAAAACACTCTGAGGGACCCAATGTAATCTGTCCCAAAAGAAATTTAAAATAATAGTCTGTAATTTTACCAAAAGACCTTGTGGAGGTTCCAGAACAGATAAGCGATGCCACAAAGTTGAAGCAACCAAATTATTAATAATTAGTGTACGGCCTCTGTAAGAACAGCGTGGCAAAAGCCAGTGCCATTTCTTTAATCTACCCTCCACCAGTTCAATTAAACCTTCCCAATTTTTCATGACCTCTCCTTGATCCCCCAAATAAACACCCAAATATTTAAATCCATTTTTTGACCACATTAATTCATCAGGTAATTTTGGTTTTTGCTTTGTCCACTTACCTACTAACAAAGCTTTACTTTTGCTCCAATTAACTTTGGATGAAGAAATTTTACCAAAACACTCAATAATTTTAATTAAAGTAAAAACATCAGACTCTTTTGTTATTGCCACAATAATATCATCCGCATATGCAGAAAGTTGAAAAGGTAAAGAAACTTCACTTAATTTTACACCCTGTAACCTTTTCCTAATTTGACATAATAAAGGTTCAATACTCAAAGAATACAACATTCCTGACATTGCACAACCTTGGCGAATACCTCTCTTTACATTAAAAGGTGCACTTAAACCACCATTGACTTTCAATACACCTTCAATGTCACAGTAAAGGGTTTTTATCATGGCAATGAACCCAGAGGAGAAACCAAAAGCTTTTAAACTATTCCATAAATATTGGTGCTCCACTCGATCAAAAGCCTTTTCTTGGTCAATAGAAATCAGACCAAAGTTTAAACCCAATAAATTAGAGACGTCCAAATAATCTCGAATTAATGTTATGTTATCTCTTATTGATCTGCCAGGGATGCAATAAGACTGATCAACATTTATGACTTGATCAATCACTCTTCTCAGTCTGCATGCCAGAACTTTTGAGAAAATCTTGTAGTCAGTGCACAACAGACTAACAGGTCTCCAGTTCCTTATTTCGTAAAGATCACCCTTCTTAGGGATAAGAGTGAGCACAGCTCTTCGACAGCTAAGGGGTAACATTCCCCTTGCCACACTGTTATTAAGGACTTCCAACAGATCTTCAGCCAACACAGGCCAACACGATTTATAAAATTCCACAGGCAGGCCATCCATTCCTGGAGCTTTGCCATTTTCCATGCTCAGCAGCGCCTCCTGCAGTTCTTTCAACGTTAGAGCATGCTCCAAATTGACATTGTCTTGATCCGACACTTTTGGTAAATCATTAAGAAACTCTTCCGTCATCACAGAGTCTTCTCTAAACTCACTGGCATATAACGTTGAAAAAAAGTCCACAGCTCTTTTCCGCAGTTCAGTGGGATCTGTCAACTCTTTTCCATCTTCAGAACGAAGGCAATGAATGAGACGATTTTGTCCATTTTTCTTTTCCAAACTGAAGAAGAATTTTGAGGGAGCATCCATTTCAGAAACATTTTGAAAACGTGAACGTACCAGAGCTCCCTGCGCTCTGAGCCCAAGCAGATCAGTCAGAGCAGCTTTTTTTCGTTTGAGCGCCTGAATATGGCCTCGATTTTCTGTGGACTCGCAAAAACTCTGGAGATCCACAATTTCAATCTCTAATTCTTCAATAGATTTTACCATTTCTCTTGTAACATTGTATGTGTATTGATTACAAAACTGTTGAATTTTAATTTTACCAATATCCCACCACTGCTGTACAGATGCAAACTGACATTTTAAAAGTCTCCATTGTTTCCAAAAAAGAAAATCCTTTTTTAAAACATCCATCATTTAACAAGACAGTATTGAAATGCCAATATGCACTTTTAGGTCTTAAATTATTTATAAATACATTTCCTATGACCATTCCATGATCAGAAAAGCCCACTGGACACAAAGTGCATGATCTAAATATTTGTAAATGATGCCCAAAACAATAAAACCTATCTAATCTTGCCAAAGTAACATAATTCTCTTTACAATGAGCCCAGGAATATTGCCTTATATTTCCATTTTTAAGACGCCACACATCAGCTAAATCATAAGTTTCAATAATACATTTCAAAATTTTCCTTGAATGTATATGTGGCTCCAAATGATTTCTATCTAAATCATCTATTGTACAATTAAAATCCCCTCCTAAGAATAAGTAATCTGTTGACACGCAATTTGATAGTGTATCTGCTAACTTTTCTAAGAAAACACAACGTTCACCTGAATTCACAGGAGCATATACATTCAGTAAAATAAATGTTATATTTTCATACTTAACAGTAACCTTTAACAATCTTCCAGATATAACATTTTCAATTTCTATAGAAACTGGAAGAAAATTTCTTGAGAAAAGAATAGCAACTCCTGCACTTAGTGACGTTTATGACTCAAAACAAGATTTCCATCCCATTCTTTCTTCCAATCAACCTCATTGTCAACATCACTGTGAGTTTCTTGAGCAAAGGCTATATCAATACCTTTAGATTTTAATAGTTCAAAAAAAACAGCCCTTTTTTTACCATCTCTTGCACCATTTAAGTTTAAAGATGAGATTTTAAAACAGCTCATAATGACACAAAAAAAGATCCAAAGAAAAAAGAAAGTACAGCGTTCCATTTGCTGTTTTTTAACTTTCATGTAACTCACTTAATTCGAGCTCTGACTTTTTGCACCAGTTTTCGAAGTCTGTATACTTCAGTGTCCCTTAACCCATCAGATGTCCTTTGTCTCATTAACCATTTAACTGAGTCTACAAACAATTTTCTATTTGGAAAAAATCGCTCACGACTACATCTCTTTTTCCTTTTGTTACTTCCAAAAATCTTCTTATCTGTTCCAGACTGTAACCATTAGTACTCTGACCATCAGGAATAGAGGAATCAGAAGATTCTCTATCACTATCAGAATCAGATAAAGCCTCTGAATCACTTTCTTTCTCACCCTTTTCTTTTAACTGAGTCTTTTTAGGTTTTATCCCTTTAGATTCTTTACATTTTCTTTTAGTCTTTGGTACTTTAAAAACACTTTCATCATCCCTGATCAAATTTTCTCCATTCTGAACTAAGTCATCAACATCCATTTCATCATGTAATCCTTCTTGTGTTGTCATTTGACTCCCCCCTTCACCAGAAGCATTAACATCGTCAATGTTACATTCTGAAACATCGGACTGTTTTTTTTCTCCTGCTCCTTCCTCAACATTAGTTTCTAGAGCTCCTTCCCTAGCAGCAGCCACCGAGGCTCCCTCCTCAGCTGCCCCCACTGTAGCTCCATTGACAGTATCCGCTGATGTCCCTGGTTCTGGATTTTCGCTAACCTGAACAGTCTCTTTTTGAATATTTTCAGGGCAATTACGAACTGAATGGCCCTCCTGGTGGCATCCAAAACACCTCATAGTTTCCGTTGTCGCAAAAATTGTGTAATCAAACCCATCAACTTTAAATTTCATCACTATGCTCAGTTCTTCAATATCATTTTTAAGAATCATAAATACTTGTCTTCTAAAAGACACAACGTGTTTCAACTTTGATGATTTGCAACCTGACGGAAGCATTTTCATTGTCGACACGACCTGACCGTGACGTGACAATTCTTTCAGTAACACATCATCGCTGATGAAAGGTGGCAAATTAGACAAAATGATCTTCTTAGCAGGGTTCATTAAAGGAAAAACAGTAGTTTGCGTACTTCTCAAAACAATTCCCCTCTCAACTACGCAGTTCACCTTCTCAATCGAGTCCAAAAACAGAACCACTGCATTGTTCATCCTGGACGCTGCCTTCACACTTTCGCACCCAACAATTTCCCCAACAGCCAAACCACACTCCTCTACCGAAAAGTCCACGCCAACTGGTATTTTAATACCATGTCGACGTGAAAGGCTCTTAAAGCCTGCAGCACTGTAACTTTTCCCGGCCATCTCACCAAGCTAAAAAGCTTGGTGCTGCCGGAAAAAAAATTTATTAAACACCAGTGAAAACAGAATATATTAAAGTGCAAGACAAAAGAAACACCACCGTGAAAAGTGAAGTTTAAACCTTTAGAAAACCTCGCACTCGTTCTCCGTCCACTCCCCACATGCAGCAAACGCTCACACATGCGCACTCGAGAGAGAGAGAGAGAGAGAGAGAGAGAGAGAGAAGGAGGAGGAGGAGGAGGAGGAGGAGGAAAGTTGGGCTGCCTCCGCTCCTTTTCGTCACCTGTCGTCTTCATCTTCATCACCTGTCCTCCAGCTGCTACTCCTCGCCTGCGCTGCTTCAGTCAAAGTTTTCTATGCACAGATGGAGAAAAAAAACTACCTAAATGTTCATCTTAAACCAACCCAAAAAAAAGTATTTATTTATTTATTTTGCAGGAATAAGCCGTGGCCAGAAAGAATGGATATTACTGTAAACTGCTCTAAGAAAGTTCAGGGAAAACAGATGAGATGAAAGCTTTCAAGAGATGCGTTCATGTCCAAATTTAAAAATGATAAAACCAAGGAACAATACAATTTTTCAAACTTATGAGACTTTAGCAAAAGTTTTAAATATATCTGCTTTAAAGTGTTTCAATTTGACAGTTTTTTTTTCTCATGTGAAATAAAAACAGGAGGTATAATAAATAAATAAAAAAAAAACAGAGCCCGGTTTACGTTTAAAGTCTGATTCATCCCGTAAATCTGCTCTTAACAGCCTTAGCGGGTAAAATAAACGTGTTGGACAGAATGTCTCCAGTTTAGACCAGAACTGTGAGCCTGGTCCGGTTCTCTCTATTTATATAAACCTTCTGTGTTGGCGTCGGTGTTTGTCCTGCTGTGTTCAAACTGCCAGCATGTTCCTGCAGCTGCTGCAGAGATATTTGAGGAAATGACAGCGAATTCGTCCGAGAACAGACGTTTACACGATGGGGAAATATTCCATGATCTCACACAGAACATTATTGTTTTTGATTATTTTTGTTATTTTTCGCTGCCAGGGATCATATTTCATAATGTTCTGATCAGAATAGAGGCATCACGGACTGAGGGATGATCAAACTATATCTAGTCTGCTGGAGACAAATCATTGACCGGAAGACTTTGTGATCAGTGTGCTCCCTCTGCTGGAGGCTTACTGTCGTTACAACCAGGAGACAAAAACTGGAAGAATCTTTTCTATTGTTATTGTTTCTCAAATGAATATGATGCTCGTTTCCTCTGGAACGAAACTGTTTCAAACTGAACTTGTTTTTCCACTCCCAAAATCCTGTGTTTATCAGAAATTTAATTAAACTAATAATTTACAGTTTTAGCGTGTATTTGGAGGGAGGGGGCAGGGGCTGATCTGAAACAATCAGGAAAAACTAAATTAGCTTAAAAGTCATTGCTACTGATCTTAGGCTGGACATTGTTCACCCAAACCAACTACGCTGGAAGGAATCAAACGCACCCAGTACAGCACCTTCTTTCTATTGGCTGAGAGGTTGCCAGGCGACTGTGCCAAAAGTTGTTTCCAAAAGCGAGCAGAGACTAAGTCTGAGCGCGAGGAGAAGTTTTGAGTAGAGTAGAATAGAATAGAAATATTCTTTATTGTCTCATAGTGGGGAATTTCAGAATAACAGCAGGCATGTCAGTTTACAAAAAGATATAGTATTAAAAATATATGACAAAAAAAAACAAAAAACAAAGACTTATATATTGTACAGTAAGAACAAGATCTTAACATAAAAATACTTTGAAATACTAGCCAGGATGAAAATATTTATTGAGTTTGTTGGGAGCATTGGTGATTATAGTCTAACATCTGTTCAAATGTGGAGGAAAAAAAAGACATTATGTCCACAACAACACTGACTGACTCTTCAATTGTTTCATTCCATTCTTTTCTTTTTCTGCTGCTCATTTCTTCATTTTACACCTTTATCTGATCACAAATAACAATATGAGCCGAGTAAATTATCAAAATGAATTAAGATACAAAAAAGAAGTGATAGAGCCAAAACATGCTTAAATGTAACATATTTGTCCCACTTTGTCTTATTCTGATATAATATAATACCAAAGGTCGACTCCATTATGAAAGCAATATCAATAGTATTATCAATACTTTTGATCAGAAAGATTTTCTGACCCCTAGCAACAATCCTCACAACATCTGTAAGCTGCTGGAGAGCCCTCTGATCCAGATCCTGTCGGTCAAAGGCCTCTTGATGCTCACACACACACACACGCACACACACCCACACACACAGGACTGCCTTAGTGTGTCCACAGATAGCAGCAGGTTAAACATTAACAACTTGCAGCTTGTAAAGCTAACACCAGGACAGTGAACCTTTGGAGTTTGATATGATGTGATCACACACATACACACACACACGCACACATGCGTGCAATCTCACGCAGGGGGCTCTGACCACACACTCACACTCAGAATGACACAGCTCTGATCGGAGGGAGGTGATCTCTGAAATTGCTCAGGTGAGTTTTTAAGATTTTTTACTCCAAAAAATTGGTCCGAAAGCATCAAACTTGGGAGAGAGAGAGAGCGGATGTGAAGTAAGTGTCGCTCGCCCTCTCTTTTCTCTTCTGTGTGTTCAAGCTGAAGGCTGCAAACTGAGCAAACAGGCCTAGTTTGCGGCAAGCGAGCGCCGTCCAGCAGCTGCTGGAGCTCCTTCTGCCAGTGAAAGTGTTTCTGTTGACGTTTACAGACCAGTTAAATGTCCTTACTGGGGTGTAAAACTGGGAGCTCTGGTTAGTAGTTCAATCAGAGGTAAACCAGACAAAGCCAACAAAAGATGAATCCTGTTACCATGTTCATTTTTTTTTCTGTAATTTACATAAAGCTTTTCTTCCAAATAGTCTCTGTGAGATTCCAGAGAGAAGTTGTGTTAACACTTAACATTGAATCTCATTTAATTTACCTAAAATATTTTGTGAAAAGAACATTTTTTTATTGGATCCTGAAAGTCCTGATTAAACTCAGTCGGATCATCAGTCAGCAGCAGGATCTGCTGCAGCTCCTAAACTATTGTCCTACATTATAAATGAGATAATTCAGATGATTAATGTGATGTAATTTTAACATCAGATTGATTAAACTTTTGATTCAATCATTTTTCTTGCTGGAATGTTATGTATTACTTAAATCCTTTTCCCACACAGAGGCACATCGTCACTGAGCATGTGCAGTTAATCAGCCAGTTCATTTATGAGGCTCTGACTCACAGCAGGAGATATCTCAGGATATTTCATAGGAAGAAAAAATATCTCAATTAAAATACAAATTTAAACTGTGACATTTTGTCAGATTGTTTTGAAAAAAAAAATCGTATTTTTTAAATGTAAAAAAAAACATTATTATTTTTAAAATCGTCTATCATAACACTTTTCAAATATTAGTAAATTACTTTTTGTTTTTTTGTATTTCTTCATGTACATCTTTACCTTAAGGAAATTATTTTCAAGTGGTTCAGTTGCTGTCCTTATTAGTGTATTACTAAAATCTAAATCTATTTCAGCGCCAAATATGTTCAAGTTAATTTAATACTGATTAAATCAACTTTTTCGGACAATCACTGCCATCTGCTGGCCGCAGAATAAACTGCTCCTCCATTTCTCCTCATAAAGTTTTATACGCAGGCCCTTGAGTATTTTTGACTTTTTTAGAAAACCAGGAGGGATTTAATCAGCACGTCTCAGTTTTCCTGTTAGTTTGATTTATCAAAAACATTCTTATAGAAAGTGTTCAGATTACAAACAATCAGAATTCAAACACAGCAAATAATTACAGGTGATGAGATTAGCATTTCCTCTTTAAATAAAATGAGATTATTTTCTGTCAGAATTTTATTTAATTTATACATTTTAGTGTGAGTAAACGTGAGCTTCCTTTGCTAATTCAAAATTAAATTGGATTCAAGAATGAAAACATTCTAGACTTAAAAAAAAAAGTCTCTTTAGATACTTCGGTATTGTGTTCTTCAACAGTCACTATGCCTCATTGCAACTTGAACAGGGTGTTCTTTTGCCTGAGTATTGGAGTATATATTACGTGTCATATGATAGATGTGTTTCTTAATGGAGGAGATGGATCCTGAACCATAAATATTCATAACCATCATGATGTATCCGCAGGACGACAGAGGCTTTGATTTCACAGATGAGGAAAATGAACTCAGACGTAGAGCTGCAACTGTTTCCAATGAGGAAGTCGTTCCATATGGAAATAAAGGAGCAGCAATCTCCTTTCTGCCGAAACCAGAAATCTAGTTTTGTGTTAGTTTCTGCAGCTTTAATTGTCTGACGAGCCAATAAAGGAGGATCATCACGGCTGCTGTCGGAAGGGCAAAAGTTGAAGCTGATTGGCTGATAGAGTGATTGATCAAAAAACAGACATGATCTGTGCTCCAATATCTGATTACGTAAAACTGAATGAAGACGTGAAATGAGCCCTAATTATTTTTATTAGTTTTGCCTTTTAGTCAGTTTATCCAGAAGACGCTTATTGATAAATGTTGAAAAAATTAGTTTGAGCTAAAAAGCCACTATGTCTTCTGAGAGTTCATCACTAATGGCGGCCATGTTGGGACAGTGTCGGTCTAGGATTCCAAACTGGATTTCTGACATGCGGAGAGCCTTCTGATTGATTTATCGGATTCAGACGGAAAGCTTTTTGTTCGTCCTTGTTCTTGTAAATGGAGTCAGCAGTTTGAAGACAATCTGGTTCCTCAGTTTAGCCAAACTGTTTGGAGTCCTACCAGCAAGGGCAGCTGATGTTTGAATGTTTGAGAAAAAAAATATTCAATTTTGGCCGGCATAAATTTTGAAGAATACCTGCAGAAGTTTTCCTTGAGCTAAACTGCCGGAAAGCATGAACAGATTCATTTGGCATTCGGGAGCAAAAGCATAAAGTTTTTTCTTGGAGCTTACTGGACACATTCGGAATATAAATGCAGTCATTTGATCTCTCTTCTCTATTCTATTCCATCTGTTTCATTTCATGAAATCATTCCAATTGGTTTTCTGATAAGGATAGAAGAATTTCTTTAAAGTCTGGAACACATTTGACCATTTTTACATTAGATAGTGACCGACCCATGTTGACTGATTTAAAAGTTCCTCAAGATGTACTAATACAAAAATAAATGAAAAAAAAAAAAAACCTCACACAAACATTATGCTTTTTTTAAATTTATTACAACACAACATCCCAGGTCTTCATAATGTGACCTGGAGTGTTTTGGTTCTGGTTATACGAGCCGAGGGTTTTTACGATGGGGGGCGTTCCGTCTTGTTTGGGTCACTATTTGCTGAATAAATTCAGCGAAAGCTCGACCTGATATCGGCTATGGCAGGTTTCCGCCCTGCGGGACGGTGAGACGGACTGTCAGGCTGTCCACGGTCTCTGTTAATGATCAGCCGGCAGACCTTGACCTCCCCGCCGCTCATATCTGCCGCTCAGATTGGGAAAAACAAGGCGAGGAGGTGCAGATCTATGAGTACATGATGTCTCAGCAGGGACACGAGTTGATTCAACAGAGGGCTGCAGGCGGTTCCACCAAATATGACTGAGACAAAGAACAAAAAAAAAAAGAGGGAACAAACTGTGGATCTAGCGATTTATTCAATTTCAGCATTCAGTCGTCTTTGATAGGAATCAATATGTCACATTGTGGGCACAAATTGCTCGCTATTTTTTAAAAAGTCACATTTAGGACTGGACTTTGGCTCCGCCATTTCAAAACATACATTTTCCCCCTCATATCAAATCGTTCTGTTCCTAATTTGAATATATTCTGGGACTAAAAAAAATTAAGCTTTCACCTTTCTAGCAGACACCTGAAAGTTTTGTCAAAACTTTATTTGGTTTGGGAATTGATTCAACTTGACAACTACCTCATGTTCATCGGATGAAAACTAATCCCACAGCATGATGCTGCCGCCGCCGTTTCTTACAGCGGCCATTGTGATCCTGTGAAGTATCTAGTCTCCTCCAAAGCTGCTGTTGACCTGTTGACAGCCTCCTTGACCAGTTCCAGTTACCTCTATTCATTACTTTTACATAAATGTCCACTTTTAATAAAGTCATCGTTGTTGGGGGGGGGGACATCAAAAATGAAACCTGCTTTATGTCTGTTACTGCAGTGAGCACCCCTAATTTCCCTGATTCACAAACTGCTGTTAATCACACCCAATGGAATCCAATCAGAAGGGAAGTGGGGACGGGCTGGCGGGGACGCAGAAAGAGGCCGCTCTTCGGGCGCTCACCCAACGGACAGGATACCAGCTGAGACAGGTAAGGAGGGAACCTGAGCGCCGAGGGGAGTTCTCCCCATGCTGCTGCTCCTCATTTTGGGGTTCTGTTCTTCAGGAGAACGGTCAGCGGCGGTACGGTGGCCCACCACCTGACTGGGACGGACCACCGCCTGAGAGAGGTAGTGAGATCTTTGTGGGGAAACTCCCAAGAGATCTGTTTGAGGATGAACTGGTTCCATTGTGTGAGAAGGTGAGGCATTATGGAATAATTTGAGGAATATGTCCCTTGATGTCAGTTTTGCTTTTTTTTGCTTTTTTTTTCAATGTTCTGGCATTCTCTGCCCCTGTCAACAGTTTGGTAAGATCTACGAGGTGAGGATGATGATGGACTTCAATGGGAACAATAGAGGTTACGCCTTTGTCACCTTCACCAACAAACAGGAAGCCAGGACAGCTATGAAGCAGCTTAACAACTACGAGATCAGGTCAGAGCGGTTCTTCACCTCCAATGACAGCCTTTGCAATTATCCATTTTAAAACACCCATATTCATTTAAAACTACCTTACTGCTAGCACATAACCCTAACCCTAAAAACTGAGCCAACCATCCATCTAACCCTGAATATTATCAATTTACATGTCACCAACCAGAGTAACTATACTATCAATTGACCAAACACTTCACATTTTATGTGACCAGACCAATTCACATCACCATTAGTTCCTCAGTTGATCATAAAACGGTTTCACCAACACTGGGACAAAAATTTACAGTTTCATTAACAGTCCAAGACCATAACCACCTTCTTCTATAGACTGCTGCTTTGTTTTCCCAAGTACAGAGAGGTGTCAGCTGTGTAGATCAGAATACTGGTTTAAATCGACATTCCTACAATGTTTTTCTCTCCGTCTCCCAGGAACGGTCGCCTGCTCGGCGTCTGTGCCAGCGTGGACAACTGCCGTCTGTTTGTCGGGGGCATTCCTAAAACCAAGAAGCACGACGAGATCCTAGTGGAGATGCGAAAGGTCACAGACGGCGTTGTGGACGTCATCGTGTACCCCAGCGCTGCAGACAAATCCAAGAACCGAGGCTTCGCCTTTGTTGAGTACGAGAGCCACCGGGCAGCTGCCATGGCCAGACGCAAACTCCTGCCAGGTAGAGACCGCAAACTCTGGAGATCCATGCAGTTCCTTGGGCCAATTTTGTCTCAAAATTACTAGAGATGTTTCAAATCCATCGGTGTGCGTTCAATTTCGAGATGCTGAAAATATGCAGGCTGATTTCACACCGGGGAAGTGAACACATGCACCTTGCATAGCTGGTAACAAACCTTAATATCATCAAGAGAACATCATAAAAACAGTCAAAGTCTTCAGCTGTCCAAATGTCAGCAAATCAAAGCCAATTTTACTGCTGATGGGTTCTCATGATAAGACAGCACATATTGAAGATGGGGTTTTAGCAGCAGAAAATTAGTTTCCAGTGTTTTTCTGTAAAATCAAAACGACGTCCATTATGACAATCTTGATCCACATCCAGCTCTCAACGTAACCTAAACTACACACATTATCAAATCTTCAGGTCGGATCCAGTTGTGGGGTCATCCCATTGCGGTGGACTGGGCGGAGCCTGAGGTGGAGGTTGATGAGGATACCATGGCAACCGTAAAGATTCTGTATGTGAGGAACCTGATGTTGCAGACCCCTGAAGAAACCATCGAGAGGGAGTTTAACAGCCTGAAACCAGGTATGACCGGACTCTCTGCTTTCAGATTGTGCTTAAATGCAGCGGACAAGATCCTCTTAAATTCTTATCTGTTTGTTTCAAGCTACTAACACACAGTCAGGATAGTCTGCAAAACTTTACCGAAAAACAAAATTCCTAAAAGCAATTTTTTTAATTTTTAATTTATTCAATCCAAAAGTTGACAAAAAGCTGGAAACTCCAAACAAAACATATTCTGCCTGGTAAAAAAATATATTAAAATTTGATTGGATCATTCAGAAACAAATATGTTTTAATAGAAGAGAGCAAAAATAAACTTTCGAAGTCTAGTAAAAAAATGTAAAGATCAACCAAAAAATATATTTAAAATTTCAAATAAAAACCTTAAAATTTTCTGAAAGCATTAACATGTTTTGTATTTAGAAAATAAGCAATTAATTAAGGCTATTAGCCATTATTACCATAAACACATATGATCATATATATATATATATTTTTTTTTTTTGCAGTATGTGGGTTTCTTTGCATTATGAATACATTATGTGAAATGGGTGGAGCTCCAGGTAAGTGAAAAGTGTCAAAATGAGAAGCCATTAAAGGCGTCGTTGCGTTGCAGGTGCAGTGGAGCGAGTGAAGAAGATCAGAGACTACGCCTTCGTACATTTCAGTCAGCGAGAGGACGCCATCAACGCCATGAACGCGCTCAACGGGAAGGTCAGCTCTGCCCTGCCCCCATTTCTCTGCTGTTTGCATGTATATTCCAAAACTTCTTAGGGAAAAGGAATACGTTCTGCAAAATAAATGCTAGGAAGCGAACACACAAAACCCCGCACAAGAAAAATAATAGGAGGAGAAGAAGAAGAACTTGTTAAAAATTCAAAACTATTAATTCTAAACAATATTATTGCTTTAAAATTCCATTTTTGGTGGCGGACAAATTTCTCACCGTTTGGTAAAAGAAAACAATGATGACCAGGGCATGAAGAAACAAGCACCCAGACTGTTTCCTCATAGAACATACAGCACGTCGTCTCCATAGCTACCATCAAAACATCTGCATAAAACAGTAGGAATCTTGATGGCAATGAGCTGACGAGGAAAAATAATTTCACCAGCAATAATCGCAATAAAGTACAGCATTCCAAAAATACAACTGAGATTGATTTTGTTTTTAGGCGATGCACACAGAATGATCATCGAGAGGTAAACTCCTCTCTCCTCTCTCCGCCTGCAGGTGGTGGATGGCTCGCCCATCGAGGTGACTCTGGCCAAGCCGGTGGATAAGGACAGCTATGTCCGGTACACCAGAGGAACCGGAGGAAGAGGAGGCTCGGTTCTGCAGACCGACTACACGGCCTACACTTTGGGACAGGTGGGACTGGGAACTCTAAGCTCTAACCTGAATACTAAAAAGGATTTGTAATATCCAAACAGGCATTCTTATACATTAGGCATATTCAGGAAGGAATTTGAGCACAGAGGAGCCTTGAACTGAACCTACAGTAAATGTATTTATGACGAAATGAGTACAAGCTTGGAGTGTAAGCATCATTATCCCAAATTACAACAGGAATTTACCTTGTAGCACATAACTGCTGACATAACTGCTGCAACTGTAGTGCAGTGTATTATGATATTTTCTATTGTCGTCATAGCTTTATCAGATTTTAATGCATCTATATGACACAGTTGCAGAACATCTCTGTCCGGACCGTTAATGCATCATGGAATAAATCTAGACTTGTACAGAAATCATAGAACAAATCAAAGGTGGACACAACAAAAGATTTAGAGGAACAAATTGTTATCTACAGAAAAATTTCAATAAGTAGTGAAATAATTATAACACAACAATTCAGTTTTAAAAAAAATAAAATTAAAGGCTGGGGGGGATGGTTTGTTCGTTATCTAGCTTATGAAAATTCCTTCATTAGAAAGTTGAGTGGGAACATCGTGAACATGAAAGCCATAAAGTAGACCGAGTTGAACCTGAACCTCATTCACAGATAAACAGGAGATAAGGAGCTGATAATGAGCTAAACTCTGAGTTCCCAGAAACTCTCTGTATTACTGTTCCGCAGTGTTGTCAAGATTGACAAAATATAAATAAATCATAGGACGTCAAACGACTTCATCCAGTGGCCAGTGTGGACCAGTGATGGTAGCACCAAACCCAGGAACAGGAGCAGGAACTAAAACATTTAGAACAGGAAAACAAGTTTTAGCTATACTTTTGTTTACCTGAATTTTCCAGAGCAGTGGAGGGATTTATCAGGGGCACCACAAGCAGAGAGACAAAAAGCAACAAAGATTTTGTTTCTGGGTGCAGCCAGTGTTATAAATTGTTGCAAAGAACCCAAAGATATAAAGTAAGCCAAGTATAACAAAATCCAAAGTAATACAAGTTAGCTTCAACTATAGACATCTTAAAATAAAAGGCAAACTTCCTCTTCTGCTTCCGTTTCTCCCAGGTGTACGATCCCACTACGGCGTACCTTGGTGCTCCCGTGTTTTATGCCCCCCAGGCCTACGCCGCCATTCCGGGTCAGTTCCGTTTCCCAGCAGCCAAAGCTCACGCGGGAGGTAGAGGTCTGATCAGGACGCCGTCGGTCAGAGGTGAGGACGCTCTCTCTGTTCACATGAATTGGAGAACATAATGGAGGCAGAGCTGCTATCAGATCTTGATTTGATAGCAGAATCTGCTTAATCTAATGCTGAAGCTCCTCCCCTCGACACAGACCGTCCAATCGCAACTCTGCTGCTGTTGCAGATAAATTGGATTTAACAGCGACTTCTCTTTATTTGCTTTGAGTTGCACCTGTGGCAGGTGTGACGCAGAGGGGTGGATCTTCCTGAATCATGTCGATGTAATGAATGTGGTTTAAAAATCAGAGTATTTTACGGTAGGAATCATGTGAGATCCTCTGAATCAGCTGAAGTTTGGTTAAAAAAAATAAAATAAAATTCACCAGAAAAATAAGAAATCACGTAGCTGTTATCTTTGTTATTAGTATTTGTTGTGATTTATTAATTGTGTGATTCTTCTTTCTTGCTGATTTCCGGTGATTTGATTGATTTACTGCCTCTCCGATCTCCTGTAGAAATTTACATGACTGTACCTGTAGGGGCGGCGGGGGTACGAGGGCTGGGTGGGCGGGGCTACTTGGCCTACGCAGCCATGGGACGAGGGGGTGGAAGTAGCGCCTCCTACGGGCTGAAGGGGGACAAGCAGGCCGAGGAAAAGCTGTATGACCTGCTGCCGGGGATGGAGCTGACACCGATGAACCCAGCTGCCATGAGCCTCAAGGGCACCGGCATCAAACCACCGACTCAGGTAATGGGACGCATTCAACATATTCCGACTTTTTCCTGACATTTTTCAGGAATTTGAGAACGGAGAGAAACGTTTCTAATGTCTACATGACTCCTCAACCGAAAGCCTTTGGCTCTTGGTTCTCAAAAGAGCATCATTTATCCTCCAAACTGCGATGTGGAGAAACTATGACTAATGTGGAACTTGGAAGTTCTTCCCCCAAGGTGAACACCTCCACCTGTCTGTGCTCCCGTCAGGTCCTGGAAGAGCTGTGTCAGAAGAACAACTGGGGTCAGCCCGTCTATCAGCTCCACTCGGCCATCAGTCCGGACCAGCGGCAGCTGTTTCTCTACAAGATCACCATCCCAGCTCTGGCCACACAGTACCCCAACGTGTGAGTATAGAGCAGCAACCCAGACTGCTGCTCCTTTTAATGAATCTACAGGGCAGCAAAGCATCAACTGGGGAAACCGTTTAGCCAGTGGACGAAGTATAAGCTAAAGAGACTGTTTTTCTACTTCTTTGTAAGGCATGAAATTTTTATGATTTTTTTTTTTTGCCACCTGAGTAAAGGCAGTGCAATGGTGTTGATTGATAACTGGAGATGAAATGGATCTAATGGTAGGAAGTGGACAGGTTCAACATATTTCATTTCAAACCAAATGAAATATTGTGAGGGGCTGCACAGTAGCGCAGTTGGTAGAGCTGTTGCCTTGCAGCAAGAAGGTCCTGGGTTCGATTCCCGGCCGGGGATCTTTCTGCATGGAGTTTGCATGTTCTCCATGTGCATGGTGGGTTCTCTCCGGGTTCTCCGGCTTCCTCCCACAGTCCAAAAACATGACTGTCAGGTTAATTGGTTTCTCTAAATTCTCCCTAGGTGTGAGTGTGTGTGTGAATGGTTGTTTGTCTTGTATGTCTTTGTGTTGCCCTGCGACAGACTGGTGACCTGTCCAGGGTGAACCCCACCTCTTGCCCGGGACGCAGCTGGGGATAGGCACCAGCAACCCTCCCGACCCCATTAGGGTGTAAAGAAAATGGATGGATGGATGAAATATTGTAAGAGAGGTTTTTGAACCCCTCTCTTACCATTTATCATTTACCATGGAACTAGAAAATTAGATAAAATTTGTCTGTAATTGTTTTTAGAATGAAAACTCATTCTAAAAACTGTTTTTTTTTCTTTTTTTTTTTTTTTTTGAAGTGCTAAGCAGAAAGCTAAAAAGTGGACGCTGAGCAGAATTCTACTTATAATTTAAACTTAAATAGTAGGTGTGTTTTGTCCACTTTGGGTTCATCTGTGTTTGTGCTCCTCTCTGCAGGCACCCCTTCACCCCAGCAAAACTGTGTGCCTCTGTGGAAGAAGCGAAGGTCCACGCGGCTGAACACACCCTGCAGACGCTCGGCCTGCAGACAGAGGGCGCTGCTGACGGCGGCTGTGCTACTGCAGCTGCCGTGGCCCCGGTAGCCTTCCCAGGTATGTGAAGGTCCGTACCCAAGTCCGACTAACTTCTCACTTCTCGCTAAAGCAGGGACAGAACCCACTTGACTCTCACCGTGTAACCAGAACCAGATCACACAGGTGGTTACAAAAAAGGACCACATGTGAACCAGCAGGGCTTGATGATAATAAGGTGTCTTTTCTTTCGTGTCTCCCTGCAGGCTACGCTCTGGCGAGCCTGGGGTCATCGGGCGTGGCCTCCCAGCTGAAGCAGGCCGTTTCTCTGGGTCAGGACCTAACCGCCTACGCCACCTACGAGGGCTACCCCGCGTTCGCCGTGGCGGCTCGCCACACTGACGGATACGGCGTTTTCTAAAGCTGCCGTTTCCGGGCACAGAGTTAAACCGTGGAGTTTCGTTTGCGCCACGCTGCTTCGCTCACCCGCACAGGTCGATTCAGTTTGGAAACGCCAAACACTGTGAACCTGACAAGAAGCCAAATCTGATTGCGTCTTTCCTAAAACCAAAAGCGAACTGGTGTGAATGCGGCATTCTGTTGCTATCAGACAGGGAGATTTAAACTTCCTTTAGCTGAAAACCGGTTCAGTCTCATCCCAGATCGCCAGCTGCTGCTGAAAACCTGATCAGACCCGTCAGTCGCCTCAAAGCAAACTTTTTGTCTGTCACCTGTTTCTGCTCCTCGTTTAATCCAAATTATCTGCTCATCCACAGTTTGGTTTGTGACACTGAAAACTGCCTCTGATTGGCTGATTCGCGTTTTCTGGTTAGGTGTGGCTTATCTCTAACTAAGACATTGTACTTTCTGAGTGTCTTCTACTGGTGGTTGCAATGGCTTTTGGGTTGTTAACTTTAGCTTTTTCTTCAGACCTTTAAATCGGATTCAGTTCTATAAGTTTAAGCCAAATAAAATAAATTAAATAGGTACTAAACTCTTCTTTTTAACATCTGTAATTAGCGGTCCTTACTCTTATTTTTCATTTCTGTAAAACTCACAGCGAAGTCCTGATTTTAAATTGAAGTCATCTTTTTTCTGTTCAGCTTTTTAAAAAAGCTCTCAAACCAAGACATTAGAGTTATGAAGCTCCACCTGCTGTACCGATCATGATGATGATGATGATGATGATGATGATGACTATATCTCATTGGAGGTGCTTTGCAGGGCAGAAACTTTTCCAGAAATTCTGATTTAACTAAAATTTGAATCTGCTAATTTCATATATATATATATATATATATATATATATATATATATATATATATATATATATATATATATATATATATATATATATATATATATATATATATACTATGTTTATTTTGTTGCGTAGCTTTTTTTGACTCCGTCCAACACAACCAAGCACCCACAGGATGTAAACGATATCTGTCACTGTAGGTGTTGCCGTGGTTACAGGCCCGGCATATCCATGGCAACCTCCTGTGCAAAGGGAGGAGCTTTGAGCTAAGACGCCCTACGGAGAAAACCCATTTCGGCCGCTTGTCTCTGCGATTAACAATTGTACAAGTAACTATTAACAATAATTAACAATTAATAATTAACAATTATCAACAATTAACACTTGTATTTATAAAAACAATCTACACTAAATAAATCTGCCCTGCTTTGTACAAGTTTGTTGGAGCTTTTTAAAAGCAGACCTTTCATTTGTGTGGTCTTCTGTTCAGCAGGTTTGTTTCCGCCAAGCGTAAAAACAATCAGGCATCTTATTCGGATTAAATTTGTTGTTTCATTTCTGATTTTCTTTCTTCTTTTTTTTTCAGCGTTCGTATTTTCACGCTGGGCGTTTTCTTTTCCTTCCGTTAATCTGCTGCATTAGTTAAAACTCACCTCCCCCTCTGGATCCCTAAAATCCAGGAGTTGGCTTTCATTCACATCCACAGCGTTTTCATGATAGTTTAAAAGTAAAAAAAAAAAAAATGGATGATATGGTGTCGGATCTCAACAATGCTCCAGGGTATCTTGTTTTTTTTTTTTTTTGTTTTGTTTTGTTTTTGTTTTTTTTCTTTTGGGTAAAAGCAGCTGCTGATAGTAGCAGTTTTAACTTTTACTTCTTCTACTCGACTGAAGGTTTTGCGGAGATCTCGGATCAGATGACACGAGTTGGCGTCCGAGCTGTGAACATGCCGAAGCAGAGACAGTATTAAAGTGTGCGAAGCACTTAGAACTTATTTTTGTACGTGGAATCAGATGAACTATCCAGACGTATTTGTACAGAGGTATTTTTAACTTGTCTTTGCTGCCGTAATTGACTTGGGAAGAAAAAAAACCATGCGACGCTGAATCAGAACCCGATCTGTGACGAGAGAAGAAAATTGTGGGCATTCTAAGAAACCGTTGTGAAATATTATCTTTTATTACTTCTAATCTGGATGGATGAAATAAAGAATTAACATATACCCTTATTGTTTCTGCTTGGTTTTTTGTTTGTTTGTTTTTACAGTCTACAGATGTTTTTGCTTGTTAGGCATTTGTTTCTCCAGATGTACCAAACGTTACGACTTTACGTCTTTCTTCGTCGGAGGCATCACAGCTGTTGTTGTTCCCAGACAGACACAAGTTTTATTGAAATATTTTTCTTACTTTTTAATTAGGTGATTTCGTGTTTCTGTTAAATTGGGGAGTTTTGGTCCATTTTTTTTTTCATTTATTTATTATTTTCAGTTCTTTAAAATTTCTTCACAACTGTGTAAGTCTCACCACTGCATCTCTATCAATTTCAGGTCAGGACTTTACAATACAATAAGCCAAATCATTTCCCTTATAGACAATTACATTCACTAGCAGGTATCAGATCTCCCATAATAGTGGATCTCATGATCCCGTTTTAAAATTTGTCCGTTGAAAAAAAAAATCCATCACAGATTCAAAAAGCAAGCAGATTTTCCAGAACAAGATTCATTTAGCATCAAGAAAATATTTGTATTTTAGCTAACGACTATCCCAAAAAATTTCAAGGTTTTACAAATTAATGCCTCAAACTCAAAACTTATAGTGATGTGTATATACATTATAAGTCTATGAACTACTGATTTGATTTAGCGAAATTTAACTTCCCTTTGCGATTAATAAACTATTTTTGAATTTGAACTGGAAATTAAAAGCCTTATAACCTCAGAGGTTATAAGGAAAGATTTCAAACCCTAGACGTCTTCATTCTAATACATTAATCAGAGCAGAAAACAGAGCAAAAACTTTTTTTTTTTGATGAATCAGCTCATCAACTCAGAAATCCTCTGACAGAACAGAAAAAAGAAATTTCTACTACTAAATCAAGTAGAAAGTTGGGAGTAATAACAGGCGTGTCATGTTAGACAGTTGATTAGATCCTCTGTAAACATCTTGCTATCATATTCTTCTGATAGAGAAGACTTCATTTAAACTCTTCTAACAATCTATAGCTCATCAGTTTTTATTTCTTTCAAGTTTTCCTGTAATTAACTTAGCATTTAATATCATTGATAACTGCTGCCTTTGGAGGCTGAGCTGGAGCTCTAGGGTTGTTTGTCTCTGAGCATTGCACGTTCTGACCTTGAACCCGTTTGCTATGATGTCCACTCACCAGAAGACTTCTGGTAGCTGACCTAAATATTTTCAATTTCTTTGGCAATATGTCTTTTCGCAGCACGACGGACATGGACAGTTCCGAAGCGATCCTTTCAACCCTTCCCAGATTGGTGTGCGGCAACAGTTGCTGCTCTTAAGATCGCGGAGGACGTCTTCCTCGTCCCAGCACACGTTGTGTAGCCCCATTTTTAAACCAACCCCGGGGTCAAGCAAGTGAAAACCTTTAAAGCCGAAAGGCTTTGAAGCAAAGCAAACACTGTATCCGCCCCTGTCAGTGGAGCGCGACCGCAAAGCGAAGCGGTGCTTTGCGAGCTGCAGCTAATCCTCTTATGTAAGCGCTCATTTAATTCAGTTTTCAGCGCGGCCTCTAATCCTCCATCAGCCGCGTGTTAATCCACAGAAGAAGATGTCACTCTCAGGCAGCGAACGGTCGAACATCTGCAGATGTTCGGGACGTTTCTCAGCAGGACGGAAATATGAAATGATGCATAGTGTTGATTTTTGATTTTGATTTTTATGTTTTTACGCTTAAAAAGTCATTATTACAGTTGTCTTCCTGTCTCCTCTGAGAAACAGTAATCATTCCAACTCTCCCAGACACAACAGATGGATTCAATTGCCAAGCTAAACACAGCAGGTGATTATTACTGTTCCAAAAAGTGAAAATTGAACCATTATTACTCCCAGACTTACATTTAAGCCTTTAAAATGCTGCAAATTTCCTGAAGGTCTTTTAGAGTTTCTCTTTGGACTTTGACTGCTATTCCGTTCAGTTTCAGCTTACATACAGGCAGCGGAATGTGTATGCATGAAAGATAAAGGAATGAAAGTAAAGGCTGTTGTTGCTGTTTCAGTGGATGTGGAGGGATAACAACTTTCTCTCCCTCCCTCTCTGCTCATCATCCCCTGATGTCATCAAGCACAGGAAGAGAGAGAGAGAGAAGGAGAGAGAGATAGAGCGAGCTGCAGGCAGAGTGGTCAACTGTTTCTCCTCTTCAGGCTTTCCGGTCATCTCTCCGAGTACCAGCAGCATGACGGAGCCTCCGAGCGCCCTGAGCAGTCCAGATGTGGAGGTGAAGAGTCTGCAGCTGGACGAGCGCCCAGGTCAGTGTGCGTCGGCTCGTCGTCCCCCGTCAGACAGACTAAAAATGTTACTGTTTCAAAATGCCTTCAGTTTCTAACGTCTGCTTTTAGTTCTATCTCAGCCGCCAAAAACCATTTCTGTTGTCGCCATTCGCTCTGCAGCAGAGTAAAGCAAACCCACCTGAGCCGTCTGTCTCTGTTATGATCCCGCTGATGAAGAGTCACTTCCAGCTCAAACATCTGGACTCCAGCAGCGGCTGACACGCCAATGATTCTGCTGCGACGATTCCAAACTAAAATTACAAACCAACTTGGTCTGAATCCTTTGATACAGAGCTGTCCTGTCTAGGTTTCATGTTCAGCTTTGAGAAACTTAAGTCTGAAGGCCTCATGTCGTAGAAGGAGATTTTTACTCTTGGTAAACAATTTGTTCCTTTTTTTTTTTTTTTTTTTTAAACGAGAAAAAAAAAATACACGACAGAGGTCAGAAAACACTGGCCTACGAGGTCGTCGAGAGGGAAGAGACTGATGCTGTTGTCAGGACAAATGAGAAGGTGCATGACAATGAGCTGACCGAGCAGCTGGGATGAGAGGGAGTTTTACCAGACTGGTATGTTGGGTAATTCTAAACCTTTGTTGTGATGAAATGAATGTTATTTCATCACGATGTGAAGAAGAGGAATCTACTGAACATTATTACTGCCAGACTTACATTTAAGCCTTTAGAATGCTGCAAATTTTCTGAAGGTCTTTTAGAGAGAGAAAAAAAAACAAAAAAAATGTGGCGGCTCCATGTCTCAGGAATTTAATATAAATTCAGTTGATCATGTTTTTACTGACACACACTTACTTAAAGACGCAATGTAGCGCCTCCCAGAGCAGTGTTGTTGTTTACAGAAGGCTCTAACCGGATAGGAATGTGCTGAGGATGATTATTGTCTTTTTTAGCTGAATAATCAGGCTAACAATGGACTGGATATCAAGAGCTGCTAATTTTGTGCTACTAAAAGCGCTGCTTTTTTTCCCTACTGATGTGGCTCTGTATGAACTCAACCGTTTTGTCACTTCCTGCTGAATATTTGCTTTGAGGACGGTTTGTTTACTCCTGGGACGTCCTCGTAGCATGTTTGTTTGTGTGGCGAGGATTTGAGAAGCGTCTCCGAGCTAAGTCTGAAAGATGAGCGGTGCTACTTTGATGGATGTTCGTTGCTTCACGTATCCCAGCAATATCCTGTTCCAACAAGACTAGAGTGGCATATTTCTGAAAAAACAGGCCAGCAAAAACTTAAAGTCAGCCGTTGATTGGTTTTTTGGCTTTGCAGGAGGGTACATTAGCTTACCACGTTGTCTTGTCATTGTGCCTTCTGGTCACTGGTCTTCGGTACTTCTTCAGCACTTTGGCCTGTATGTACCATTGTACCATGTATGTACTGGAAGTCGCCATTCTTCCTTCCAGTTGCTTCCAAAGTTGCATGATGATGACGAACAATAACAGGAGCTCAGTGTTGCCTTCTCTTGTGTGGCAAAGTAAGTTGACAAAAGCTGGAGGTGGCACTGTGTGCAATGCAAATGCAACCAGCGTCGGGACACAACAGGTCAAAAACGTGCAAAAAAGGACCTGGCAAATCCAGGTTTGATATATCAAAATGTCAATTCAATTCACGGTAGAGAGGACTGTTTTTGCCCTGCGAACCAAAAAGAGAGTCGTGCATTTTCGGGGATCCGGCTCCCATCCGAACGGAACGTTTCTCTTGGAGAACAGATGACCGTCGCCGCTCCAGAAGGAGGAAGAATCACATTAGAAAAGGGTGAAAGCGGTTCAGTGTCCGTTGAATGATTGGGATCCTTATCGTCTGCTGTCCTGCAGACCGGAAGAATAAATGAGAGCCACTGTCCTCTCCTCTCAAACCGAGACCAGCGGCGGCTGGTTTTCGCTGGCGCTGCCGACAAATTTAAATTTAAGCAGAAAAGCAAACAGTCCAGACGGAGCCGTGGGACATAAAGGTCTGACTGCTCCGAGTTTGGATTCTGGATGCAAATTGCAGCCGAAAAACGTCAGAGATAACAGCTTTGAGAGAACCATCCGGAGATAATAAGAACATGGAGTTACAGTAAAAGATGAAGGACAAGTTACAATAGGTAAAGAAAAGGAAAGGAGATAACTGGGAATTTTGAGTTGATTCATGCCGTTTTAGGAAATCAAAAGGTGAAACTGTGATTAAAAACAGCATTGTTACATTATCCCAAACCAGCCGTACGTTGTGACCTCTTTCAAGGATCGTCTCTCCCAGTGATGGTTGGATGGATCAGTTTGGGCAGGTGGCAATGGCTCAGAGACCTTAAGAGGAAAAAACAGCTCACAGTCTCTCTGTTTCTTTGTGGTGGGGATTTTGGCAGCTCAGCCGGCTGATTTCCATCCCTGTGGATAATTACCTTCCCAGTGGGGATGAATGGACACATCACTTCCTCCGTTCACATAAAGGATGGAAGGATAAACAGAAAAAGAAAAAAAAAACTGTGGTTCTCCTGAAGGTGTTTGTAAATCTGATCATGAGTCAAAGTTTCAAATTACCTGATATTTACTCTGCTAAAAATTAAAATGTTCTTTTTTGATTTCTCCAAATGCCACCCCTCAGAAGAGAAACAAATAAGATCAGAACTGACTTTCACCTCCTCTCCAACCTGTATTTTTATTATTTTATTTTTTTTACTTTTCCCCTCGGTCAGCTCTCAGAATGCGGGTCCCCCAGGCCTGAAAAGCTTGGAGCCTCCTGCTGTCCTCACCTCCTCAACAGGCTCCTTGTTCGTCCTTCAAGCTCTCAGTGTCTTTGTGGACTGAAGCCTTTTTGTCCTCAAACATAGGCAGAAAAGAAGGGATGGGAGAGAAAGAGGAGGAGGAGGAGGAGAACAGGGACAAACGAATACAGAGCACAGCGGTCCTCGCAGGACGACACGGATTTCCTTTTCTCCGTTCTGTTGGTTTTAAAGGGCCGAACGACGCAATGAGGACCATGACGTAGTTCTGTTGTCGGATGTTGTTTTGTTAGCTCCCGCTGACACGATTCTGAGCTGGAATCTGACTCAGGGTCAGAGTATCCGACTTTAATAGATTAATCCCTCGCTGTGACTCTGAAATAATCCTCTTGCATCATGAAAAAACAACAAAAAAGGAAAAAACGCCCTGAACGTCAAAAAGGACGGGAGCACCGAACTGCTACTCTTCTTTCACGTTTGAGTACTGGACCACTTTTCCTGCCAGTTCTCATCGATTTCTGTATGAGATATTTTTGAAATGATTAAGGTGACGCGTGATATTGGATGCCGTTTCCGGGGAAAATGGGACAACAGAACAACTGAATGTCTCCATGGATTGGTATTCACGATATCAGTGTGGCTGAAATAATGCAACATTGCACAGAGGAAAGCTTTTCTGGAATTTGTTAAAAGTCCCATGCAGCAAAGGATGAGTGTTGAGACATAAACTTGAGCTGAGGAGATCGGGTTTTCCACAAATCTTCATGTTTGCTGTAACGTGGCTTCCTCTTATTGACAATACATAAATAAATAGTAGAAATAGAGTTTGTTGTTAGAAAATTTATTTTATATCGGTTTCTGTAGAAGTATGTCACAGTTGCTCTCAAAAATCTACATTTTCGTTTTTCCAGAGTCAGAGTCTGCGGACAGCGGCATCGGGGACGGGGACGAGCTGCCGGTTCCTCAGCAGATCCTGATCAGCAACGTCACATGCGACTCCTTCAAGATCAGCTGGAACATGGAGAGCAGAGGCCAGGATCGGATCACGCATTACTTTGTTGACTTGAACAAGAAGGAAGACAAGAGCTCCAACAAGTTCAAGCACATGGTGCGAGACGTTCAGCCGTGACGATTGAGAGATCTCCGTCGACGCGGCCGCCGCATTGATTGAATCTCACTCTTTGTTCCAGGACGTACCGACCAAGCTGGTGGCCAAAGCGGTTCCTCTGCCGATGACGGTCAGAGGTCACTGGTTCCTGAGCCCTCGGACGGAATACACCGTGGCCGTTCAGACAGCCACCAAGCAGCCTGACGGAGAATATGCTGTTTCTGCTTGGAGCGAGATCGTCGAGTTCTGCACAGCGGGTCAGACGGAAAAACTGGACCACCTGTTCTTCACTTGAGTTTCTTAGAATAAAGAGAAGGGTTCAGGTTTCACACTAATATTTTTGTCAGCTTTCAGATATAATGACCTTAGTCAATTTTTGCCAAAAGTGATTTTTTTTTTTACCTGAATTGTGTTTTTTTCTTATGTTTTGCAAAAAAAAAAAGTGATTTATTTATTTATTTATTTATTTATTTATTTATTTATTTATTTATTTATTTATTTATGTTTTGCCAAAATGACACAGGTCATTATTTTAGAAAGGCGACAATATTAAATCTTGTTAACCTCCTTTATATATATATATATATATATATAATGTCCTATTCTTATGTTAGACTGCAAAAACAGGATGCGTATTTCACATATCTTTATTTTTTTGTAAAAAGTCATTTTTGAAGTGATCAGTTTATCTGGCCGACATTCACACAGCTATAAACAAACCACATTCCAAACTTTCAGCTGGCCAACCTCATGTGCAGTTGTGCAGTTAAACTGAAACCCAAAGTTTGATTTTGCAGACTACTCCACCGTCCAGCTGAAGCAGCTCCTGCTAAAAGCAGAGGCCATCGCCGGCAGGATGTTACCGTTCACCGTCTTCTACAGAAACCAGCAGAGGGAGTACTTCCAACCAAACAGGTGTGACCCGCAGGTGTAACTTCACCAGCGCTCCATGCCGTGTTAAATGTGTTTTCACCTGTGCGTCTGTCTCTCTGCCTGTGTGTGTGTGTGTGTGTGTGCGTGTGTTTGTGTGTGTGTATTGTGAACAGCCAGTTTTACCGCTCCAGAGATGCTCAGTGCTGTCGCATGCTGCCGTCGGTAAAGGACAACAGCGGCAGCCACGGGTCACCCATCAGCGGTAAGCTGGAAGGAATCTTCTTCAGCTGCAACACAGAGTTCAACACTGGACGACCTCCGCAGGATTCTCCCTACGGGCCGTACCGCTTCCAGGTACATCAAAACAATAACCACAACAATCACATTTAATCTATCCGTCTGTCAAGTGCTACAACTTAAAAGCTGTTGGTCTGTTGGTCTGTCGGTTTCCTGGCACCTGCGGTGTTGTTGTAGTACTTGTTGCTATAGATTTTGTTCCTCTCCATGAAGTTGTGTCAGAAACCTTTGGAAAAATATGGATATAAAAGCATGTAAAGATTCATAGCATTCATATCATGCAGAGATATCTCAGTTCCATCACAGCCATCCTGAGCCCAACCCATCACATACGTCCATTTATGTTTTCCAGATCCAAGCAGACCTCCTGTTCAACCAGAACACCAACGCCTACTTTGGGGATTTTTACTGCATGTACACCTCGTATCACTATGTCGTTGTGGTCCTGGCCCCCAGTGGCTCCAAAGGGGACATTTTTTGTAGAGGTAAGCTGCCAGCCTTGGATAGGTCAAACAACTGCTTCCTGAGCTGCAGTGAGGAAGAGGACGGCTCGCTGTCCTTCCGTCACGCTCAGGACGTCATCCTGGAGGTGATCTACACCGAGCCGGTGGATGTGTCTCTGGGGACGGTGTCACAGATCAGCGGACACCAGCTGATGAGCCTGTCTACCCTCAACGCCAAGAAAGACCCCAGCTGCAAGGTCTGCAACATCAGCGTGGGACGTTAGCGGCTTCTGCAGACAGGATGACCAGCTGACCCCATGGTAACAAGCGCAGGAGGTACTAACTGACTTTAACTCTACTGGTTACGTGCCCAGCTGAAAAGGTCCTCCTAGAAACCAGGTTCTTGGATTGGTTCAGCATCAGCAAGACAGCGCCCTCATGTGGTCGTTTGGATGAAGATGGTTCAGGATGGATAAAGAAAACGTGGAAACTGCTGTTGGTTTCCTCCGTCAGTCTGTTGTTTTTATAACCTTTTCTGTCTGCTTTTATTGTTCCCATGGCAATCGATGTCGGTTCACAAAATATGCATCTAAACCCCAAAAGCTTAGAGATTATCATTGCCTTATCTTTTGTTTCAGTTGAGCTCTTCTGCAGTTTAGTGTTTGGGTTGGGGGAGGTTGCGAAATCGACATAAAATCTAGAAACAAACTAATTCAAATGGCAACAGAAGACTATGTTTATGTCAGACTGTTAGTCGGTGGAGAATAACGTCTAGATGCTGTGAATATTCTGTCTTCAGAATCAATAAACAGAAATGATACCTGAAGAAAACTTGCTGTCTTTAATGGTGGTTTCTGTCAAAAACAGCCAGGTAGCTTCCAGAGCTTTTAGCATTTTTAATCAAACAAGAGAGCTAAGTCTATTTATAAAGTTTAAGAAAGAAATAAGGAGCAACCTGAGTTAATAAGATGCTGATCTTCGTCTTCGTCTGTATCTCCTCATCATTGAGTTCACTCCAACATCTCTGACAGGAAACTCTCAACAGTATTTATGTAATACAGTCATCAAACACTTTCCTACTGGGTCAGTCAATAAAGAGACATTACAACTGAATATAATCTGTATAAATGTGGTGTGAAATGTTACTAAGAATGCTTTCCAACAGTTACCATAAGTACAACTAGAATAGATGTGTTGACAGAACAGAGCCCTGAGGAACCCCGTGTCAGTTCAGTGTAAAAACTAAGGCTGCAAAACTTGCCAAAGATAGAACATCTTTTTTTTTTAATCTATGTTATATCTGTGGTTTTACTAGTAAGCTATGCCTCCAAGAATTCACTTATCAGAATAGAGAAAAAGAGAGAAAACAGGAAGAAGAAACTCAAAACGTAATGGCCTCATAAGAGAGGACAACACAAACAGCAAAAAGACAGAGACGGACATTTACCTGGACATGGATCAACGGCTGCTGATGTTGCTCCTGCTAGCGCTCTGGGGGTCAGGTAGGACAAAAAAAATGTTAGGGTCAAAATGCAAAAATAAAACATTTCAGTCAATTGAATTGTGTAGAATTATTAAATAATTCTACAATAGTTTTAAACCAATAAATAAATGGTTTAAAATGTTTCTCTTTTTTTGCACGGTTTTTGTTATTATTGTTTAAAATATTGTACATCTGCTTTCTTGACTGGGGCTGTTTTGCTAAAAGATCGTTTGATATTTTTTGCTCTTAGAAAACAGAAATTACTTGATGACATCAAAGCACTGAGTGTCTCAGGTTTGATGAGTTAAAACTCATTTGGGCAACATTATTAAGAAGTTAGTGTGACTTAAAGCTTGAACTGAATAGTTATATTTAATTCAGCTCAGTTTGATTAAAAAACCGTATCTCAGGTTTTATCAACAAAACTCAGAAAAAGGGAGATGTTGTATATTTTTGATGAGGTTTTTTTGTTTGTTTGTTTGTTTGTTCCTATTTATGTCTATAGAGCAGCAGGCTGAAGGAAACCACAGCCCAGCAGGTAATCAGATCCCGTTCAGTCAACATAAATGTTCATATTGCACCAAAAATACATCGATACATGTTTAGGTATTGAAAAAAACACATTTATATCCAACAAACAGCAATCTGATTTACAATAATGAAATTTGCAATGTGGTACATTTTTTTATTAGAACAGCCAAATACAAGGTGACAGCATTTATAACAGAGCAACATGCATAGAGATGGACCTGGATTAATTTATTAAATATTAACTGTTTTAAGGAACACAGGATTAAGATTTATAACACATCAACTTATCAAGGGCTACAATGGATTGGAAGAGAGATTTTTTTTTAGTTTATCAGTGTCATTACCATAGCACTACAATCTCCCTTGAAAAATCTTGATAGTATTTTCTCAGTGGGGAGCATTTTCCATGAGCATGGCTCACACTCTGAAGAGCAATGTAATATTTCACAATAAAAGACAATAATTAAAGTAAGGAGATTTAGATTGAAAATGTAAAGTACAGACAGAAAACATGTAATAGTTTTTATGCATTAAGGCTAATGCCTCATTATGTGGGTTGTGCATTTAATTGGAAAAAAAAACAAAAAACTTACCCTTTCCAGGTTTTTCTGCAGCTCTATCTTAGTGGATCAAGGTTCATGGACAATTCATCTGATTATACCTCTCACTATGACGACATAAAGAAGCATTAGAGGAAAAAAGCACAAACATGTTGTTAAACATGGTGGTTAAAAATTATTATTCGTCTCTTCTTGATCTTTCAGGATCTTCATGTGAAACAACAAAAGCTGACATTGTGATGTTGGTCGACGGGTCTGGAAGTTTTACCGCTGGCGGATTTCAAGATATGAAATTATTTATATCTGAACTAGTTCAAAATCTCCATATTGGGCCCATCAGTTTCCAGATTGGTAATAATTTATGATCATTCACTAGAGTTGTTTAAGTCGGGACACTGTTTTAAGAAGAGAAGTATTGAAACATTTAAAACCACAAGTAATAATGTTTTATTTCTATTCATCCAGGACATCACTAGTACATTCATAAAAACAATAACTCATAATTATTTGGTTTTACCAATAACTGTGTGCTTTTTGTAGGTCTGACTATGTACAGTGACGTAGCAACAACTGAGTGGAATTTGAACACATACAGAACCAAAGAGTCCCTGCTGAATGCTATTGAAAATATTCAATATCTTGGTGGAGGCACATACACAGGTTAGCATATTATTACTAATAAAGCAGATACTCGGCATGAAGAGCTGTGGAGTTTCAGGTTCTGTTCTGTCACAAACCAGAACATTTCACACAAAAAAAAGTGAAACTGTGGCATTTCAGCCACTGTATGAAATCTAACAGTTTCCTTCTATTAGACAAACAACCTCTGATGAGAATTCAGACTTCACTAGATAATGGATTACAAGGAGAAAGGAGAAGGTGTTCAGTGATCCGATGACAGAATTCTGTCTGTTTGCTAAAGTGAGATTTCTATTCTTTTCTAGGTAGCAGAGTGGAGAGTAGTGCTCTCAGAAGCATCTTATTTCAGGAGACAGGCAAACAAGAATCTGAGGAGACTGTAGCTCTGAGCCTTTAAAATGACTTTTAATACTTTTTGTTGTTGCAACTTACAGGAAAAGCTCTGGAACACATTCTGCATCGCAGCTTCAAACCCAAAGTGGGGATGCGTGCTGACTCTAAAAAAGTGGCAATTCTCATCACTGATGGAAATGCTCAGGATAAAGTGACGTCCGCTGCCAATAACCTGAAGGACACTGGGATAGAGATATACGCTATTGGTGACTGGCTTTTCCTGGATTGATTCAATTGAAATAATCAGAGTACAACACTTCAACATCAAAAGTTGCTTGGATAAGTTGGATGAGTAAAGTTGCTAAGATAGAGTCCAATGTGATGGGTGGCTATTTGTTTTCAGACTGATTATTAGTCTGAGAGACACACATCAGAACCAGAGTTGTCTACAGAAGTTTTAGTTTAGTCCTGTTGTCCATCAAGCTGTTTTGTTCTTAATGTATCAGTACACTAATGGTATTTTTTTATCATTATTTATTAGGTGCTTATGATGTTTTTCTGACAAAATTGAGGGATATTGCTTCTGGAGATTATGGAACATATATGCACACCGCTTCAGATTTTAGATCCCTCCACAGGATTGTAAACAACCTGACCCAGAGCCTGTGTCACAGTGCTCCCAGCACAGGTAGGTATCATCTGCATACAATTAGCAACAGGTGGATATTCTTCTGACTCATTTTGGGATTGTTAACTCTCTAAAGCACTGGTCTTAAACTCCAGTCCAAAAAGGTCAGTGTCCTTCAGATTCTAGACAGTAGAAATGAATGGAAGTCAATGGAAGGATCCCAAAAAAAATAGCCATGCAAACATGTGTGTGTGTGTGTGTGTGCGTGTGTGTGTGTGTGTGTGTGTGCGTGTTCAGACTCTGTCAGGTTGGTGAATGGTCCCAGTCTGTGTTCAGGCAGACTGGAGGTGAAAACCTCCCAGTCCAACCAGATCTGGTCTACAGTATGTGAAGCTGACATTGACCGGCAAGATGCAGAGGTGGTCTGCAGGGAGCTTGGCTGTGGATCTCCTTCAGCCCTGCAGGGGGCGCTCTATGGAGAAGTGGAATCTCCAACATGGACAGCAGAGTTCCAGTGTGGAGGAACAGAATCCTCCCTCCTGGACTGTAGAAGATCAGGCTCTGTTAGAAACACCTGCTCACCTGACAAAGCCGTCGGACTCACCTGTTCAGGTAGAAAAGGGGCGGAGTTATTCTTGTTCTAATCAAACTGTACCATCATTTACTGATGACTGTCTGATTTGTGTTCAGAACCGGTCAGGTTGGTGGGAGGAGCCAGTGGCTGTGAAGGAACACTGGAGCTGAAACGAGCTGAGTGGAGACCAGTTAAAGGTCCCGACTGGTTCTTGATGGAAGCAGCTGCCGTCTGTGGTCACATGAAATGTGGTTCTGCTGTTTCTGTTCAAAAACGTGCAAATTCCTCAGTCAGATCTGTGTGGTGGGTCAGTTCTGACTGTGTTCGGCCTGGATATCCTCTGACAGAATGCGCATCAGCAGATTCATCTTCCTCCATCCTGGATGTTACCTGTTTAAGTAAGTCTCTGAGTAACTTTTAAATCAAACTAAGAGTTTTTAACAGGTACTTACTGATCCAGAAGCGGTAAAAGCCGTTACCGTTTCACTTGTTTTTGCTCAACTCTGCTGCAATGTCTTCTGCAAGGATGGGAAATGTGACAAAGAAAAAAGGAGTATTAGTCCCTCCAATGATATCTGTGAGCCTAAATCTCATTGTTGTCATATGATCAGTCCCACGTGGATTTAGACTTCTCTCCTAAATTTCATTTAGAGTTTAATGCAGCAGAAAGACATGAAGAACTCTTGCCAGAGAAAACTGGATTTGCCCACGTTGTAAGATGTTGAATAATAGAGCAGTGAACTGATATTAAGGATTCATTTCTCCACTCTTCTCCCATCTCTCCTCTGTTCAGACTCTGTCAGGTTGGTGAATGGTCCCAGTCTGTGTTCAGGCAGACTGGAGGTGAAAACCTCCCAGTCCAAACAGATCTGGTCTACAGTATGTGAAGCTGACATTGACCGGCAAGATGCAGAGGTGGTCTGTAGGGAGCTTGGCTGTGGACCTCCTTCAGTCCTGCAGGGGGCGCTCGATGGAGAAGTGGAATCTCCGACATGGACAGCAGAGTTCCAGTGTGGGGGAACAGAATCTTCCCTCCTGGACTGTAGAAGATCAGGCTCTGTTAGAAACACCTGCTCACCTGACAAAGCCGTCGGACTCACCTGTTCAGGTAGAAAAGGGGCGGAGTTATTCTTGTTCTGATCAAACTGTATGATCATTTCTGATTTGTGTTCAGAACCGGTCAGGTTGGTGGGAGGAGCCAGTCGCTGTGAAGGAACACTGGAGGTGAAGCTCGGAACATGGAAACCAGTGAAAGCCTCAGGTTGGACCGTGCAGGAAGCAGCTGCAGCCTGCAGAGATTTGGACTGTGGTTCAGTCGTTTCCATGGGAACCAGGAATGACTCTTCAGTTAGACAAGTTTGGGAAATTGAGATCAGGTGTTTGAAATCTGGATACCCACTAAGGCAGTGTGCATCGCCGTCATTGTTGTCATCGCAGTCTGGCACAATTCTGGAGCTTGTGTGCACAGGTAGAATCCAACAAAAGCCGCCTTGTGTGTCAAAGCACTTATAGTCGACACGAC